>NC_042519.1:17791265-18096577 GCF_900963305.1 Echeneis naucrates
CTAATCACACCACTAACGTCCTATCATGCCAAACCAATACTCCTTTACCCGATCACTTCGCGCTTATCAAAAAGATGTAGTACTTAGATCAGGGACTGCCGTTGGATTGAAGCTTCATCCCTGTCTTTATCGCTTTGGATAGAATCATCTGCTAAATGTAATTAGCAGGTGATTTCTTAAGTGTTCACAAAAGCCTTTGAAGTCTGCTGTCAGGGATGAAAACATCCTAAATTAATTGATTTGATCCCACTTACAGTCTAAGATACTTGCAGGATCTCCAGAGGGGTCCACTCATATCACTGAACTTTTTTAGGGTGTAAAAAGAGATATTGCTATTTGGCACAAGTTTTTGAAGTGTCTATATATATTCTTTGAAATAAGTTTGTGTGTTTGGAATTGCATGTAAATTATGAATCTTACCATGCCTGTGTGTGCATATCATCACCTGACTCATGGCTGTGTCACTGAAAGAGCTTAGTGCTCAGTGACTCATGAGTAATCACTCCTAAGAGAAAACAGAATTATAAGACCAACTACGAAATAAATCATTTACTCCACTTCCTCTCACACACTCTGTCTCTTTGCTACTCTTCTGTAATGAGCTCATAAGTAAAGAGTAATAAGCTTTGCTTATGCTCCTCTGTACCAGTCTACTTTCTTTTTCCTGTGCTGTTACCCTCTTTCTGCATCAGCCATGCATTCACTTACATTAAGCATGTATTGTATTTCACACTTAAATAAATGTAATAGAAAAATTGTGGAAATAGTAAGCCCACTTAAATGCTGGAAAGTGTAAGAGGGAAAACTCTGTATATGTTAACCAAACATTTGTTCAACATCTGTAGGGGTCTCTTCCTGGAGTTTATTTTCACTTCTGCCGAAGTTCCCATGCTATTGCTTTTAGTGAAGTTGAAGGCAGCTTCCACTTCAGTTATGGCACTTTACATCTAGCAGACATACAATGGTCAAACCTCTTAGCACCTCAATTTTTCCTCTCGTTACCGACATTTACACAGTGCCATGTTTCAGTGTACTCAAGTACAACATTTTTTAACTCATTCAGCAGCAAAAAACCTTTGTGGTGTTCTTTCAAAAACTGCCACTGAAATTCCCACGGCTGTGTTGCACTTTTACTGTGGTTCCACATTGTATTCCCTTCATCCCAAATGTGCTCCTTGTACTGAAAGTCTGGCAATGTGAAGCAGCCATGTGTTTTTTGTTTTTTGTTTTTTCTCTGCTGATGTTGTGGGTCATTACCTTGGTATGGGTTAGCGTTTAAAACTTAAATTTTTCACAGCAGTCTGAGAGCAGTTATGGTACTACTTCTAATTGTATATTGTAGCTCTACTTATGCATTCAATCGGAACCTGTGCTGTATGTAAAATTGAACACTAATGTCAATTAACTTGTTGTACACTGTGTACACAGGTTACTCACTGGTATAGAGCATTGATTTCGACACAATAGTGTCAAACTAAACAATGCCTTTGTGCCCTTAAAATGGTAATCATACCATTTGAAGGCCTATCCGCCCAAATTTCTGCTGGCTGCAGATGGTATGTCTAAATTTCTGTGTTCTGGTTGCAAATAGCACCTTTTTTGTCTGTGTGTGTGTGTGTGTGTATATATATATATATATATACATATATATATATATATATATATATATATATATATATATATATATATATATATATATATAGTCAGAAAAATAAAGTAAAATTCTATGGATTTTGTTATTCTGCTACACATTACGCCACTAACATCATTCAGTTCCATGAAGTTTTGGAATATTTGTGTCTTCATATTTCTTATTAATAAAGGTTATCAAGATGCTGTACTGTAGAGCTGAGTTGCTTAATATTAAATGAAAGTTACACTAAAAGTACCAAGGTACATGTAAGAAACAGGTGGCAAACTGCTCTTAGCACTGGAACGGCTGGTGCAGTGTAAGTGCAGTATGTTTCCTCAGCTGAGGATAAAAGCACAACTAAAGATATGCCACTTCGTATTTCTAAAACATTATCATCCTCAGTAGCAGGGCTGTTGGAAGTATGGGAGAGAGGCCTCAGAATGAACCTTGAAAGTATCTGGCTCTGTGCAGCTTCATTTCTGAAAACACTTATCACATACAGTATCAGTCATTTTTTTGGGGTTACCTAGAATGGGTGTGCTTGCACTAGAAAATTACCTCTAAGGGAATTTATATAAAGTGTGTGTGTGTGTGTGTGTGTGTGTGTGTGTGTGTGTGTGTGTGTGTGTGTGTAAACATACATAAGACATGTTATACTGAAGATGTTTTCCAGTTCAGTGTCATTTATACACACCGTTACCATTAAAAATTAAAAGCATGCAATGAAGCATAAGTAATGTTTTTTATATTTCAAGATACCTGTTTTTAAACTCAAGGAAAGTAGGTTATCATAGCAATTGCATCTATTGAACTAAATAGACATTTTCAGGTTATCAAAACTTAAGTCATCTGTCCTCAATGTCATAGCTCCCACATAAATATTGTCTACTTCTGTCATACAACCGTCTCTTTTTTCCAAAGACCAAAGTAATCGCACATATATATGTGTACTTTAAAGTTCTTATGGAAGGCACCATATAGACCCAGTTATGCTATGTGTTTTCATTATTTATTAGAATTTCCATTAGCTATTTCCTTAGCAAACAACTCCTACTAAAGGTTAGAACACATTGCTCAGAGATGTTTTCGACCAGTGGGAAAACTTTACCACAGGCACAAAGACACTGTATTTTGTAGAGGACATGAATTTCTTTTGTTTTTGTTTCTTAACCATCATAAATTTCAACTGTAATAAATGGTAAATTAAACTGGTAGCTAATAATTGTTTTTTGAGGTGGAAAAAAAAATCTTTTTAATATCATGGCTTTGTATTGTGTAGCTATGAAAGTTAATTAATATTATATTATAAATTTATATATAGGAGAAAAGTAGCATATAAAAATCACTTGTTTTCCTGAGTAAAGGTTGCAGTAATGTTCAAAATGAATAACCTTTGATTCGCTATCACTACTTGCTCCAGAAAATTCAGTCTAATCACATCTTTAGTAATCTCTTTGGAATATTTAAACGATTTAAGCACACCTAGGTCAGGTCACTCTGAGTTAAAAGAAGTCATACAAAGTGTTTTGTATATATCATGTGTGATGCATGGATACAATACTGCAGGTCTTTTCACCAATTTCCACTTAAAGGGTTTGAAGGGGCATTAAAGGAAACTCCCACATTTTGTTTTCCAGGAAATATTTGAACATTCTAACATTTTAAACTGGATTTAAAATGACTAAAACACTGCATACACAAACACCAGTGACCAAATAAAAAACCTCAAAAGAAGAAATCTACATACAATGAACTTTGCCTGTCAGTGACCATGTTAAAAATGGTTGGAATATTCTGACACACATTACATGCAATCTTACTCTTTCATAATTTGTTTTGATGTTTTTGTCATCATAGAAGTCCTGAGCCTCATTTACCAATGAAGTATTTTGAAATTCTTAAATCATATCAAGCTTTCCATATTACTTTTAATATTCAGTATATTCAAGTGCTCATTCCCTTCGACACTCATTCTGTGGTGTATAATATTACAGCTATGGACAGAAGACTGCAGAGGAAACCATGTAATATGTCTGTCTGTGTAGGTCTGCACGTGATGTAGCTTGCAAAATTAGATTAGAAACCACAGATGACTGAAATTATGTATTGATGCAGGCTTTATTGGAACATGCATTGGATTTTGCAAACGTCCTACTGCAGACCCTTGACTCCTGTGACAGTTTACACATAAATTTCACAAACTTCCAAGGACAGCAGCTGCCTTGCAGGTTCTTGCTTCCTGTGAATGTTTGGCAAGCACCACCAATGAAACAAGCCCAAATTTAGTTGGTCTGAATTCTATTGGCAGCTCTTATGGCGATGACACTATACACAAATGACGTCTCCATGTTGGCTTTCTTCTCACAGCAACCACTCTGTTGACAGAACAAGGTGGCTCATTTCCTTAACACACACATGCTGCAACTGCTAGTGCTGTTTTCTGGAGCAGACCTTGTTTACAGTGTCACGTTAGTGGCTAAAGGTGTTTCTGACACTGCTAGAGCAAAGGGTGAGGGAAGGTGGTGGTGGGCTAATACAGCTCAGCGGGCCTGTAAAGGCCTCACTGAGGCCTTGTGTACTGGTGCAAGTGTTTTCAGGATCAGGGTGGGTCTGGAGAAGGCAGAAAGAAACGTGGGACAAAATTCCTTGTTGACATCAATCTCCTGCCGTTGGGGGGCCCAAGGAAGCTGGGGAGGAGTGAGGGGAGGTCACCCTGTTGATATAACACCTCAACAAAGCACGTCTGTTTAGATGGCTGGGTCTAATGGACTGCATCGACGAGGGGCTCTTGTTTTAGAAAATGCTTGCTGTCAGTGTTGTGGACAGAGGTAGAAGTCTTTTGGTTCCACTGGCACTTGTATTATCAGGGGTAGAGATAGACGGCAGAAAAAACGGATGATACACTGCGCAAGGAGTGGAATAACAAAAGAGTGCGACGGTGAGTCACAGAGAGGAAGAGAAAGAAAAGTGTAGAACTGGCTTATATGGGAATAGGAAGTGAATACAGAAAAGACTAAAACAGCCAAAGGATACTATGAACAGAGAAAAGGAAAAGGTTGCAATATCCAACCTTGACCACCAAGTTGCAGCTCCCTTCTGAAATTGAAGAAAGGAGCAGTAGAATGATGTGGTCAAAGTCCCCAGATGACTGAACAGGAAAAGCTCCCCTTCACAGGCTTTCTTTCTTTTTCTTCTTCACACTTTCAGTCCCTGCCTCATTGGCACAAACACTAAAACTAAAGTCAGCTCTACTTTAACAGTCCCCGTATGCTTTATCCCACTGTGGGGAAAACAATGCCTGGTATGAATTGGAGCACATCTGTTTTCAGTGTACCAAAGCTAAATCTGATGTGGCTAATACATTGTGACAAAGTTACACCACACAGATAGCAGCCTCTCATGCGTCATACGCTCGCAGGGCATTCTCTGTGTCCCACCACCAAAAACAAAGTGAATTATAGATGATTGGTGTTGGTTGTTAAATTGTGTTTTTGAACATCTTTTCCAACTCATTTTGCATCAGTTTCTGTAAAATTAAGATGAGTGTACCAAGAGGCCAAAAGGAGACAAATAGCTTGCAAACAATCATCAATTATCAATTTGTCATGTTTTGACAGATACAGACAGACACACACGTATGCTCAGACACATGATAGCGACATAGTTTCTTTCTTCAGTCTCATGTATTCTGCCCTCAGCTGATCCAAGATTGAATAATTTCCCACCCAAAATCAATATTTCTCCTGGATGTTGTTTAGCCCTATTGACACAGTCTCATGTCACGCTGAGAATGCTTCTTCTGTTGTGCATAAACATACTTCTCAGAGATTGAGGTCTACAGTTAACCACCATTGTGGCTGCCTCTAAACTTTCTTCACCACAAATGCTAATCTGCTGATTATCCTTATCTTATTACTTTGCCCAATTTATAATTTGATATCATGAGTCAGACACAAAAAAAATTGTTTTGGATTATGCCAACGGGGCATACAGTAAAATTCCCACTGAGAGGACGGCTGCTACCAGGTGCTGTGTCCTTTTCTATTCGTATATTGAGATAAAGCCTTGTATCTACATGCTATGTTAAGAAACATACCGACACGCTGAGAGGGAATGATAGTCAGAAGAAAGCATGACACATATCCTGAAATGCCATGAGGTGAAGTGAGACTTTGCATCTTCACTGTGTGGATGAAGTCACTATTGGCCAGTCGCCTTGACTTTAACACTTTATGTTCATATTTACATTTGTTTTTATTTGACGCTATTTCCTCTTTATGTTTAGTTTTTTTTCTCTCTCCCATAAATTGTCCTGCATTGTAATACGTCTGGCACTTCTTTTACTTTATTATCTGCATCTTTATTATGTGCTTAGGTTTTTCATAAGATTCTGGTCACATAAAACTGTGGTGGGTTTCCAGCCATTAAAATCAGTTTGTATTTGGATCTTGAAATGCGCGTCTTGACTATTGTGTTTTTGGTTTTATAAAAGTATGAGTCTTAGAAAAGAGGGCATAGAAGGTTCTTGATAAATGTTCACTTTCTCTCATCTTTCACCACAACATCAGTGTTGGATTACTATAACCTCCATTGATGAAGGACTAGATTGAGGATGTTTTTCACTCCTAGCACTTCCTTTTTTCTCTCTTCTTGCATCAGTTCATCTGCCTGACTCTATTTACCCCAACTTGACTCTCACTGTATTGTGATGAAATAGTGACTATAACCCGTAACAGCTGTGTAGCTCTGAGAACTTTATTTCAGAAATGTGTGGCCCTGTTACAAACTGTACATTTCATTCATAACTATATGCAATACATGCATCTTCTGGACAATTCCTATATGATCTGACAAATCATTGTGGCATTTGATCTTTGATCTCTTTTCATGCTGTCTCTTGTCTTCCCCTCACTTTCATACTCCCAATAAAAGTATGTATGGTTTTACCTCTAAAAATGTGAAATCTGCTCTGGCATATGAAAAGTAATAACTCAGTGGACAGCGTGTTTTCTGACGGGAACAATCTGACCAACCCCACAGCTCTGCAGCTACTTTCTATTCTCCTGTGGTACACAGGAATGTGGCTCACACGGTGATGGAAAAGCCACAACCAACAAATTGTTCTTTAAATTTAAAAACTCCCTTTTGACTAGAGTATGTAGGCTGCCTCTGGACTGACACAACAGAAATCAGAGAGCACTTGCGCGGCAGGGGAGATGGAATAGATCACTATGACAGGTGTGGTTTAGTGTTTTTGCCCAGTCTTGTAATTAAGACACACACTGTGAGGGGGAAGAGTTGTAATTTTTAATTCTCCTTTGGTTTCTACACCTGTATAAAAACATAGCCTACTGTAATGCATCATATTGTAGGATCCTTTCATCACTGTCGATGGATATTTCGTAAAGACTCTGGGACACCCACTAAATGGAGATGTTCTAATCACAGATTGGTGAAACTATCAGTGACAGCTATAGGTGAGGCCACTGCCAGAGGCTGACGGTGCCTGGGCCATGGTGCAGGGAAGTAATTGTTAGCCAGTCTTTTTGTCTCTATTATCAAGCTTCCTGAAATAAAGTGGGTGGAGTGGGAGCATGGGGGCTGGGCATGGTTCTCTGTTTGATCATTGATCTCCATGACCCCGTTTGAAGGCTCTTAATCTCTCAGTTGACCTTCTCAAGGATTTTTTGAGGAAGGGTGACAGGAGTGGATGTTGACCTGGAACTGCGAAGGGAGGAAGGATGCTGTGGGGAAAGTGATGGGGGTCTTTTTCTGCTTGAGTGGATATATAGTAGTTTAATGAACCTGGAAGGTGTGTGAATACAAGCGTATGCAAATTTTGATATGTGGAACAAATTTTTCTTCCTACTTTATCAGATATTCTCTTCATTTTAGTGGCGCTCACCAATACTTTGCTTTGTGAGGCTTTGTTTTCTGGCACAGTCCTGTTGGTTTTATAGTTTTCTGTTGTGATTTGTACATAGTAGACGAGTAAAAAATATATTATTTGGAGGAGCAACAATAGCTTTTAGTGTCGTTACATCAAGTGAAACAAAAAGACACATTAATACATGGAGTTGAACACATTGTCTGCCAGCTAACATAAAAGTGATTTTTCTCCCTTAACCCCACTGGCTGAACATGAAGCTTGCCTTTGAGGATGTTTTTCGATCATGTAAATGTCTATCCCTCGATCCCCAAAGAAGATTTAAGGCTAACTTTCCTCCAGCCTTCCTCCTGTGAATGGATGACTAATAGATCTGTGTGGATTAACACTGGATATTTACTCCAACTGGTTTTGTTTTTTATTTAACAGTTGCACGTCAATCTGTCTTCCCAAGCTACACTGAGAAGAAAATTCATTAATAATAGTTTAGTTGGAATTGCCAACAACTATCCATTACCTAACACAAAAAACTAAATTAATCATTTTTATTAGCTTTGAGTGAGAAAAGGTGTATTTTAGTGGACCTTATTGCCGAGATGAAGACAGACACACTGATGTTGTTATACTATCATATTATTTTCTTTGTTTTAGAAACCACCTCCAGATGGGATTTCAGTCTGTCTTAAATGTTTTTTGGATGTGACAACATATAATTGGAAGTGTATATGAGGTCCATAAGTAGCAGTTCTGATTCTTGTGTGTCCATCATGCTGTTAAACAATAATTTATGAAGTGGCCAATTCTCTTGGCTGTTATTCCAAAGTGTCATGTATTGTGAAATGAAATTAGTTTAAGCCCAAATTAAACCAAGAAGCCGTGCAATATCCATTGTTTAGCAAAATGAGTTCAAGAAGAAATAAAAGTGACAAGGAATGGACATGTGGCTTGTCTTTTTACATTGGTTGAGACAATGATATTGACAGTAACTAAGACTTACGGACCTGACATTATTTGGACAAAACTTTTTCCCATTATCTTAAATTATTGAAACAAAAGCCAGCTGTGAACATTGAGTCAGTTTCAACTTTGAGTAAAGGACATTTGGGTATTGGCGGTCAAAAGTAGAGTGCATTTTGAGAACATTTTCTTCTACCAGACATGGTCATGGTTTGCGACTAATTTTACGCGCAGTCTTTTCAGTTTATAATTATTTCAGGAAACTAAGTTCTAAAACACTCAAGGGTTGGAGCATCTGATTCAGATGGTCCATTTGATTTGATTACAGGGAATAGTTCACACAAAGTTGTTTTGGAAATATGTTTGTAATGTCTGGAACATGCAGCCTTTCTTTGATTTTTGTTTCACTGACAGAAACACATTTATTTGAGGTCACTTTGTTTGTCTTTATTAGTAACTGCTCCTTAGTGCAGTTGATGATGAACTGATGATAAGGCATTTGTATCAACTTGAAACCCTCCAAATTAAAAGTGCACCAAACATTTACCTGTTTCCTGAGAAGAAGAAACATTATGACAGGAAGAATGAAGAGAAGACGGGAATGTTTTCATTGTAGTGTCTTTGGTATTTAGGCCAAATAATTAAGTTACTCTTTTAACTTGTCTCTTCTTTAAGACCTCCAGATGTGCCCAAGTGTTGTCAGACAAGGTGTGACATCCCAGTACACCCGTCGATGAGCAGCTGTGGAGAAGTGCTCATTTATGCATGTATTCGTGCACCTGTCAAAATCAAACAGTTGTGTTTTACATCAACAAACCTTTCCGCCAAAATGTCCCTTGCGCGTTGTGTCACACTCCCCCACACACCACTGTGTTATGCGGTCAATTCGCTGCTCACCCTCAAGAATGTAGCAGCAGTCCAACTACACCGCACTCAGACGCACACATACACATATGCTGTGGTCTCCCTTTCCTTTACTGTCCTCAGCTGGAAAGGTTTAAAAAACAAAGTTACACAAAATCCCTGGGAAGGAAACCATAAAGAATGGATTTGATGTGAAGAGGAAAACCGCAGTGCTTGGTGAATTGTGATAATGACAGACGGAACACTTCCTGGCTTCTTGTTTTGAGAGGAGATACTGATCTCATGCAGTGTTACCTAAGATGCTCAGTGTAGCCAGGCACAGAAATTACACTGATGAGGCTAAGGGAAAGCGAGAGGGCCAAGAAAACACAAAGCTGCAAACGATAACAGTATTGTGGCAGAATGTTAGTGCCCCAGACCTCCCCTTCTGCTTATCTCTCTGCCCATCGTCTGGTGCTCTTTTATCAGCACACCAATTGTATCCAGGCCAAGGGTTTGGCCTGTATTTTCATGTGTAGCTCGACTTGATAGATGTGCTCAACACAGTCTTGCCGAACCGTCGCATTTGTGGACCCATGGACAGCTCTATCCCATTTTCATGTATTTTAGTCACATTAAGAGATTTTAAGAGAAATGATAAGGTGTTTTTTTTGCAAGGTTGAACATTCCTGGTTGGGTCATGGTTATCTTTGAACCTTCCTTTATCATAATAGTGTGAAGATATCAATCATTTCCTGTACTTTGTCAGTTGTCATGTAGATGATTGGCATCTCTTGGAAGATTGCTGGTGGTCTTTTTGTGGCAGTTTGCTTGAAACTCAGATTCGGGATTTGGCACCTACTATTTGAGTTGAGTATGATTGAGGATGAAGGCTCTTTAGTTCCTGATTTCCTGTCAGTTCTTCATAGAGATGTCTAACTTGTTGTTAAGTCAACAGCCCTCAGCTGTTATACTTCTCCGAATGAGGTGACCTCAGTTGTTCTTGTTTTTTTTCCATACAGGTGTACTATACCTATTTGAATACAGTATTGAGTATGCACATAAAGTTGACTCTTCCATATTGATATAATGATGCTCAGCGTTCTTTCCAACGTTGTGTTTCAGCGTCTGCATTCCTTTATGGCAGAACCACCTCCAGATGTTATCCTCTTAAACTGTACCCATGTATGTATTTTTTTCTCTGAATAGGCAGGGAACCCTTGCTTGGGTTAGATTTCCCCCTATAAAATCCTTTATTTGCAAATGTTTTTCATTTCTTCAAAAGACTTGGACATCAGCACCCCTCAACATGCTGGGTAATTCTGGGCATTCTGGATAAAACATTAGGGGGTGCAGGCCTCACAAACAAACTCTCTTCTTGACTTAAAAAGACTAAATGACAACTTAGGATGAATGGCTGTGTACATTTATAAAAACCAAGAGAAAATTTTATAGATTCATCACATGTCCAACACTTCCTCAGACATTCTGTTCTGTACTGTAATGACTGAATGTCTGTCACTGATCTTATTAGACCATCTGCTTGTACTTTAGTTTCAAACTGGATTTGTGTTGTGCTGCAGCTTCTTTTTTTTTCCAAGTGGCCTTCATTATTAACTATATTCACAATAGGGATTGTAAGCTCTTTCTCTACTGTTGCATTGTGCAGCATTTAAAAATTCTATTCAGAAAAGACCCCATTCTATGAAAATATTTTTTGTTTGCTTTTTGTGTCAGTGAACATTGTAGGTACATAGATGTTTTATTCATCTTCATTTCCCCGTCCATCTCATCCAGCAGCCAACTTACCCCCTGTGATGGCAGACTTGCCTGATCTGCAGGCTTGTCAGGTAAAATCAGTGCAAAGCTGGTGCCATGTGACGCGCCCGGCAGCTTGCCAAAAGCTAATTGTGCTAATTGGCGAACGCCAATCCTGTAACAAGACTTTGAGGGGCAACCCACCGACACAGATGAAAGCACTCAGATTTGTCTTGTGTCAAGGACTTGTGGGTAATCGGCGCATCCACTGACCTGCAGGCCAGGAGGGCAGGACCACAGTGCTGTATCCAGTCTGTGTGTGGAGAGGGAAGATGAAGGAATACAAATACAAATAATTGTTTTGAACTGAAACTGATAATTTCCCCTTGAATGCTGGATCCACTGTCAATCTTGGTTTTTCTTTCTTCCTGTTTTTTTTTTGGCGGGGTGGACATAATTTCTACTTTGATAAGTTAACTTTAACTCAGGAATTATACACGCAAACATTTATCACACCTGACATGGCCACAGACCACCACTTGTGTGCATCTGAAGAGTGACTTTGACCCGTGCTTTGGCCTGTGGAAAAGTGGAGTACATATAATCCAGTTTAAGGACTGATAGATGAGTCCACCAACCAGACAGAAACTCTCCCAGGGGCTTTAGCAGTCACCAGGTCATTTTACTTTTGCAGCTTTAGTTGTCTGATAGCCTTAGCTTGGAGTGGGAGGTGAAGGGTGGGGGTATTTGGTTTTGGCTGTCTCAGTGGAGAATTGGTTTCAGAAAACAATGAACATATGCTTCTATTTGTTCCTTCAGCTGTCTGTTACTCGTGTCAAGCTCATTCTAATGGCTGTATCATCCTATTTCCAAAAGTCCTGTAGTCAATTTCTAATGCTGCCTGGGAACTTGTTAAAGGTTTTCATATTGTATGTGGAAAGCCTTGCACAGGTTCGTCAGCATTTAAGCATTAAAGAAGTTTGACAAAAGGCATTTAGTAGGCTTTCAACGATGTAGACAGAGCAGCAGAAAACTGTGAGACACACTGACTGACAGACAAACTTTGAAAACCGTGCAAATGTTTACACAATAAGAGAACTGGTTTTGGTTTTGGTTTGTTTTTTTGTTTTTTTTTTTTCCCCCCACATTTTGAGTCTGGACCTTATCCTTGTAATTTCAGGACGTTTTGGAACAGTCGTCTCTACTTTAGTTGATACTGCAAACAGCCCCCAAAAAGAATTTGGGGATCAAAATTTTATTGAAAGCATTCTGACCCTGAGACAGAACTGATCAATGAGTACCATGTGCTTTCATGCAGGTCAACATCCTGTCACCCTATTGTGGCATATTTTCTAAACTATATCCAACCCAAGCCACAGTCTTCTAATCACTGAGAAACATTTACAAATATTATGCATACCTGTGGTTTCATGAGCCAAAGGTTATTGCTTAATCCAGCCTGACGTCAGGTGAGCTGGCATTTTTATTTATTTATTTATTATTTTGTTCTTTGAGTGCCTCTTAGGCAACCTGATTGACACATTATATCGCCAAGCTAGCCTGCAAGGACGCACACATGCATGTACACACTGTTTGTTTCACACAGTGGCAGAGTAGCCTTAAGTTTTCCGATAGGGGGCAGCCCAGAACCCACAAGTAAATTACTCCACTGTATCGGGAGTGACTGGCATGAAAATGGAGCCTGGGTGTCACTTGTGTTGGTGCACTTGTGAATGAACTCTGTCCCTACCCTGCTCAATTAACAGTCTAGACCAGTCTACTCATGAGTGTGTTTTTATTAATTCAGCATCTTTTGTGTAAACGGTATTATACTCTTAAGATAATGCAAGATATTGGCACATGGTAAGAGAGTTCTGTAATGCCAAATAATAATCATGTGGCTTACTAGATTTGACTGTATTTGATTGAAGCCATGTGGCATTTCATCAGCAATTAAAAAAAAAAATAAATAAATAATAAAAAAAAATCCCTTCACCTGCCAGTGATCTGAAGTTTCTGGCTTACTTTGAGAGAAGTAATTAAATGTTGAATCAAAGTGATTGAAATGTATTTAACTACTTTCTTTTGTACTTTAATCAAGTGTGAAATATAATCTTACCTAATTGTAGCTGATTTTCTTCTGCATACCTGGGTTGAATAATGTCTGGAACTTGATACATCCACATACTCCCATATCCTTTCAGTCATTGTTGTGCAGCGCTAAGATGAAGCTTTTTCTCCCAAATTGAATGCCATCAGATGTATATTAAAATGTAACAAAGCAGAAGACTCAACAGTCAGTCAAGAATGATTGAAAGAAAGATCAAACATGCCTCCCCCTTTGATTGCTACACCTGTGACAGCTCATGTTGGAGGGGGTTAAACAGTGTGTGCCAGAAATTAAATGAATGCGCAGAATACTTGGCAAGGCTTTCTTCCCCAGTGCAATGTAGCTACATGAACATGTAAACTGTCTGAGTTTTGCGGACACTGCTGCAGGGCAGAGGGAATTACACTGTCACACAGAGGATATGGAGCTGCCGTGATATCCTCTTGGCACATAGTTGAAGACCATCCAGGTGGAAATTGGTATGCTTTGCCAAGAGGGAGGTCGAGAGTGAGGTAGTTAGGTGGGAGGTGCTCATCTGCATTGGCAAACAGGTAAAGTCAGGGAATAAGACTTTACTTGTTATAGCTGTCAAATAGACAGCTGACGTTGGATGTAGAGGGGAAAATGTTCAAGAGTGTGTGCAGGTGTGTTAGGTGTTGCACACCTGTACAGACACTTGAACATTTTTTGAGAGTCATAAAGTTTATCAAAGTGCATCAGGCTTGCTTGCTGAATGGTTTCATATTTAAACACGTGAACTGTATTTTGAATCAGTATTTTTAACCCAAAATAAATGCATGAAATAAGAACAGGTTTTTGTCTAAGCTGTGCGCCAAAGAGACTATCAAAGAGGCATGGCCATGCTGCCTACAGAGACACAGCAAGGCACATTTAATGGCTCTGAAAAATGTCTACCAAAAATGGAGATGTGACCGACAGGATTTCAAAACCAGGTGTCTCGAGCACCAGAAGCGTGCCTGGGTATGATTAAAGCTGCAGCATTATCTCAAAACATTCTTGAGGTGAGATAACATATCATGCTAAAGAGTTTACTGAACCACTCTCACTACTGATTTCTACTTTCTGAGTGTGTATGCCATTAACCAGCTCTCACATCATTTCCACTCAGTGTGTATGTTGAATGGCATTGCATCACTTGGGTTTTCATTACAAATAATTAGAAAAACTCCTATATTTAGAAAGAATTTCAGTGTGGTCTACTTCCATGTGTTCTTTGTTTTCATCTGGCCAGTACACATGGAGCCCACACACCCTTGAGACCAAAATGTGATCTGTATGTGGATATGCTATTTGTATAATCATTAATCTAACCAAACCACTTGTGTTTACACACTTTATTTGTGTTGTGTTGTCTGCATTCTGTCCACATTGTGAGCGTGTCTCAGTTTTCATGCAGACCAATCTATCAACAGGGAGCAGGGAGGCGGTTTTGTGAACAAGAATAGACGAAGCAGATTTATTTATTTTATTTTTTTTTAAGTTATTTGACACTGCCAGAAGTGGACAAAATGGACTTATTTTTCCACAACAATAGTTACACTTGTTGTGTGGTTATAGTAAATGAAGTGATGAGTGGTGACAGACAGGACATGCAATGCCTCTTAGAGTCCGTGCAGAACAGGAGAGTGCACATTGTTCTACCAGAAAACTACAAATATAATTTGACAATTGTTTCAATATTATCATTATCACACAATGACTATGCTATTGTGGTATTGCATCTCAAACAAAATGGATTAATTCAAATTCATTATTTGCTCTAATATGTTTAGAGTTCACAGGATTTAAGCACTACTGATTTCGAGTTACTGAGTTTAGTCCCGCAAATTTTTATTAAATGGTCCAAAATAAAAGAAATAATCTGATGTGCTGGCTGATACTTACAGTCACCTAGCATCAACCTCCCCTCCCCCTTACTTAAGTTGCTCCCACAAGCATCTCCGATCTGTGCGTGCTGAACTGGGTTGTCTCGCTGTTCCAGTGTGATTTGTGTCTTAATCGTGCCAGATAACAGACAAGTCCCCTGGGTTGTCTGGACCACATGAGATGTTCTTCCTCTTGTAATCTGGATTTCCCTCCCAAAATACTTGAAAGGAGAGTCAGAAGACCAAAAAAAAAAATACTGTGGTAGCAACCCTAACGCTAACCCAATAGATTTAAATTTTTTAATGTTTGGGTTGAATAGTCCCTTAAAACCACCACATTTGACTTAATGAACCCACCAACCTGAGCTTGACAGTGCCTTTCATTCAGAAAAATTGAAAAAAATAAACCGGTTGTTAAAATGCCAAGAGAAAGCATTGTGTCTCTCTCTTTTATACCTATGTACAATTTTCAACTTTCCATAATGCTTTCCACAGTAATTCCATCATTTCGTATACACGACAACATATTTTGTATCTTAATTGTAGCTTCTACTAAGTGTGCCCTTTTTTCTCCACAAATGTTCCCCTTTGGGAACACCTCGATGCTGTTTGTTGGAGCTGATTTGGGTGGTATGAGCCATGCAACCCTACCACCCTGCTCCAGTGTCCTCGTCTGTCCCTGTCTGGCTTGCCCGCCCCCCCACCTCCCTCCTGTGGTGTCCTTTCTGAGGGCCAGCTCCTCTGAACCCAAACAACAGTTCCATTTGTTCTGCCAGGGCTGGGAATGCACTCAGCCATCTTTAGCTGTGTTTCTGCCAGCCCCACTGGATGCCAAACCTGAGGACCTTACTCATATGCCAGCTCGTCTCTTTCTTTTGCTTTCTTTCACTCTGTCTCCCTGAGTGTCTGATAGTGCCAATGTCGAAGTCAGTGGTAAAGGATCCTGAGAAGGCACCATCTGTGCGGCTACTTGATTGTGAAGCTATTACACAGTGCACCACAATCAAAAATGATCTCGCTAAAATAAATAGATTGCCAATTAATTCAAAACAATACACTGAATGCATGACTGAAAAATTGCTTGATCAGATTAACTAAGATAAATTGTAGATTGGAGGTGCAATTGTCCTGCTTCTCATTAAGCCAGGATATATAGACACCACTGTGCTCCTTTTGTCATTAAATGCCAAATTAAGTGTAAGCATTCTCAAATACGGCCTTGTTTGTCATCCAGTGCAATTAATGATATTATATAACTATCGACTTCAGTATGTCGCAGTTTGCAATGATATTTCACCATCATCATCTTCAGTGTTCTAACTGTTCCTTTTTTCTAGTGATTGTTGCCTTTACATATTTTATCACATCTTGGTGTTACTGTTATCATATTGATGACATTTTATCATTATCATCATCATATGATATTGCAATTTTTTGATTTTGCGGAATATTCAGTAATTCTTTCTTTCATTCATTCATCTTCTACCACTTATCCGTTTCCGGGCCATGGGGGGTGCTGCAGCCAATCCCAGCTCACACTGGGCCAGGGCGGGTTCACTGTGGACAGGTTGCCAGTCCATCACAGGGCTGACACACAGAGACAAACAGTCACTCATATTTGAAATGCGTGTATAAATTTGTTTCATGAATTCATGAAACAATGACATTGTCATTCACATTTTCTACCGGTTATTTTAACTTTGTTTTCAGTTTTTACATTACCGGTGAGTCAAGAAAGGACTAACGAATATATATTTTTTTAACCTATTTGTATTTGAGCAGGCACTGCTCATTAGAGACAAATAGGCCATGGACTAGACATGAATGCCTCATTGCACACACTCCTCCATCACTGTTTTGTGTGAGATGGATGAGTGAGTGTATGTAAACACTGCATAGGATCCCAGCACTGATCTCAGTGCTAAAGAAATGAGGCACTCTTCACCTTGTTCAAGAAGAATTAAGAAAACAGAAGTCCCTGATGGCAGTCACTCAGTTGTTGAGATCAGGTTGTAAAAACTTGCCCAATGCTAAATTCACTTAGCAGAGCAACAGGCAGACGTCCAGAAAACAGACTATACACTCTGGAAATCAGTTCTGTCCTATGCCATTTGTTCTTAGTTGCACTGACCAATTTGTTTTTGTTTTTTTGTGAACAAGTTAAGTGTTCCAGTGCTGTGGAAATGAGCAGACCCTGTTCTTCATATTTACCAGTTTTTTTGTGACACAAATACAACAGTGGTAGAAAATTTTCTTTGTCAGATTTTTAGTTTCCAAAATCAGGTACAGTGGCATCTCTGTCAAACTGACAGAGTGACAACAGAGAAAGTGGCCGAAAAGGCATGGGCAAAGAAGGCTTTCTCAGCTGAGTAGAGAGAATGAAGAAAGGAGAGTAATCTGCTCTGTCTGGTACATTACCCATGAATGAGGCCTGAGCATGTCAGGGGACTCATAGAGGATGCACTCTGGCCTTAGGATACAAAGAGAGGGCATAGCCAGTCACTTTGTAGCACTTAAATCCACCACTCCTGTCTCTAAGCATCACTCACATCAGTCATTTCTGTGCTTGTGATTTGTTTTTGTTTTGTTTTTGGCTTGTGGTCTCACATGACTGCCTCAACATGTGACAGACAGTTTTCAATATTTCTCAATTACATACACAACTATAAATCATTACTTGTTTTGACTTAAGTGACATGCACATTTTTTTAACATCCTTTCTCAGGAATCTTAAAAAGACAGATAATATCCAGATCAGTTATCTGGATGCATAATTGCCATCTACCCAGAACTAAAATAAACAAAACAAAACAAAAAAATCTTGACTTTTTCCCTCCCTCTTCTTGTTTGCATATTGTCTTCGGCCTTGCCACTGATCTTATTCTCAGCAAGACTGAGCACCTGCTTCCCTGTCAGTGAAGCTCTTATCTATGTTAGTTGACAAACATCTTGTAAACAACTGGTCATTTGATCCCTGTGCCCCATCTCTCTCCACTTTTAGAACCAAGTAGTCCCTTAATAGGGATGTCCTGGCTGGCATGGATATGTCCAGACTTGTTATACAGCCATCCCCTCAACACCCCCCCCCCCCCCCCCAAAACAACAGGGCCCCTCACCCTGAATGATGGAGAAGTCCTATAAGGGACATACTCGTCTTTCAAGTAAATTGGGTAATGTTATTCCCTGGGCCTTATTCTTGACAACAGTTACCATGTAGGAGATCTGATTATAGCGCTCTATTAGGTGTTCATGGCTTAGTCTGTGGTTGTGATGTCATGAACACAAGTGATGGCCATGACCTCAGTACGACATGTTTATGTTCCTGGCTTAATCCAGGGCACCAGCAGGGTGGAAGGATCTGCATTCCTCCATATGTATATTATGATCTCATCACATGCAGGACTATATTGACATTGATCCCACTTCCTTTGATCTGTCCCCAAAGTCTATCATTTCAGGTGGTAAATATGGCCCAAGCTACTGTACAGTAGAAAAAAACTTACCAAAATGGAATAATGGCAGTGACGAAGGATCAAATATAATGACAGTACTAGATAAGAATCCAACTGCTTTGATATCCTCACGTTTGCAGACTAAATGAGTGTCTACAATACCACAATTCAGCTAAATGACGTGTAAACGGTCAAAAGTGAGTTTTGGTTCTCCTCATTAGCATACAAGACAGCTATTATAATAATGTGATATCAAAATAATGCATTATACTTTAGTGTGCATGCATATCCCCAGTCATCATTTGTTGTAATATTTAAGTACATGCTCATTTACCTTTTGTTGCAGTGAAATTGTTGCTTTGAAACTGTTTTCATAGACAGTAAAAAGGAGGTACAACAGGGTGAGGGGGAAGCAGCAGAGAAAACTAAAGCAGGGATTCACAGGTGTAGATGTAAGGGTTACAACAAAATCACAAACTTTGAGCAAAATCAATATTTTTGCAAGGAGGATATAAAGTTAAACATCAGGGGCTGACTCATTTTTGGCATTCAGATGCACAGCAACAATCGACTGTTTCAGTCGTTTTGATGTGCTTTAAGAAGACCCACCCAGACGTTTTAAGATATCTTGTTCTGTAGTGCAATACAACTGCAACACAGACATTCACAGCAGACAGTATTGTGTGGGACTTGGCAGACACCCCCTGAAGCGTCTTTTGAAAAAGGTTACCTTGTTTGCCCCTTGAGCTATTTTTGATCTGCCTCTCTGTCTGGACTTGCCAGTCTATGAAAATACTCCTCACTAACCTTACCTCCTATTCTCTCCCTCCTATCTGATGTCTGTCATGACATCACCAACATCAGGTATCCAAAGCAGACAGCAGTAAACGGGTGTTTGTTTAATAAGCATTATTAACACACCTGCTTTGCAGCACATTCCTGATTACACGGTCTAATGGGACAGGCACTTCAAGGAGGATTAGTCCAGCCTGGGGGCCTACACCTGAACTGCTGTCCTGCTCTTATATGCAAATACCTAACTCAGACAAGAAAGGCTGCAGAAAACTCAATTGTAGCCAAGGTCTGACAGTGTTTGATCTAACTGTTTGCCCATACACAAAACGCTATGATCACACCTGTTTATTTGGTGGTTGTTTTTCAATTAAAGGAGAAAAATTATTACTTGGCAGACACATTCATCTAGAAAAAAATATCTTTATGTAGTGTGAATACTGTAATTAGTCGTCTCCACACGCATCAAGTTTAATGTTCAGTCTACAAATCTTATCTTGGATTTTTTCTAAAGAACGGAAGTAAAATGCTGATGGTGAAAGATTTTCTTGATGAATAAATTTTTTGTTAAATACCTTTTTAAATATGCATAGTAAAATAGCTTGTAAAATTCGAGTTGATCTGAAGTACGTTATTCCAAATATGCTTAAAATTTTTTACAGTTTTTAGGGGTTTGGCTGAATCCTGCATATGCTTGTCGATGTAGAATTATCTACATGGAACAACCCTTCAAAGACGATGTGAGACTTTCACCTGTGTTGTAGCTGCAT
The DNA here is from genome assembly GCF_900963305.1 of Echeneis naucrates. NCBI lineage: Eukaryota > Metazoa > Chordata > Actinopteri > Carangiformes > Echeneidae > Echeneis > Echeneis naucrates. The sequence goes on from NC_042519.1 coordinate 17,811,354, forward strand.
GGGTGTTTCTAATGTGCCATTTTAAAGTATCACTTTAAGGTTAGCCTTGTTTTAATATCACCCTCTTACCTAAAATGTGATCAAAATATTGCTAAGGCACTTTAATGCACATCAAATTCCTAATCAAATATGTTTTTGGTAGAATATGTTTTGTCATGCCCTATATGCTATTTGCCCTGCTGCTAAGTGCAAATATAAATCTGTCTTGTTTCCCATACAGAACATTATTCTTTCAAGTCCCTAAGTGGGTGGTGTAATTGTCGCCAATTTTGACTCTTAAACTGTGGGCATAGCACGTAATTGTCTCTGTACCACCAGCATGTACCAGATTTGCAGAACCACCTTTTCATCCTTTTTTTATTTTATGGATATGCGAGCACTGATTTAAAGCATTTCCTCCAGTGTGCCATGTTCTATTACACCATGAAAGAATTGTGGGCTGGTAGTGTGGCTTGTTTTTGGTGTTGGATAGCTGAATGTATGCAATCCTGGAAGCAGGCACATATGAGTGCTAACTTTATTATATCTGAATAAAATTCACATGATATTTTTACGTAACGCCAAATCACTAAAATAGTGTCTAAGATCAGTCGGTCTGCATCCCTTCATGCATTCTTTTTGCACGACTTGTCATGTCACTCTTGAAGTTGAGTCACTTTCCCTCAGGTTTAACCAGTGATATGAACAAAATGTCTAGGATATGACTAAGCCTGCTAAAACCTAATGGGGGCCAGTGGTGAAATGTCAAAGGTCCTTGATGTGATATGGCCAGAATGACCCTATGCATGTGAGCTTGCAGGGAGTCTGTCTAATGTCTGCACCCTGCAGCATGACCGGTCCTCAGTGCTGACATCCTCTCAGAACACTGTGTTTCTGCTGATTAGTTTTGGACGCTCACTGTCTGGAAGTGAATCAAATGATTTGGGGTGTTTGAGAAGCAGCTGTGCCATAGCCTCCAGATGAAGCCTCTGTGGTGGCGCTGCTTTCTAAGGATGCAGATAAACCAACGGGGTGCATATCCTTTGCTTTTATTCTGTGCGAAAACCAGAAATCTTTTATATTTTAATATATTGAGCCAGATGTTAAAATCTTTATTCCACCCTATTCTATTCTGCTCCACGTTCTTTTTAAATTAGTATCTCAGTGTCTGGTGTGTAGAAAGGACTGTTCACTATACAAAATATACAATATTGTTTCCTTTTTTCTTTGGTAATCCTAGCCTGTGGAAAAATAGAAAATAGTTTTCTCCTGTGGGAATGAACTGCCAGTCATTGACAATGAAGAGGATGGCATTGCAGCTCTCACAATTACCGCTGAAAACTGTATACATCCGGACGGTGGCATGCTCAACAGAAACATTTATGGGTGATAATCTCCTGAAATTGAGGCCTTTTGAAGTGATGCATGAGAATTAACGACCTTTATTGTTTACTTGACATGCACACCAAACCTTCAATGGAGTCACTTCACCACAAAGCATCTTCAAGCCGTATATATTTCCCGCAGTGTTTGTAACTGTTAAAAACATGCAGGTGATACCCCTGTAGTGCTTGTGTGCGGTCCAAAGCGTCTCAATAAAGTAAGATCAAGTCATTGGAAAGGCAGCCTGACAATGAAAGCGAACTGCTCTTTGCACAACTTAACAAGCCACTGCCAGGTTTTGGAACAGGTCCAACTTCTATAACAATGCTCACTCGGCTACTACGTTTCATCTACTTTGATTTGATAATTTACATTCATTTGACTCTCATCCAGAGTGTTCTGATTTATTCCCTGTAGTGACAATATTACTTCATTGCTTGAATGTAATTTGTCGATAACACCAAAGAGGTCTTTCTCAAGGCTCTCACTTCTGCTACTCATTAGGGATTAAGCACTGTAAACATTGCACGGCCATGCAATTTCCTCCAGCTGATAACCTCTGCTCTCAGTGGCATTTCATGACCTCGATAAATGTCTTTTTAATCTAATGAGTCGTGCAATGGCAGTGTTTAACGTTTAACTAATTGACTGTAGGTGAGAACACACAAAGAAGCTTTACTTTCATGTCACTGAAACAATCCAACTGTATCATTAGGTTTTGTTTTTTTTTTTTTATGAGGAGGTTGAATGCTTTTGAAAAAGAATAGTACAGTCTTACTTTAATATGTCAACGACAGTTTCCTTGTTTTCCTTTCCCAAAATACACTTTCTGGACTTTTGCTTGAATAAGTTTCCAAATTCCTGAGGATTGGTGATAATGATTTTGAGTTCCTCAGCATAGGCTTGACATTTTGTTGCAGCTTGTGTTCCTCAGGGAAATCTCAATGAAGTGATAGTATAATTATCTCTTAGAGTTTGGACATTTGTTTGACTCACCCAGGCATTAAAAGGAGTACAACACTAAACAGATTTCTTGCTGTCATCATGTGCTCACCCTCTTCCCCTAACGTTTCATTATGCAATTTTAGATTGCACATAAAATTAGCGCCACCATCATGCAGGACTTATTGAGACTGCAGGTTACTTCTGAATGGTTTGATTTTATTGCAGAGATTCTGCATGCATGTAGGAGGATATTATACACCCAGATTCTGTCATTTTAATAATTGTAGTGTCCGTGTCTGCTTCATGTTTGTTTTGCCATGTTTGCTTAATGTTTAGTTTGTCACCATCCTTTTCACATATTGGTGACTATTTTGAAACAACTACATGAAAATTCTAACCCTAACCCCTCACAAGAAAAATCTCATCTCTGTGGACTCCGCATTTGTTTCTTTATTCGTAAGAAACATGAATCACACTCAGCCAAGCATGATTAAGTCTTCTAATGAAGTGGGGTTTTAACACTCCTGGCCAAAACAAACTACCAGCCACATACATTTATTGTGCTGTCCAGAAAACAAATTAAAAGAATAATAACAATACACAGAGCAATTTTTTCATTCACTAGCTGTTTTAGATCTGCTGCTGTGGGTCAGAGAAACCTGACAGTTTCTTAGAAATTGTGACAGAAAAAACAAGAGTTGTGCATACTGAAGTTTAACAGCATGATGATACACAGATCAGAATAAAGCAGTGGGCTACGTCAGCTCCAGCAGCTTGAATTAGGCTTTGGTATTATTAACCAGAAAGCTAATAATAATTATTTTTGTTCCCATATTCATGGTGATTCACCTACGTTTTATTTGTGTCTTCTTTTGCCTGTCTGCAAATGTGACAGCTCACACGTTTCATGTCCCCCTTCACCCTCACTCAAAGAAAATACAGACTTGGCTCTTTCTGTGCCCCAAGCAGAGTCTGGGCATCGAGAGATATTCTTAACACACAGCGCTGTGCTATGTCTCAAAACATGTTCAGTTCTCTTACCTTAAATTTTTGTAATAATCCTCTATGTAAAATAAGTTGGTGTATGCCACAACGTTCCCATGTCTCTGTGCATGTTTGGAGATAATGGTTAGAATCCTGTAAAGACAGAGATGGGTAAACAGACTATAGATAGATGAGAGATGATTTGGGAGCCAGAGCGGTGATTTTTCAGACGTGTTTATTTGTTGGGGTAATGGTCAAAGTTAGCGCATTTAACTTTGGTAACTTTAAATGATGTTCTGTTTGAAAATGACGCATCTCTTTCCTTGCCAAACAGTGTTCTTACTCACCCTTGGCAGGTGGTAGACATCTAGATGGCCTTTTGAGTGTTAAATCCCGTAGACCACTCGCTTTAAGCCATGAATTAGTTCAGAAGTTTTCAACATGTATCATTTAGGTAGTTGCACTGCCAAGTGCGTAATGTGTTGCAGCGTGTCCTACCCTGCACAACTCATGGAGCTCAGTACAGGCTGAGTCTTGTCTGTCTTTTTCCTTCTTAATATATGATGCATTGATGTGTTCCAAATGTGAGTTGGTTCCCAATAATTGTCTGCATATGATCTGACAGTTATGATCAAAACAGGCAATTTGTTCAATTGACCATTTTACTAGAAAATTTCTGATGGCAGCATATATATTTACTGGTAACGGTGGAATTGTTAAAAAAAAAAAAATGCCTCTAATGACTCATTAAAATCCTGATGACTGTTCACTAGATACAAAACCAGCAGGATTTGACTTAAATCTGCCAGGAAGCTGCTGTTATCCTTGTTATCCACTTAAATTGGAGTGAATCCGTTTTATGATTTAGTGATTTGTAAATTAGATGCGTGTTTATCCATAAATGATTAATAATCTAGAGAATTTGAGTGTGAATATGTGTAGACCAAGTAATGTCCCCCACTAGTCCCAGAGTCATGCATGTAGGTTTTGGATACCTCATGTACTGTATTTTGGGTGGTAGTTTCACTTTTTAATGTCTGTTGCCGTCATTTGACATTTCAGAAAGTGCAATGAAAACTTTTGCTCAAACTGTGTTGGGAATAGTCCAAGACGGAAGTGGCTAGTCAACCACTGTCCTGTCACACTTTGCACATGGTAAACTTGCAGGTCTTGGCACCCATTGGGTGGTGGCTGTGCTCAATGACTCATATGGTGCCCAGTGTCTGAAACTTTCATCAAATGTCTGGCACATGGTGTGTGTGTCATTGTGGCCTGTGACGCTGGTGGCTCTAAATTCCACAGTGGCTGCTGATTGGTTGCTTAGAAGATGAGACACAGGTAAGGGCCAATCAACAAACCTTAAGAGAGAAACAACAGTGAGCAACTCTGTTACCAAATGGCTCTATCTAACTTGTTAAGCTCACCCCTTACAATGCCTTACACTTGCGTCATTACCGAGTGAAAATGTCTAATTATTGCCAGCTCTTTTAGAATAAACAACACGAAGAAAGCTAAAGTTACATTAGTCACCAATAAGAATGTTGCTTGATATTTAGTTGTTTTTTTTCTCCACTATTTTTGTAAATCCTCCCTTCTGTTGATTGCTTTTTAACAGGAATTTAGGAAAAACTGTAGCAACTTCCTTTGACATTTTATTAAGTTGATCATTTTTGAGAAGTGGTCTGCTACTTGCAAAATGAAAATAAGCCTTCACTTGAGTATTGAATTTGAGGATTAACTGACATCAGTTTATTTTTTCTTGCAATCACCAAGTAAATACAGTACAATAGAGTAAATAAAAGTGAAGACAAACAAAAGAACACATGCACTCACACATATACACAGTAACATCTTCAAGAATGTCCAGCCTTTAAAGTTAATGTTTCTGTGGATTTGACTGCAGAATGCTGTCACACTCACTTAAAATGTGCAGGCTCTGTATAAATTTGAAGTCCCTGCTGCTCAATTCAGAGGGTGAATTTGGCAAAGAGACAAAAAAAGTAATGAAACAGAAATACTTGGTCTGAACAATGACCAAAAACACAACACATACGAAAAACTGAAGGTCAGTCTGTCGGTAGATCTGTTCCTTTCACTCAACTCTGAGAGTGTGATGCTGTCACGATGGGTGTGTTCTGTTCCCTCTGACCTTATATTTGATTTTTGCATGTTGTTTGTTTTTCTCTTGCTGGCTGGTGATATTAAAAGGCTCGGGGTGGGGGGGGGGGGGCTGTTTGCTCACCTCAGCCAGTCCTTATTTGCTGATGCTTACGACAAAAGTGATGCTATGCTTATCTCTGCGCAGCATGTCACTATTGTGTAGGCTTGCCCTTTGTCTTTTCACATACCTCATCACTGTCTGGGCTAAAACTTCTCTAAGGTTTTAGTCTAGATTTAATCATCAGTAGTAAACGTTCAGACCCAGCAGACAATCAGTAACGGATTGCTGCAGCCTTGTCAAATGATTCAGCAGATGTCAGTATCCCTCAGTGGGTTACTTTTGCCTGAAGAAAGTCAAGTAATGTTACAAAATTAGAAGAGAGCCAACTTCATCTCTCTCTAACTTTCTGCAGAATAATAATGAAGAGAACTTCCAAAAGGGCTCATTGCCAGTCCTGTAAAGATGAGATCATTGTGCAATGTCAAATCATTTTTGTCAGCTAGACAGCCAAAGATTAGGACTAATTAAAACTGCAAATTGAGTGCAGTCAGCATTTCAATCACACTTTCCTTTCAAATTTTGCTCATGTCCAATAAAATCGTTCTTCAAGATGCCAAATGAAGATAAATGTGTTCTATACCTTGAAAATCCAGCAATGGAATATTGTAAGTATTTCTGGTGCAGAGTCTTGACACATAACCAGCAGAGAAGACAATGGTCTTTTCATAGGTTTGGGGAATTGGCAATCAAATTTTTATTTATTTATAGCTTTTTTAATTTTTTTGGCGGAGTAGGGAAGCTTTTAGATGTGAAACATTATTAACAGCAGTTTTTTTTTTTTTTTTTTTTACTATTTTTGCTTATGCTGTAATCTGCTTATCAAATTACATCAAGCGGGAAATTGTAAAATAGTGTTTGTATAATGACACTGAGAATATCAGTGCAATCACTGAGATTAGATTCTCTAAACATGTGTGCTGAGTGAGCAGACGAGACTGATGGCGGTGCTGAGGGGGAGGACTGGGGATGAACAGCAGGAAAGCAGACAGGCGGAGTGGGAGGGGGGTCAGGTGGCATGACTTTTTACTCCACGGCACGCTGACCTTGACAATTGAGCCACAGCCACGACTTGGATGGCACCCTCTGACTCCTCTCACTCTCTCTCTCTCTCTCTCTGTGCTTCTCTGTATATTTCTTTTTCTCACTGTATCTCTTCTTCTCATTTTCTATCTCCCTTTTGCCATCCTTACTTCTACTGCTGCTTGGTCATTGCGAGTATAGTCTGCTGGCTGCGGGAGCCAAAATGCACCACCACCTCACTGCTGCAGCTCACCCCCCTCTTACCTCACGTCTGCTCTTTTTCCAGACAAGCGGGTTTAAAAAGTCAACTGCGTATTGAGCCGTCTAGACTGAAGCCGGTCAGCAACCAAACCTCCCCACCCCCAACTCCCCTTCCCAACCCCCGACTTGTGAGTTGCTGGCTACAGTGGAAAAACGAATGAGAAGCAGGTGACCTTGCTGAGCTCTGTCCCAAGTGCAAAATGGTTGTATGGCCACATTATGTAAACACATTGACCACAAAAAAACAATGTAGCAAAACACAGTGTTAAGTTGTCCTGGATGTCATGGCAACATATAAGAGGTTTTCATTAGAATATTCTCTAATATAACGAGTCTCAATTGCTATAGTCATATCTAATGCATAATTTGTTTTTCTCATTAACTTCTCCTAAAGTACACAAAAATTATGTTATTATGTTTTGACACTTTTACAAAAAAATCTGCTGGCCTTTTTAAATGATGGCCCTCTCTGTTCAAATAAATCAAGTAAAAGCTGCAGTGCCAGTGTGAGCTTCTCACTCTCACGCCTGTTAACTTGTTCAGTGCTTACTTTAACAATTTCAAACTACCGGTTTTGTGTTTTTTTTCCTTTGTGCTGATTTCCTTGCATGCTGATGCACGCATTTTATTTTAGACTGTGCAAACAAATAATATGTTCAGTAAAACCTCCAGCATGATCAGCTGACATAAATCAGATGTAGGTGGAGCATTCCACAGCGTGACTGGCACTGAGAAAAACGCCAGATTACTCTTGTTGTAATCTTGTTTTCAGAACTGTAGATGCTGAAAAGTAGTACTGTACATAATGAAAATGAAACACTAGAGGTTGTCTATGCACTTAATGAAGCAATTTATTCTACTGAGATGCTTTTGAAAAATCCAGATCAGTGCAGTTTGTGTGTTTTGTCAGTTGATGAGGTGTACTGTATTGCACCCTGAAGTGTGACATTCCATGTAAAGCAGCATGTGATAGCGTTTTAAGAGGCGTCTCCAGCCCGCCAGTGGCTGCGCCATGTGCACATCCATGACTCTGTTACAGCACACGATTAATGGGGCGCCGGTGGTGTCGTGGGCAGAGTGCATGCCCCATAAAAAGGAGGCTACAAGGTCCTTATCGGTGATAGTGGTTCAGTCCCAGCTGGTGTCATTTGCCTTGTGTCATTCTCCACTCACTCTCTCTCTCGCCCATTTCCTGTCACTCTTCACGCTTTCCTATCAAATAAGGCCAGAAAAAATCCCCAAAATACAGAATTGATGGCCTGATTTCACAGCATTACAGTCCATTTATCTTGAAATGTCAGAGTTTACCTTTAAATCTTGGATTACACTCCACACCATTGTTTGATTTAATCACTTCACAGTGTAACTTCATTTTGCAATTGTTTAACTAATGCAGACTCGCAAATCTAGTCAAATTTCCAGTTATTGACTAGCTGTGTCATCACTGGCATTATCCTGATGTTATAGTGTTTCTAGTTAGCCCGAAGTTAATAGGGATCTTTTAACAAATCTTACATAATCAGTCTCCCACCACACAAAGTCTGTGATCTCTGTGGAACACTTACTGTTTCTTAACAAGCAGGACAAAAGAAAATTGCCTGCAACAATTCTCCATTTTGCATGTGGAACATGTGCTATTTTATCCTCTTACAACATGTTGAATAAAAAGAACTAGTCAGATGGTTGTCACTCCTGCTGATGATGACCAGAAAGTGCTTGCAGGAAGAAGTCATTGCGGATGACTGAGAAAAATTTATAATCATAATTCCATACAAACTTTCTCAGTGACCTTGCTGTCAAACTGCACTTCTTGGGAGGTTGTTTTGAGTCCAGATGTTTTAGCATGTAAGTGTATCTAACTCTTTCATAAATGGCAAGACACTATTAGATGTACTGTAGCATAGATTTCCAAGCACCTATTAAACCTCTGTTCGCATGCCTGGTGTGTGTGATTACACAAGGAATGGCTGCAGACCCTCAGTGCAAGGAGAAGTCCCACAAACATGTACCCAGTGCTTCATCCCTCTCACCTTGAGAGGTGTGGGTTGGAAAACCAGTCAAGCAGCATGTACCCTCTAGAGAATGTGTGCTAGAGCTCACAGGCAGAATATGTGAAGCTACTCAGAAATTTCTCATTTCTTTGATGGTTTATCTCTCTCACATCTTTGTCCGTCCCGCTAGTGCAGCCCTCCCACCCACCTTCATCTCTGCTTTCTTTCCCTTTCCCACCCATACAGCCTTTCTCATCCTGTCATCCCTGGGCTGGTGGTCCGTCCCTTTGGGAGGTTAAGGGGCACCGTGGGTGAGAGGGCAGTCGGCAGGTTGTGCGGGCACCGTGCTCGTCTTTTCCCACAGCCCACGTCAGATTATGCTGAACCCTGACCCCAATGGGTCCTCACTCTCAAAATCAGTGTGGAACGCAATTCAGCCAGCCAGACCCTATTGAGGGCCTGACTTTCCATTGGAGGAGAAAAGAATCCCCCCGATCCCAATTGTAGTCAGTGCCCTCCCTTTGTCTGCTGGTCAAGCAGGGTCGGACGACTGGCCGCCACTAGCCAGGACAAGACTTCCGAAAAGCCTATTCAGCATGTGATTTGACCCCCAGGTTCCATTGCTGACTCACAGGGATCAAACGCTGGGAATCTCTGGGGGTTTTCTGCCACAGAGTTTTTCATCCATTGAAAGTTACCCCTTTGACAAAACTCATAATGAAGAATGTTTTTTGTTTTTTGTTTTTTTTTTTTTTCCTCTAAGTTTACTTGATGGAATGAAAATGTTTTACAAAAGTTTGATTCAAGCCCTTTAGAGTTGATCGGGGGGATTTCTTTCTCAATCTCCTCAGTTCGCTGCTGTTTATGGTCATTATTCAGTTTATGCATAATTAGCTGAAAATGAAAGATCACATGGGAAATTTTTCATCCTTGACAGTTGTGTTATGAAAATGTTTCTTAGTCCCGTAGCTGAGGCAGCTGTTGCTTTGCCTGGGCCACAACATTGGCTGTACTCTCATGATTTCCTGGTAATGATTTAAACCAGTCAGAAGCAGTTTTGTAACAAAGGGAACTAATAGTGCATAAAAACAAACATTTCCTAAAGCACATCAAATCTTATTTTTGATACTTTGATACAGGAAGCACTGCAACTATTCATATGCAGTACACAAATAAACCACTGATTTTTAGATTTAACACACTTCACTCATTTGTAGAGTGATTTTGTAACTTCAATTAAAATTGTAGAAGCAGTTGCCTGTATAGTATCTTCTGTGTTTTGACTAAAAAAGCCATTTCATTAATCTTTCCATCTACTGTGAGAAACCTCAATGTGAGAAATTTCAGAACCCAAACACACTAAGAAGTAATATGAAGATGTGGTTGTGATAAACAGGCGAAGGTATGCAAGGCAGGAAAGACAGGGAAACCTAGGAACCTTGAATTTAAAATATGCTGGTCCCATGGCATAGGAGTGTGTGTGTGTATTTATCAGTGTGAGAGGGTGACTGTGTGTTAGTATGTGTGCAGACTCTAACTTGACGTATGGCTTAAATCTTTTGCAGAGGGGGAGCGCTTTGACTGTAATGCCGCGTGCTGTGTGCTAAAACCGGGGCCGACTACAGCTTTCAAGCTGGTCAACTGTCAGGACTGGAGCGTGAAAGGGGGGCCTCAGAGTGAAAGGGGTGGAGGGTCCCACTAGGGGGGTCTTGGAGGAGGAGGGGTGGATTGTGACGGACCTCCTGGGCTTGGAGGGCCCTCTGTGTGGGCTGCTTCGGCAAAGCGGCTCTCTTCACAAGAAGACGAGAGAGGGCGGTTTCAAGAAAAGATGCTGGCACATTGGCCTCGGCAGCAGGGAGCATGGGCAAGGTGCCAGCTCACCCACTCAAGTCCCACAGACCAGATGTTCTTGGTCAAGGAGCTCTTGGCCTTTGATAAATTGAGTTACTGTAAATCTGTAATAGAGCAAATCAAACATGGATTCCCCACCTCCCCAAATTATATTCATATCCACACCAAGCTGCTGACCTTCAGGTCGCTGATCTCTTTCGGGGGCCTAAACCGAAGAGAATTGTATTTTGACATGCTATTGTGTATCAGAAGTAGAAATGGCACTGAGATTAACAATTGTCCTTACTCATCAAGCAAATTTGCTCATCGTTCGTTTTATGTGCCCAGTTCTGACATCAACGCATCCAATATAGTTGAAACGCTGATCACAATAATGAGAGGGATGTCTGTCAAAAAAAGGAAAATAATAATAATTAACGTACTTTGCATATGTTTGAAAACATGTTCTGCAAATACAGACTGCATCTGCTGCTGTCACTAGAAGGCCTGAGACATGCGTTTACCCAAGTAAACCAGTGTGCTTAGAAGTCATTTGATCTGCTGCAAGAAAAATGTAAATAAATACCTTAGCTTGTAAGAAAAAAGCAAAAGAAGATCAACCTGCTCATTTTTGAAATGGTTATCTTGTCAGGTGCATCTTTAAGACATATTTCCAGAGTTGCTGCTTATATGGAAAGGACATTATCACCATATACGCTTTTAAGTGCAATAGCGTTGTTCCAAGGAGCACACTGAGGGGTTGGCAAGGATGTCCCCTGTGCAGCCTTACTTAGATTTACAGCGCCTCTGAGGATGGCTCTGATCTGGCAATGGTCAGATGGCTTTGAAGAAGATTCTACCACAAGTGAATCACTTTGAACCTGCACTGAGCTGAGCCTTGGGGAGACCTATAGTCCCACAAGAGTGTAACAGGAAAGTAAATCTAAATGCAGCTCACTTTTTGCACTTTGACATGGGGACTTAAGTCTTAATTTGTTGCCTGCTAAATCCCCTGGTCCAACAGTTCTGCAGCTATGGCTTGGTTCCAGGGTGGCCTCAATGCTTTTATGTGCTTGCTAAGCCTGGAACATTTCCATAGCCAAGGAAAGGACTAAACTGAAAGTCTATGGGTCTTTGCACTCTGGCATGGACCCACAAACCACCGCAATTATGTAATTGTTGCAAGTGCTGCAATTTCAAAATTTGAAAACATTGAGGTCTTGAAGTTTTCTAGTTGTACCTCTCTTGACTGATGATTGGCTTCTTAATGTTTGCTACCCCTAAGATGATTGCATCCTCCTCTGCATCCGTCAAAAAAGTAACCACGGCCAGAAAACCAGTGCATTTTTAAAGATATTAGACTATAGGAAGCCAGATGAAAACAATTGGACAATGGTAACATGCTGACATGGTGAGACTTTTAAAGACAGCATGCTTTTCCTGCTTTCTCCAGTGTACTTGCTGTAGATTTGTCCACAGCTCCCACTACAATCTTGGAGCACCATTATGAAGTTGTAATGATGCACTTTGGAAACAAAGGTGCTAGTGTCATGTGTCTCATCCAGAGCTAATACTTTCGCTTAACAGGCAATAAGGTTGTTATCTACCTACAATAATCCCCTCAGATGCAGATGCTCTACTGCCCAAGCTGTTTTTTAAATAGGCTTTAGGTTTTGCTTATTGGCCAGTTGGCTGTTTAATTTGACACCTCCCACAGTTTTTTGATGCATTGTTTGTTTTTTCACAAGCTTCCCAAGTGTTCCCCTCTTGGGGACCTCTATGCTTTTTCATGTCTTTAAGGCTCTTTAGGTAAGCCGGAAAAGCAAACAGAGACATATCTATTATATGGTAAGTGGATCTCACATTACTCTCCCATTTCAATGCTGTCGCCAGTGTGGGCCACTTTTCAAGTGACTGATATCTTCACAGAGGCCTACATGTCAAGGGATAGTGTAATTGATTGTCTTGGATATTTGAGTATGCCACTTTCCCTTGTGAAGAGACCCCCTAATGCTTCCTTATTCAGTAATTTTGCTTCCTCTTGATTTGAGGTTTTGACACAACAGTGAGGCAGTGTAGACATGTGGTTGTCGTACAGAATGAAACTGGGATAATGGAGGCTGTATCTTCTGTTTTTTGAGGCACAGTTATTTCAAAGCCAAAACAATATTGAATCCCCTTCTAAAATACCGAAATATATACAGTGAGGACTAAAAGTCTGAGACCAATCTCTCATTCACTTGACTTTTGGACCCCTTTTGTCCGCATTCTTCTTCCTTCTTCATAGGTCACTTTATGCACACATGCTTTCAATCTAAATGAAAAGCTCAAGGCTGAAATCATTACTTCTCCAATGAGTTTATTGAGTAAAGCTCCCCTTGCTCCACTGAGAAATGTTGATCGTTGCCTGCAGGAAAGCACTGTTTGAAGGATAACTTATCTGTTCAAGCAGTTCTTTTTATCAGCGTCTCTTTATGTTTTGGCTTTTTGAAACATAGCTAAAAGGCAAAATCCTCTCAAGTGAACATTTCCTGTTCTTCTTTTTATGATCTTATTACTTAAACAGGAAGAGATTAATAGCATTATTTGATATCATTGAATTTAGTTTTGATATTATTCTCAGATCTTTGGCACCTAAGGCAGCTCAAAGAGCCAGACTTGACCCAAAAAAAATTGCCCTAGATGAGAAATTGAGAGTTGACAGCAGTCATTTTACTTACGATACTGATCTGCTATAGGAGTCCATCCAGCAAATCTGCATCTGTTACATCTGGCTTTGCTGTTAACCTCTGCAAGAACGCTAAAACTGACTCTAGACTTCCCAAATATGTGTGCATAACTCAAGACCGTTGATCCATAGCAATCATTTTATCAAAAAGATCCTGAACATGGCACGTTAGCTGAGTGTACTCTGTTCTCTTGGACCACTGCCATGGCACACGAGAAAGGCACGTAACCTGAATTATTCAGCACAAGCATCAGAAACCAGCAGATAAACTAATGAGAATTATTTTATGAAAAATTAAATCCCCCTCCCAACAATACAGCAATGGTGAATCATATTAGGATGCCAGTTTATTTATTTTGAAGCCTTTTTGGGGGGGTGGGGAATGTGCTTGGAACAGTTGGCAAAACCAAAAATAAAATAAAAAAAATTGACAGCCATAATAGCTAAAGAGTATACAATGTGCATGCTCAGCAGGAAGAAGCAGGTAGAGAATGGTTACTGTTGTTTTGTCATCTGCACCATCTGTACAAAGGCAGCCTTGTTTTTCCTTTTCTGTATTGGTTGTGCAAGGACAAGCATTAAACATTTAATCTTAAATTTAGGCCACTGGACACACTGGATTTAACTGCCTACATGTGAATGAGTATGAGTGAGTTTGCATGATTTTGTGAGACTAAAAACACGATATATAGAAAATCCTGGGGTATAATGAACCTCTAATTATGAGCTTAATGTTGTAAAAGGTTGAGGGGAAAAATTTAAAATTAGGAACATTTTTATTGTTATTGTTCATACTTCAACTTAGATTGTAAAAGGATCAAGATTCATTTCTGATTTAGTTTTTCAATACAGGTAACGCCTAAGAAGAATTTGAGCACAAAAACCATTTGCCTTCTAGTTGAATACTCAAAGTTATTTTTAAACTGAACACTACTGCGCAAGAGAGGATATAAATGTGTCGAAGGATGTTCTCACATATATTCTCAGCAGCCAACATCATGCACCTCGACGACTGGAACTTGGCTCATGGCTCTTTCTCTTCCTTCTAGTGTCAGTAGTAGTGTTTTTGTTTTGTTTTTTTTGCTCATCTCCCTCCCTGGTGTGTTTCGTTGGTCAGGAGTGCAGAGTAGGGCTTCTGGTGGCAGGAGACAGCCACCAAAGCTGTTTTCCTTCTGCCAGGATATCCTCTTGACTTGACACGATGCCAACGGTGACCATCACAGTAATCTGGCATAAATCAGGAAGCAGCTGGGTGCATGTGCCATGCATGCCCATCGGCTCTCTTAAGGAGCCTGAAGTAGTGCCAGGGTCTCAGCTTAAGCTTAACTGTGTAGCCACTCCTTGCAGACATTGTGTCACAAATTGTCATGTTTTTAATGAAAAGACATTTGCTCTCCACAACAATTTCTGAATTGGCTTTTTATTGACCACCATATGAAATGTTAGACAAAAATGAAACTCTGTCGGAAGTAGAATTAGAACATGGGCAAGTCTCTTCTCAATAAGATATTTTTGGATTACCATATTTTCACCACTACATAACCCATCCAACTGAACCTAACAAACACATGCATCTGTTTCATACTGCCTGCATCACATAGTTTGACATCGAGAATGAAGTGACAAGCCATTTGTGTCGCCATTAAAAATGATGTTGCTGTTATGCCAGCTGTCCCTGCACTTGACCTTGTAGCAGACATTATTTGTCAGTAGTGTTATCTTAAAACCCTTGCAAAATTTTTTCATCTTCGAATGTGAAAACAGACTCCAATGTTTTATAGTCCACATTTTCAATTCAAGCTCCTCCAAAGAAAAGGGATTGACTCTTTTGTTTTGTACTTATAAACCATTTCTGCCTAAAAGTTGGCCTACATGTATGAGCATATTCCATTTGGCTTGTCTACGACTTTAAACACACAATGTGCTACAAGTTCTCAGTCCTTGCACTGTCCACTCTGCACAACTGGTTGGACTCAGAAGTCACTTTAATTATTCAGGCTGGTTGCCAAAGAGTTCTGCTTTCCTGAGTTTTATGGCTCTCCCTACAACGATTTTACCCCAGTGGCTAACATGGCTGGATTCCAGCAGCAGAAATACAGTTGACACAGACACAGGTGATTAAAGATTTTTGACACCCTTATGCATGTATAAGCTGCTTTCTCCCATGCACGAGGCGAGGCCCCTGCTCTGTATGACCTAGAAGAAGCTAGACTGAATGACCCAGTGGTCATCCCAGGAGCCATCTGGCAGCCCACGTCTTGTGTGGCTTACCCTTCCCAGTGCCTCACGCAATTCCTTAAGCAAGCATAAGTGTACTTAGGAGGACTTAATCTCAGAGAAACTGGTTTGGGCCACAGTGTTGACTGCCAATGTGGATGCACCCGACTGTTAAGTCATGGGGTTCCTCCAGTCATGTAACACTGAGACACTGTTATTGGCGACACAACCTATCCACCTGTTGTGTAATTAAAATCTCTGGATTTATTGTGGCCTGTCAGTGAAATGTGGTTGCTTCGTACTAACTAGGTATTAAGAATATGGGGGATTCTTTAGTATCTCAGACTGCTTGCGTTATTAAGGGTGCACAGCTGTAAAGCTGCACTGAATGCTTAATAAGGCATCTGGTGTTATTGGTAAGATCAGTTGTCAGTTGCTACTAAGGCAGGCATTTGCTGTACTGTGAGATGCCCCTGGGTGTGTTCTGTTGGTCTGTGAGGCAAGGAGGGGAAGTGAGAGAAGCTTGAGCCTGTCTGCACTTGCGCAGAGGTCACTGCTGGCCTTTTGACTGTCTGCCAGTGCAGGGGCCAAAGTCTTCCAGAAGAGGGCCTTGGCTACAGGCAGGCAAGTGAGCCAGCCAGCCAGCCAGACAGGCAGCCAGCCGCATCGTCTGCAGTCTGAGTCTGGGGCTACAGGCTGGACTAGGGCAGCTCAAGTTACCCAGACAGATTTGTTAACACTGTTTGGGTCCGCTCGGCTTTCTAGCCAGCCTTCTGAGCCAAACGCGGCTGAGGTGACTTAATCTGTCATTAAACTCACATTACACCCGGACATAGACTCGGCTCAGGGGGGCAGAGACAGCGCTCACTCTCCCACTCACTGGCATGGCTGGCTGGATTTGAGCAGACACAAAGAATACCCCTCCACCTCCCTCCCTCCCTCTGCCTCCTCCTCATCCCCATCCTCCTCATGCCACACACCATGGCACAGCTAGACAGCCCAGCACAGTCTAGACAAAAGCAATTTCACTTGAAGTTGAAGTCATTTGACTGTGTGACGGGCACCTGTGTGGATTTGTTGTGGTTCACAGGGTGCCCAAATCTATTTGTCTTCTTGTGTTCTTTGAGAATATTCAGGTTATATCCCTGCTATTTTGAACTCAAGAATCAATCATCGGTCTGTTTTATATTTGAAGAAACATGTTGACAAACTAGCTGATGTTAAGCAGATTCAAATCCTGACATCTTCAGTATTTCATAGGTTTTCACAGTGTTTATATTTTTGAAGTAAATGTGAAATGACTGGTTTTTGTCCTCTAACAAACACACACAATGAACACCAGATTACAATAACACAAACAAGAAAAAAATCGTTGTGGGAATTAACTTTGGACACCTTCGTGTTCATTAACTTCATGTTGAACGAGGAAAAAATCCTGTTGATTTTAATGTTTTTCTTTTCTTTTCATGGGACTTTGGAAAACTAACAGTGATAGACAAAGCTTTACGACCTCAGATATGTCGGCGTGTGAATATCATCAGTGATATTGATGGTATTTCAATATTTTTTCTCAGGTCTGCTGACAGAACGCATTTCATTCCTGTCAGACAAACAGCAACGGCTGAACTTTTTCACATCGAGCGAACAAAATTACTTCAATTACTTTCAGCTAAAAATTTCAGAAAGCTTAACAACCTGCAGTACCTTCATTGGAGGTCTAAGACATTGTTTCTCCATGTTGAGATTTGTTTTTACGTAACAGCTGGTTCTGGTTCTCCCCCCGACCTCACTGCACCCCCACTGTCACAAGCTGCCAAAAGCCAACATATGAACTTTATAATCAACTGTTACAAAGAACAGTGCCAAGCCAATAAGCCCCATATTTTTCAGATAAAAAAAAATCATTTTGTTTCTTGTACTCCATTTTAATTCAGTAAGTTTGGTTTCAGTTGGTGAAAATCTGTCTGGACCGTTTCATGACTTCTCCTTTATGAACTTGTGATTGATTATATGAAGTAAATGCATTCTGAATGGAAATCTACTTGACGTTGCTGGAGATGATACACAGGGGTCTTCATTTACTTTTTAATTTTCTTGGCCAAAAAAAAGTGCAAAGAGATCAACCTGTGCAGTCGATCTGCTGTAGCTCACAGTTTGAGACTAATGTTCCTTTTCTTTTCAAGAAGTCACACTCAGGAACAGATGAAAATGTTTTTGGTGATAATACAACGGCTGGTTTTTAAATGACTCCTTGTCAATGTCTTGCCAACAGTTGTTTCTACTTCAATTTTAAATGATTATTACTGAAAATTTTGAGTGGCCTCATGTCTGTTTTTGCTGGCAGGTCAAGAAGTACTTTGAGCTGGAGCCACTGGCACGGGGGAAACGCTGGATCTTGGAGGGCAGCACCACTGACAACATGGAGGCAGTGAAGGAGAGCTTTGGTCAATTTATCAGCCTGCTGGAGGACAAAGACACAGAGCCTGCAAGGATATGATGCTAACACTGCTAATGCAGAGACATTAGTGGCTGACAGCAAGGAAACACCACATCCTGCTGGTGCCCATGTTCACACACCCATGCACAGACACAAAACATGTACAGATCAGTAAAATACAGCAGATGTTGGCCTCTCTCTCTCTGAGATGTGTATTGTATCGTATCCTTCACTGTGGTCTCATTTTTCAAATTGGAAGAGTGTGCACAAGCGTCAGTCCACCACAGTCCGAGAAAGGGGAGCTGCCATTAAACCCGCCTGATGTAAACGTTAATCATGAAAAATCATTGAACTTTTCCAAAAATGGAAATCTTGTTTACTACTGTCTGTGCCATTGTGATTAAACCAGTGGCATTTGGGATGTATGGCATTCTTTAGTCATCATTGAATACTAATGCACATATTTGCTCACTCTGTCTCACACACACACACACACACACACACACACACACAAGTGGAGCCCAGGTTGTCTGTAGATATGTTTAACATCTCCACTAATTACTTTTACAGGATGTTTGGGTGGGCGAGGCTGATATCCTTCTCTTACGGAGAGGTACTGTTGGGCTGCCAAGTGTGCGTCTCCTTTTGACTCGCTAACAACAAATGCTGTTGTGTGGTTGGAGTACATAGTCCAAAGCCTTGTGTTATGTACAATAGTTACATATCGGTGTGTCCCACCGTGTCTGAATATCTAATCTGAATAGTTTAGTCTGAGTATCTCATGGAGTATTATGTACTTGCAGACAAGCTAATCGCTGTGTACCCTCCTGTGCCGCCATACACTACTTATCATGGGGCTAAGTGCTAGGTGACTTCATGGAGATGTTAATCCATTTGGAGAAAGTGAAAGTTCAAATGCTTTTTATAAATGTGCAACTTAGGATATATTTTATAGCTCTGTATGCTAACCGTGTAGAGCTGCGTTCAGATTTTTTATATATCATACCACACTTATGAATTCTTTAAAATCAAAGACTAAAATTAAACAAAACAAAACAAAAAACAACAACAACAAAACAGTGATTATTGACTGGGTTGGGAATAGCCACAAGGTAGAGAAATCCGATGGTTTTATTTTCATCTCAATGTTTAGTAGGTATAATATTTGTTTGCTGTCGTTTTGTTTTGGTTTTTTTTTTTACTTTTTGAATTTGACATGATGCCTCTAAACACTTGCTACGACTCCAGCCTCCCATCAGGGTGGAATACAAACTCTATCAATCAGCCACAGCAACAGCTGCATCTGACAAGTCCCTGTCCGACACCCTAATGCCTTCCAACTGTCTGTGAAGACCCCTCCCAGTGACTGTTTATCGTGGGCCCCCACTGCACCTCATCCCAACCAACACTGCCCCTCCACTCCAGCGTCGCTCCCTGTTCCCATTACTGCTCAGTGGGATTTTTTTTTAATTTTTTATCCCAAGTGCCACCTTTCAGCCCAGTTGGACTCCAAACATCTGAAATGAGTCGTATTCTTGTGCCACAGGTGTGTGGTTGTTCTCCTGGATGCGCTGAAGTAATGGATAAAGTTCACAGCTCTTTTCGTGTGCTTGACATTTTTGTTGTTGTTCAGTATTTTGTTGGATTTTTCCAAATTGAATCACTCTTCCTACTGGACATGAGGTCTGGTTGTCTTCACAGTCCATGTGAGTCAGTGTGTTTGGTTGCTTGAATATGAAATAAATCATTTGGAAGAAGGAATTATACCAATGCCAGACTTGGCGTGTCCTCTGCTGACACCAAGGTTTAAAAACATTCACCGCAGTCTTTTTTTGGGGGGTAGGGGGTTGTTTTGTTTTGTTTTGTTTTCCAAATCACATGGTTTTTCTGAATTGGCAATTAAAGTTTTGAAAAGTTAAGATATTGTCTACTTATTTACATCTTGATTACTTTTGTTTATTAAAATCTTGTGAACTGTTTATCACATCTTTGAGTGATGCTTTGAATGGCATGCTGTCTATTTCTTGTTAAGATGTAATGGAGTTTTTTGTAGTCTAAGATGTATTTTGTATTGACAGTTTACTGAGAGCTGGCTGAAAAGTCTTTGTCATGTTTTATCTGATTGTAAAAGCAGAAATTCATTCAGACCAGCTATAAATTTAGATGCTTGAACTTAGGTCTGTTTTAAGTAAACATTCACATCGTGTAATATCCACTCTTCATGTATCTGAATGGGATGTGTGATACGTTGAATGTTCTTCACAATACCTCTGATTTGTGATTTAAGGTGGAAATTTGAGATGGCAGCAAATGATCAGGGGAAGCACAGAAGAAGCGATGAAGGTTGAGCCGAAGTGAAACAACAACCCAAAAAAAACCCAAAAAACACTCAAAGTCAAAGTGAAGTAGCTAAAGAAAGTTCTGAGTGGAAAGTTAACCGAGTGAGACAGGAGTTCTTGATAAATATACTCCACTCTCTGCTACCTCTGCCTCCCCTTTTCTTCCCTTTTGCCCTTCTTCCCTCTCTTTCAAATTAACCGTGTGGCTTTAATACAATGTGTGTCATGCAGGTTGCCCAGGCGACTCTTTGATCCTGTTTTCCAGTCTCTGCCTCTGGGGCAGACGTGCTTCTCTTCAGTCTGCTGCACACCAGCTCTGGAAGCTGCTGCAGCCCTGAGACAAACCATGGGCTGCTGCGCTCGTCTCACTCCCCTCTTTTTCTTCCTGTCGCTCTCACTTTCTCTCTCTGTTTTCTATCTCTCTCTCCTTACTGTTTCTTTTTTTTTTCCCCCCCTCCCGGGTTCTCTCCATTTCTCTGTCTCCCTCTTGCTCGCTCTGCTTCCCTTTGGTCACGCCAAAGCAGCCCTCCCTCGGCATGGGCATCCAGGGTGCCCTGGGGAAGGGAAGAGGCCAAAACCTTAGTCAAACAGCCCTCCTGGGAGGAAAAAGGGGGAGAGACAGGGGATCGCTTTTCTCTCGCCCCTCTTCCTCACCCTTTCTTTCTGTCTGTACTGTTGATTTTAATCCCCTGCAGAAGATGCAGCCGCTCCTCTCCTTCCACACTGAACCTTTACCTGCTCAACCCTGTGTCATTTCTGGTATTTTGCTTCAGTGTTCTGGGAGTTTTTTTCTTGCCTTGTCTTTGCTGGCAGCAGACCCAGTCCGCAAGTTATATTATTAATGTTGTGTATAATACACTCCAGACTTCTATAATCAGTCTGTGCTCACAGTTGCATTACCAAGCAACAGTATTGGAGATGTGTTTACTGTGATGGAAACAGTATCTCAAGAAAGTTTCTGGTCTGTACATGTTGATTTTTTTTTTTTTTTTTTCAACTCACTAAAATGAACGGTAATTAATGACTGCCTGGAAGGGAGGAAAAATACTAACAGAAATCCAACAAGAACCTGACAAGCTTAGTTGTTGGAAGTAATCTTAAGTCAAGGTGTGTCCCCTAACAAAGCGTTTAGAGTACGACCTGCAAAACTGAACTTTTGGTATAGTGCTAACCTGCCAGCCACAACCAATTATTGAGCGCTCCAAGGAACGGCTTCCAACGCAGTTTACTGTTGGCCTTCTTGGCTTTGATTTCCTGACATCAGGAGCGCTGCACTCACACCAGTGTTGATTGCCTCTGCATTACAACTTGGTTACACTCTGTTTAGTACACACACATTACAATTAATGAAGAGACAGTAAATCTTTAAAGTATGAAGTTGATTTAAACAGACTGCTCAATCTATCTCTTGAGGGCTGATTATAGACTGGAAGGAGCCAAGTGAGCTTTAAGAAAATATTTGCTGAAGCAGTAGATGTTTGAAATACACATTCGGCATTCTTGTAAGTGGATTTATAGAAAAAATGAAATGTTACAGGACTTATCTTGGGATGCTTTTCTAATCTGAACTAGTGAATTCAAACAGATGTTGTTCAGCTCTTCAGACTACAAATGAGTGAAATTGCTTTGGATAAAATTTTTTGATCACGGCTAAACACAAACTGGAATGAAATTATTTCATATGAGTGTAGTAATTCGAATTTTTGTGTTTGCATTGTCTTTGACTTTTTAGTTCGGAAGCATTACTGTAAACCAAATGTGTTGCTTTCTTCTTATTTTGGCGTGCACAATGCAGTGTTTCATTATTAGACCAACAGTGTGCCGGATCCATTATGAGAGCCCTTCAGAAGTACAAAGAAATCCAATCACATATAACAAAATGACCCCTATGAGCTTTGTGAAATGCAAATGCGTGACCTGACAGGGAACCTAACCTTCGTTTACAAGACAAACAAAAGCAGGCATGTTTTCTTAAACTTTGTAAAGAATGCCCATTTCTCTCTGTCTTCTCCCTTCTCCCATCCAGTGTGTGTGGCAGCGTTTCTGCTGATAAGACCCTGCTAGGAGGTGGAACAGATGTTGCCTTGATATCCATCTGGGCCTCGTACCCCTGCTCTGCCTCCCACAGCTGGTGCTCCACACAAGTCACCCCACATTCCCGGCCCCTCACAGCGAGAGGCTGTTTCCTCAAAAAAAGGAGAGAAAAAACTGCTCTCCTCAGGATCGTCGAGCAGTGACGCAGCACAGACATCAGTCTCCGTGCTGCTTTCACTCATCTTGCATGTGTGAATCTGAGCGCAAGACCAGGCAGTCACTGGATGGGATCCATGGGTTCATTCAAGGTGTTTCCTCTTTGTTTCAACACACACACACACACACACCCTGTTGAAAAACAAACACAAATGACAGAAATCTATCAATATGATATGAGCTAGTGAAGAAATGTTCATTGGACTAAATAATCACTTCCAGATATTTTAGACGATTGTTGCAGCACTTGAATTTTTTTTAACCACTGTCATCACACATATCTGGATTTATTTCAATTAACCAACACACTGACAGTTTTCTTTTTCCTGAGGATGTGAGAATTTCATATGATGCATTCATTTTGATTTAAAGCATTAACAGAGATTCTTCGCTGGCTGAAGCATTTTAGTATGACAGGTTAATGGCATTAATTTCAGATTTTATAAAAATCCATATGACCAGCTGATTATTCCAAATTGATATAAAATTAATTGTGTATACTCTCAGGGTTGTATGGCCATTATACTAATATTAAAATAATGATAATATGCTTATGGTGCAGGTATCAAAATAAATAAACCCTCTAAATTGCTTTACAATTTAGTAAGCCAAAGTGTTTGTTGCAAGATTTCCTCTCAACAAATCAAATTAAATTATTTTCTTTTTGTTTACTTTCATGTAAGTATTTAGTGGTAACTCACAGGTGTTTGGGCTTTGTTGTTGTTTTATCCATGTTGTGTTTCCAGATTTGCAGAAGAGCCTCAGAGCCGACCTCGCTCCTGTCACACATGTGATCCTGCAGGTTTGTGGTCAAGCAGCAAAACAAATGACTCCATCAAACCTGATAGAAAGTAAGTGAATAACAGCCCTGCCAAGCAGCAAAGGAACACACTTCGCAGCAACATGCCACCGACCTTTCAGTGTGATATAAACTTCATGAGAATATTAGATTAGTCTGGATATATTAATTGAATCAAAAGTGGAAATTGAGTATATTGGGCATCGAACCAGCGGTCATTTCCTTGCAATCAATCCTGTTTGGACAGCGAAGGCTTCATTCTCAGGAGTCCAGCGGGGCCGCTAACTCAGACTTTCTCATTGTCTCCTTGCATTCATTTCTGTTAAATGTAAGAATGTAGAAACCCTCACAATTCTTGTGATCTCTGCGTTCCTGCGACTTCATCCATGGTCTTAGATTTATGCACCAGGTTCTGCTGCCAACGATTCACAGCGGGTAAATCTGAGTGAATGTGAAACCCCATAGGTGACTGTGATCGGACTGTCTTTCTTTTTACCCGCTCTCTTTGTGCTTCAACATGTGAGCAACGAAAACAGAGTCATCTGTGAAGCACATTGAACTAACCCAATTGAAGAGTGCTTTACAAATCAAGTGTGATTGATTATTCCAAACGTGGGTGATCACAGACATAAATTTAAAATTTGCTTCATTTTTTTTTTATCCCTCCACAAATCTTTTCTAAACTTCAAAATCATACTCAAGTTGACTTAACAAAGTACTGGCAGAAAAATATACTTCACTAAGTAAAAGCACTCACTAGGCAGCCGGATGATGTATGATAGTTTTTATTGGATTATTTTTATGGGTTTAGTATTGTGGGTGTTGCTTTTTATGTTGCGGCTGGTTTAACTAACACTTAATATGGTTTTGGCTACATCAGTGTATAACAGCACATCATATTTAATGAGATAATATCTTTTACTTATCATTTGTATTGAAGAAATAATGCTGAGTATTTTTAACAAGTGAGAAGAGTGTTTCCCTCTGAGGTGAAATGGAAACAGTCAGGTACATTTACACCCCAAACCTGAAAACATTCCAACTTGCAGACGCTGTTCTCTCAGTGTGAGTTTGAGATTAGATAAAAAGAATCTCTTGTGGAGATTCTTCCATGGTCAGATATTAAAGGACTCAAAATGCTCAAACTTTTGTCCTCGAAAAATTGAGGAACCCATGTGGTGCAATTCTGCTCTGGCACTTTGGGGCCACCTAAATGCCTCTTGTTTTTTCTGTGTGTTTGAATGCCTCGTCTGTTGGGTGACTTCCGTGGGATTCCAGCAGGCTTGTCACTCAGATTGTTTGTCCTGGGGACGAGATCTGTGTGATTCCTGTTTCTCTTCCTCTTTCCTCGGCCCGAGTGCTGATGGAGGCCCGCATCCCAGGTGGCCCACACATCAAAACAAGAGGGATCGCAGCTCTTGGTTTTCAGACAAACATCACTCACTTTCTTTGTTGTCTGAGGGACAGGGGGCATGGCGGTTTATCTCCAGAGGATCTCCCCCGCTATCGCCTTGCACCAGTCCACCGCCCCATCTCCCAGGAGCCGCTAAAAGCAAATGTCAGTCACGGAGAAGGCGTAGCATTCTTTCAAAAGGTCAATTAGTGGTGGCCACTGAAGGATCTGTTGCATGTTTACATCAAAATACAGGGCAACTCTTCTTTTCAAGACCCTCCCGTCCAGTTACAGGTTTCTGTCAGTGGTGCATAACTAAACCACGGCAGTAATTTTGAAATGATCCTTCTCCATGTAAAATGCTTCTTTCACCATGCAGTGCACCAGCTTTTGAAGAGGGCAGCCTGCCTTCTGTAACCACATGCAGCCCAGTTTAGTCTACTGTGAATTATTTGACAAGGAGCTTGATTCACGATGCACCACATATGCACCCGTCTGCTCCCTCTGGCCATGTGAATGGGGCACAGTAGCAGCTTGACCCATCTGTGCAGGTGATTCCTGCTCGTCCCCTCCAGGCTTATAAGGAACACCATGTCGAGGGAACTTTTATGAGCGTGACCTTAACATGTCTGTCTGGAGTGGTCTGCAGTAGACTCAGCGCTCTGTTTACTGGAGTCCCCATCCCACTGACAGCTATCGGGCTTTTTGCTTTTTATTAGTTACTCTCTCTTGTCATAAGTCTTTGAAGACAAACAGACATGATGCTTTGACCATCCTGTTTTTGGATGTAGAAATTACTGTCATGTCTCTGAAAAGCAGGAATGAACAGTGAGGGCTCAGACAGATGAACATGTGCAGAGTGCAGCTGTGGTTTAAATGAAGTTGGTCAAACATTCACGTAGTGGAGATGCCAACTTTGAAACAGTTTCCTTTGAGGGGAATCTTACAAGTTTTGTCCGAAGTGCTATCCATTTCACACCAGCACTAGTGACGTGCACCTCATTCGCTCCCTTTATGAGCCTTGGCCTCTGATGACTCCTATAATCAGCTAGCAAAGTGAATGTTTCATGAGAAGCCACAGGTGATCAAACACTCACTAATCTGTAGTAAATATTTAATTGTGGTCTATAAATTTTGCTTTTTATATACTATGGTCTGTTTGGTGCACTGTGTGGCACTGAGCCAAATACTGTAGGTGGATTAGCTCATTGAATCCAAACAGTTTACAGGGAAAGCAGCTCCAGTGACGACACTATGTGGGCAGCTTGCAGCTCTCAAAATACAAACGTTCCGTGTGAAAGCAAAAAAGGAGAAAAAAGTGAGTTTTTCACAGGGACAATCTAGTAAACATGGTCGCTGTGCAGAGAGAGGACACCTGTGTTTGACCAAAGTTTTGGCACGAAGCAGTTTAATCACTACCGGAACCATATTTGGTTGAGTGTAAAATGAAAGTTGCCCTTAAAGTGATGACGAAACGCTCCCTGACTCACACGGGGAACTGCAAAGTCGGTCACAAATAAGATCGGAGCGAAGCAGCACAACAGAGATGGCGGAGAGATGATTCAGCTCTGCTAGAGAAGTAGGCTGCAGACACGAGCACGAGTTAGATAGTAGGAATAAGCTGCAGCCAGAAATAGTGTTTAAGGTGTTGAGGATTAGGGTTAAATGCCAGAAAGGTCAAGTAAGCGACCAGTTGGCATAGAGAGGTTTGCTGGAAGGAGCTTGCTGAACCATTGGTCAAGTCTGAGTCTTTTTTCTATTTACAGTAACCAGAGATACACAGTTTACTGCTGACAAGCCTCACCTTTATTTATTTACCATACTGCAGTTTCTATAAAATGTAATGTTTTAATATTAAATTAAGAGTGAATAAGATTTCTATTTTGACTGATTATATACGTCTTTTTATCTAAACAACATTTCAACATTTATGCTATTGATGAAAGTCATATTGAAGACGCAGCTTCAAAGATGTCAGCTCTTTAATGTTTTTCTGTAATGTTGAGCATTGCTGTTTGTGTTCAGTCCAAAGTTTTGGGATCACACGGCAGAGCTTACTCTTTGTTTACTGTCTTTCTGTAGACTGAGCCTAAACATCCTCTAACAGGATTAGCCCACAGGAGAAACCCCAAAGAGGAAAAGAGGTCCGCTTACTTAACCTACCAGAGGGTGACTCACTGACCAACAACTGTGGAGTCATAACAAATTTACACCAAAAAGTTCATTAGCTTCTTCTCAAAATATTGTTTTGTCCAAATTACAGTTACAAAGTGAAAATACTTTCACAGTTAAATGACTGTAGATATTAAATCAAACAATTCAAAAGAGCTGAGCATACCTACCATATTTAAAACTTACTAAACGTTGCTCATAATTTTGATTTAATTAAATGTAGAGTCATCATTTTCAATTCCAAGATAGAAATAGGATAAAAAAATATTGTAGAAAGATTAGCTGAATTAGTTATCTAATTCCTAAACTGGTGTATCAGATCTACTAATCTGATAATGATAGTTCCACAATTTCATCTGCAAAGTAAAGCAGCACTTGAATCATCTGAGTCATCATCTTCAAACTTGAATTACTTCTCTATAACATTCACTATTCTAATCTTAATCTGTAAATAAGACATTTTTAATTCGATTCGACAAACTGTCATCAGAATCTGCATATCCCCCTTTTCCAATGTGTGTGTTGTTCTGATTCCACATTTCTCACCTTCATGGTGTCTTTTCCATCCAGCTGTGTCTGCGCGGGGCCTAGATGGGGAACATCCTGTTGGTATCTCCATCCCATTGGTGTGGAGGATCATCCTCGGTGGCGTCACCCAAAGACACACAGTGGAGGTTTGTGTCGATGCGGGAAAGATGGACAGCTCGGTGGTTTGTGAGCAGTGTTACAGCTTCAGTTGTTCACCATCAAGTTTAATGTGCAAAATCTCCTTAGTGTTTAGAGTCACTGGAATCATGGTCACAATCTCCCTGTTTGGTGTTGATTACTTTTAAATAGCATTTTCACAGCAAAACAAAGTGATCTCATTGCTGGGCTGACCTTTGACCTTTAGGGTATAAACTGTAATCGTTCATGCTTTTAGACAGCTGTGTTAAATTAGGTCATAATCAGCATAGGAATTCTTGAATTGAATTTATTTCGTGGGGTCACAGTTACCTTGACCTTTGACCACCAAATCATAATAATTTCATCCATCCAAGTCAGCATTAGTGCCAAATTTGTAGATATTTTCTTGAAGTGTCCCTGAGATTGCGTTCAGCTGAAAGCGGGACAGACAGACAGACAACATGGAAACGTAACGCCTCCTTCCACAGAGGCAAGAGTCTGGAAAAGTAATTCATTTTGCCAGTGTTTGAAGTTGTCTGGAACATGCTGGGTGACGATGAATTGTCCCCCAAAGAGTTAATTGATGGAGAGGAGAAAACCCTGAGGGAGGGAAAAGTTCAGTTTTCTACCTCCCTGTCCTGTTTGAAGGAGATGTGAGTTGGCAGTGCAGGAGAGGCTTGAAGATTAATGTTGCAAAAGGGGGCTCTGACAGCCTTTCCGCTGGGTGCGGTTCTCTTGGGTGGCCCGATTGGTCTTGGATGTCACGTTTGCTACTTAATCTTGTGTATGTGAACCAGGCTGATTCTGAGGAGCTGGGGGGGAATGTCCCTCCTTCATCTTCACCAAGTTTAAAAAAAAAAAACATAATTTTATACTTATTTATTTATTTAATGCATATTTAATACACAGAGAAATCTCCATCTGTCCGTCTGGACTTGAACTTTCTCAACAACCCCTCTTCTTAGTGATTTCACATTTGGCAACTATATTAGTGAGGTCCCAAAGGACCCCAAAGGTCCAGGACTGTAAAGCAGATTGGATAAGCGGTTATCGACACCGTCACACTGATGTGGTGTCACAGACTGTTGTTAACTCCGTAGCTAAACTCTCAACGGGTCCTGCCTTGTGATCAGCTGACTGTGTTGGTTTTCCAGAGAGAACTTGTCTCACCAGCTTCTCTAACTTTGCGTCTCCTATTTGGCTTTTCGTTCATGAGTTAGCAGCTAACAGTAGAAACGTTTGTGATTGGTGATTGAGTCCTGGGACTCACAGAAAATCAAAACTAAAGCTCCAGTGAAGACAAAATAAAGCAGCGCAGCAGAGTGGGGTTTTTTGTTTTTTGTTTTTTGTTTTTTTACCACATCTGTAACAACTTTTATTTTTGTCTTCTAGTTATCGGAATCTCATCTGCTGGGCAGAAGCGGTGATGCGACCGTTTAAAACTGTGAAAAATTGAAGCAATTAATTTAGTAAAATCCCAAATAATAAACAACGTCCATATATCAAAATCTCATTCAATAATATGACAGAGCTGTTTTTGTGTTCTCACTGTACGGGAGATAATAAATGATGCACGAATAATAAACACTCGACTTTAGATAAACAGGTTCTACTCAGTTTTGCTTTTGTTTGGAAAACCAGAAATCGTCATCAATCTGTGATCTGTGACCTTCAAAACAAACTCGAATCCACCCAGCGTGGTGAAAACACACACAAACTCACAGGAGGAAGCAGGTCTTTGGTTGTGAGCGGCCACAGGCAGCGGTGACCCTCGGGGTCATCGAGGACCAGGAAGTGTTTGGGTGAGTGTAGGTGTGTGTAATTTAGAGCACCATTAACAAATAACGTCCTGGCACGCGCCCAAACTAAAACTTTCACATCAGGTCTTCTGTCCAGCTGCTGAGGCGAAGTAGGACACTGGTGTCCTTTCCAGCAGAGTGTAGGAGGATTTTTTTTTTTTTTTTGTTCAGAAAATAAAAACAATTCTTGATGGATTAAGATTTTTTCCTTTTTGGAAAACACCATTTCTAGACGCAGGAATTCTTTCACTATCTGGACACCATGTTTCATAATTTAACTTTTTTTTGCGAAGAGAATTTTCGCAAAAACATTGTGCATCTGGAAGCCACATTTCTCTTTTAGCATTTTACAATTTGAATGTATGATTGAACAAAGTGTTACACACTTCATGAATTGTTTCAGCATCACCTGCTGTAGTTTTGTTTTGTATCAGCCAGGTGGCCAATTATTACTTAAGCTATAAAATAATAAAACATTAAAACTCCATTAGTGACCAAAAACATGCTCAGAAAACCTAATAGGGAGCAGGTGCTGCGTTATAGCAGCCATGCCAAATTCTGCATGGTCTCTGAAACTGCTCTGCCTAAATGTGTAAATGTGTAAAAATAAAGCAGGACATTTGGACTTTATGATTACATATAAATTCAACAGTCTTATTTAAATGTTTGTCTGAACAGTTTGATTGCTGATTAGCTCGCTGGCTGCTTTAGTTTGCATCTAAAAAATATATGGTATGGTACATGGTCGAAAAGAAGGGAGAGAAAAAAAAAAAGTCCACGTCGCCGCGGTCAGTTTGTGGTGCTCAGTGTCAGAGTGTTGATCACAGACGATCGATTCCCACCAGGTTCTGCAGCAAAGGCTCAACTAAATTGACCTTTGACCCTGAAAAGTTCAACCTCCGCAACGATGAGGGTTTCGACTGTGGAGCCCGTTGTTACATTTAACATTTGGAATTAAATGATGCTACCAAACTGCAGAGAAAATGTGTTTTATACCTGGACCGAATAAGAAATATGAAAAACGCGATATCGGGTTTGAAAGTGAGAGCGGTGATATTTATATATTCCACTGTCATTGTAGCATCCCTGTAATCTGCTGCTAAGGATTGTGGGACATTCTACCAAGTGAAAAAAAAATTAAATAAATCAGCTCCATCTCTGCGCCTCTGATTTCAGGCTGTCAGCAAACTGCTTACAGTAAAGTCTGGATTATAGCCGCAGTAACACTGACCCTGATTCTGTAGCGGGACAGGGCTGCTGTGAGGTGACACCAGCTGAGGCGTCATACAAATAAATCAGACTGTGAAGGGAATCTGGATTGTTTAGGTGCCGGTGGAGACATTTGGACGGTGTGTGCTCTCAGCGTTTCTGTGCTGACTTTGTCTATCTTGTCATGATGATTTTGAACAATGCCACTGTGCAGCCGCGCTCATCTCACATACATTATTGTGCTTGTGGGCCAAGACGGGCGGAATGCTTTCAACTTTTATGATCCAAAGTTGTGCCAAGTGCATTTTTTCCCCCACTGCTTCTCTCTGAGGGGGTTTCAAAGGGGGAAAGCAACACATGCTGTCATTCATGTCCCGCGGTTCAGATGGACCATTACGCTCATATCAGATCAGCCCTTTTGATGTGCCGAGCGACAGAACAAAATAAATGGCGAGCACAAGGCTGCGAAAGATCTGCAACGCGGTGCGTTAATTAACGAAGGGCTACATCAATTAGGCGCCCCGTGATTGGTGTGTGAATATCAGTGCAGTCACGCAGTTCGGGACTTGGCGCAGAGTAACACCACTGTTTACTGAACACAAAGACCACAAACAAACGCTGGCAACAAGTGCCAAGTGTGAATAGCTGGGCATTTCAAAGAATTTATGGCTTTTCCAAAGATCTAAACTTCATCTCAACGGGGAGCAGGCAGAGTTACACAGCTGACCGTGTTATTATGTCAGAGGGGGATTTTATGACTTTATTTCAGACTAATTGGCAGAGAGGGGAACAATCTGCAGCATAGGTCCCTTGGCTGGATTCGAACCTGGAACACTGTGATCATGTAGCAGGCGTGCTAACCATTCAACCACATGGTTGACCAGCTCACTGGCTTATTGGGAAATGTATGCTTTGGTGGTTAGATAACTTCATTCAATGGTATTTTTCCCCCTTTGCTTAACTGTATATGGAAAATGTGCCTCATGTAACACGTCCACATTAAAAACAGACTCACTGTTATGTTAGAAGTCTTAATATTTTATTCACCAGTTGGAAATAGACTATAAACCAGAGATATATGAGGAGGATGCTTTGTCTCTTCTGAGCTTGACTCCTTCATTACATTTAACTGCATTTTTTTATGTAGAGCCTGATGAAGTTGAATTGGCAGCAGTTGAGTGGCAGAAAATTACCTAGCAGCTATTTTGAATTACAATGAAATGTTTTCATTTAGTTTACAAGCAAAGACATTCCTCAGTTCTTGCTCCTCTTTTGCGAGGATTCTTCTTTTTATTGTATATTAACGTAGCGGAATAGTTTTGGCTTTTAAACTCTTGCCCGCGCATGTTGTCCATGAAATTAAAGAGATAAGTCAATAATGAGAGTAATTGTTAGTTGCAGCTCGAGTGTTTCGAACTCGCTGCCCTGACGCCGCAGCGAAAGAAAACTTTTTTACAGAAAAACAGTTCCAAGTTTGAATTTATTTCTTTTCCAGCTCTAAACACGGAAACAATTCAGGTAACGGGATGGAAACAAACACTCACGCAGGAAAAATGTCACTGGTTTTGGCCCACAAATATATTTACTCCTCCGTTTAAAGTGCTTCTAATTGTAATAATATGTTCCCGTTTGTTTTGCTGTTGCACAACTTGACTCAAGACAAACACTTCATTAATCCAGCTGAAGCTGTTAGGTAGCCCTTAATGAGGTGACTGAAGAATAAAAGCAATAATGACCCAAACGTTTGGTTTCCATATATAATTATGCATTTATTGACATGAATGAAACAGGTCTGCTGTGGGAAAAACAGAGTTCAAACCAACTAACAGATGTACGTCTTCAGTTTACTTAGCGGACCTCCTGGTCCTCTTGTCCCAGGAGAAGTTGGCTCCGTAGGATTTCACCCGCGGCTTTGAGCTCCTCTTCTCTGTTATGTCGTAGCTCCAACCTGAAGCAAAGACCATCATCAGTAAGTGTGGAGTGCGTCACAAATGTTCACGCTGGACCACTTCCAAGCAAAATGAGGTGTTTGGTAGACATCAACAGGCTGTTTAGTCAGAACTGCGCTAATCGCTTTCATGGTGCAATAAACAAAGTAAGTCGGGTTCTTTTCTTAGTTTCAACAAACTTTCCCAGATGGTTCCGTTCGCTGGCTCAAAGTGAGCGCCGCCATTTTTGAGAAACAGCACGCACAATTTCAGAGGGAACGTATTCCCTCAGTGTTCCAGCACTTGATTTGTCATCAGAGGTTTTGACGTAATAAAGCTGCTTTACTGGCAACCAGCTTAACAGTTCCAGTAACAACTTATAACTACTGTACTAATAAAAACCCTAAATAATAAATGTAGTAACTCATATTTATATTATTATGTTAAAGCGAATTCTTCTGATTAAACATTTGCCAAATTCCAGAGGAGGTTGTGTGTTATAATTGGAGTCTGTGCTTCACTTTAAAATCTAAAATTCTGGAAAAATTCTTTGATTTCGTACCGTTTTTCTCAGCGAAAGCGATCGCATCTTCCTTGGAGGAGAAAGAGAGCACCATGTTGGATAAGGGATCAGCCCTGAAAGGCACACAGAGACGCAAGTATCAAATATCATGAGAAATGTTTTAGGACAGTTCAACCAAAAATAATGTGCCAGCAACACTTGAAACCCCCCCCCGTCTAAAACACAAACAACCAAAACAACCGAAGTTCCTCCGACGGTCTGTAGAAACGGACGGACTCTTACGTTGAGGCCCAGCCCATCAGCGGGTTCTCCCAGCGTTCTCTGGTGTCAAAGTCCATCTTCCACTTCTTGGTGCTGTTGATTCCCGACTGCATGGCTGTTTTAGCAGGAACAAATATGTGGACCTTGCGTGTCTTGATGTGCTCCTCTGGGACTCCTGTTAGAGTACTGATGTCCTTCAAACAGACACACAAACACGTCACATGTGAGAAACAGAGCAGAAGGTAACGTCAGACTGGAAAACTCAAACTCTCTGTGTCATAGTTAAGCCTCAAATTAATTCAGTCTGAGTAAGACTGCTACTAACAATTATTTTCCATTAATAAATCTCCTGACTTGGAACCAGAAAACGTGTTTTGCTTCCAAAAAATAAATAAAAATAATAATTAAAATAAAGAAGCTGCTGATGATAATTTCCTGTCAATTAAATCAATCGGCTGACGATCTAATGTCTCCGTTGTCTGTTAATGCCACTACTGCTCCATCTATTTACAATCTGTGAATGCACATTTGAAAAACTTGACTGAATGAATCACTGAAACGGCTTCATACGGGAAAAAAAACATGGAATTCTGCAGATAAAACAGAGTTTGCTTTTTATGCTGTGGCGTCCGTGAAAATAAACTGACAAGTTTCTGGTTGCAGAGCCGCCTTCGGTTCTCCACAGCCACTCTGCCTTTGATTTAACTTGGTGACTGATGTCTTTTCCTTTCCCTGCAGAGAATAAAGGTTCCAGAAAAGACATATGTGTGCGCCCATCGAGACGGGTCATCTGAAAGTTGCCTCGCAGGTGTTGAAAAATATAACTTTAAGCTCTGACAGCGTTTTCGTGTTGGAAGGAATGGGCCTAGGAAAATGTTCAGTGGCAATAAAAAAATACTTAGGTAATCAACTGCTTTATGTTTTATATTTTGAGGTGTCACATCAGTCTGCTGTGATTTATTTTCACTTTAAAATATTCAGGTCAAAAAAGCTCAAATGCGTCCACAGCATCAGAAAAATAACAGAACATGAACGAACCACAGTGAACACGTTTTATAGGGACTGTAAATATACGAAATGTTTGAATAGTACTTTAATGTTTCTGTGGTCACTGTCAGCCCAACTCCTACAGCTGCATGTGGACCTTTCCCGGGATTTAGCTGTGATTTCCTTTATTTTATTATTATTATTTATTTATTTATTTTTTTTTTACATGAAGCTTATAAATGTCTGTCAGTATTTAATGAGCCAAATACTTCTATCAGGTGATAACGCAATAATTCACATTTTTGTTTTTCAGACATTCAATTTGTGCACGACTTGAATTTAATTGAATAACAGCACTGTAAAAAAGAAAAACAGCCCCAACTTACACATGTGGATTCGAGGGGCAGAAAAAGAAAACAGAAAAAGCAGAATATAATATTCATCATTATGCTGTTATTCATACTCTTTTGCCTGGAGGTGGATGAAATTAATGCCTAATACTTGAGGTGATTTATTCCAGACCATCAGAAAGTAGGCCAGCGCGACAAGAGGAGCTAGAGGGGCCTTTGAGCGAGTTAATGCATATTCCCGAGCAATTGGAGCCCCCTCAAGCTCCGATCGAGGATCTGGTCCAATTCTTCAGTGAATTAGCAAACAAGCAATGGGAAGTCGGTGACAAAACACAGACGAACCTCCCAGCATGCAGGCAGCAGCCACCCAAGACTGAGGGCTTTCCAGGGTGCTCTCCTTTCAATGCAAGAATTTTACACATTTCAATGGCCATTACAACTTCAAAGAATCAAATTTTCATCATGGTCTGTCATCTGCCAGTTGATTTGTAGAAAGGAGGTCATTTTGCATGAACCCTACACAAAAGCAGCCCTTTCGTTGGGCAAGAGCAGCGGCCAACGGTATTTAAGCCTCTGGAATTACAGGTCCAGTTCCTTAACCATAGCTTATTTTCTGGAAATATCTTTTGCCATGCTACGAACACCACCAGATTGAATTTAATCATAAACAAGATCTGCACATTGAAAAGAATGTTAAAATCAAAGGGAAAAGATGAACAAAAGGGGGGAAAACTTCACAAGTGCTCAGTAATTATTTCCGGCTGCCCTACCTACTTAACCTTAACAATTCCCTCTTGTCACAGAGAGGAGGAAAACATGTTCCCTTCACCCGAAGGGGGTTGTGGTGGACATTTCATGACACAATCATACACAAGACGGTGTGAGAGCGCAGCAAAAAGGAGCTGCAGGTCATTCAAAATGTTTTTACATTTTTTTCTTGGAAGGATAAAGATCTGTACACGCAGGAGGAGGTGAGGAAAAACCTCCTGAGCCAGGGCACATTTAGGATTGTGAATTGAAGCAGGCGGAAATAATCATGTACAAATACAATCCCTTGATTTGAGGTAAATAAAATGTAGGAATTCTGTGGTCCGTGCTGTTGTGGGGGACAGATGCATGAAAATCTCTCCCTTAGAAATGACACCCTGAGGGATTAGCAGAGCAGACTGTTACATAAACCATAACTGACACAGGAGGCCCATGTATGGTAAAGTGGTGCCATAATTTGTCCAGATGTAGTAGACCTTAAATCACATCTTAGGCGTGGATGAGCACAAAAGGTCCTTCATGAATGAGGGAGGATGTGTCAAAACAAAAACTCTGCCAAATCACTGAAAACACACCGCTCATTATCCAGCATTGTTTGCAAAAAATACGAGTCTAGACTTCTATGATACTCGCACACATTACACTGAAAGCTAGGAGGGTTATTGGCATAACAGACTCACCCACAATACCCAGATTCACAAAGGGAATGATTGTGGCTGGAATGTGGTGTGTTCCCAGGAAGACTAGAGAGGGCCATCACAAAAGGAAAACCCACACGGTGGGCACTTTTTCTTCTGCCATGTACAGGAAGCAAAATGAGAACTATCAAGTTTGACACTATTCACAGGGCCTTCACGGGGCCCTACAATACCTGGCTGGGCAGACAGAATGCAGGGCTTAAGAAAGGGGAGAAAAAGGCTGGCAAAGTCTCCGTCACGTGAAAGCGTGTCGATATTTCTGACACCTCCAGGCTATGTGCCAAATAAAGAGCATAGGGGCTTGTCGCTGTGGAGCCGCTGGGCCCACCAGAATGCTGAAAGCTGGTACCCCTAATGCTCCAGCAGAGATATGAGAGGATTTCTGTGTAAACAAGAGCAAAAGAAAAAAAAAAAAAAAATCGCAATGTGCTCAAGTGAAATAACAGGATATCAAAAACAAATACAAGCATAAAAAATATCATCTTCTTGGCTGGAGCTGAAGTGGAAAATGCCTCCAAAAGAAATATTTGTCAAATTTGTACTCAGATTAATGGGAATGAAACAGGTCCTTTCCCTCTTGATATTATTTTTCACAGCTTTAAATCGACTTCAGAAGTTCAAGAAATCCACTTCAAGAACAATACAAGATGAGTCTGTTTGTCATTTTGTTTCACTCATTTCTTCAGCCTAACGTTGGTTTGTGTTAGTGGCTGACAGAATCCTCTCCCAGGTTGAAAAGCAGATCCGTGGCTTTGAAGGTTCATCGGATTTGAGAACGGCGCAAAGGATTCAATGTTTTTGGAGATTTCTTTTAAACAGGCTCAAATTTGATTACACTAAAATCTTTGGACGGATGGACTTTAGCTCAGGTGTCTGACTGGAGTAAGACTAGACTCCAAACATCATGTTCCTCACCTGGTCGGTACATCCCATCATCCCTCAGGGGAAGATTTTCAGCAGCAGGGACAGAGACAGTGTCCAGGTTGAGTGAAAGCTTAAAGTATAGAGATATTCTGAAAGAAAACCTGTTCCAGAGAACTTCAGACCTCGTCCGAGGTTCACCTTTCATCAGGACGGCGACCCTGAGCGCATATGAGTCTGTGAGTGAGGTGCTCAGATAGAGACCCGACTCCAACCCCATCAGACATCTCTGGGTAGATCAGGAAAGGTCAGACCACCTGACAGAACCTGAAAGGATCTGCAGGGCGGAGTCGTTTGCTGAGTGCTGGGTCAAAGGTCCCAAAACTTCCTCAATGCAACATTTTAGTTTCTCCGCTCTATGGAAAACGGTGAAATCAGTGAGAGTGGTTTGAAAATTCCCTCCCTGCACTTTCGACCAAGAATCTGTGCTTTCCACATGTTCAAATAAACGAGGAGGTTGGCACTTTTTTGTCTGGTCAGCAATATGAAGTATGGTCTGCATTTTCTTTCCGACATCATTTGCAAATCTGGTCCAAATGCAATAAAAGTTAAAAGATTTTTGTGGTGTGTCGTGCATATCTGTGACAACAGGATAAATGTAATTTACTTGTAAAAGCGGTTTGCCGAAAAGAAACAAACCTCCTTGAAATTAAAATCAGACAAAACTTTTGGATTCATCTTTGAGAAAATGACCAAATGAAGGAAAACAACCGCTTTTGTTTTTTTTTTTTAAGCATGGGGAGCCTCATACTGATGGACACAGACTACAGCAAAATGTAGATGAGGATTTAAGAGGGAGCGTCTTCTGCAGACATTACCGTTGAGTCACTTAGTGAATTGAATGGCGCTCTCTTTGTCGCTCCTTCACTCGATACTCACTTTGTTCCCCTTCAGAAAAAGAAGACTATTTTAAACCTTCACTGGAAACTCACATCTGTTCTTACAATGATTCGGGCTCAACTCTTTGATGTTAAAAATGATAAACTCTTTAAGTGTAAAGAGACGGCTTGAACAATGAACTGAACAAAACATGAGTCTACTGTGATGATGCTAACTGTGAAATCAGCCCTTAAAGAGTGAGGGTTAGTAGGAGATAGTAAAAAACTCATACACTCATTAAAAAAAGGAAAAAAAACTAATTCACATTAACCTAAACAAGAATTTGAGGATATAGGCTACAAATAATGTGTTTCTAAATGCAAGAGACATAAAACAGATGCTGAAGAAGCTGACGGCAGCATCTTTGCTTTAAAATGGACACAAACTGATCATCAAAGTAGTTAGTGTTTAATTATGTGCAGGTCAACTAGCATCTTTTATGAAGATTAATTACATGTGCCATTTCTTTTGAGAAGTAAGTAGATTTATATTTTTCTTTTTGTTTTTTTCATGCCGACAATCATTAGTTGCAGGCATAGCCATCTTCTGTACCTGCTAAATTAGCCCACACACAGGCTAACACTGTACAAACATATTGGTACCAGCAGTCCTATTTTTCAGACTTGTTAGGGTTTACAGATCTAAACCGAGGTACTGACTGAACTTTCCTGTTAGTACAGTACCCACATTGGGAAACAAATAAACAAACAAAGGATGTCCGTGCTTGACTGACTTGGACAAAACACTTGTTGCATCAGCACCGGCTCGCACCGGGTCATAGTGGACGTTGTGACATCGGTGACACAAGTATGGTCCAGCCAATCATAGCACAAACACCCGTATGCCAAAACTGCAGACTGGCAGTCAGGAGGGGTCATGAGGTCAGCCAAACTGAATCATGTTGAGTCAGCATGTGGTGAAAGCCTAAACATATCACCCTTAACCCCCCACTCTCCAGCCCACACCCAGACCAAGAGCCTCACTCAACAGCCTCCGCCAGTTCCCACCTTCAGATGTCTTTGAAGTGGAAAAAAGCGTGCCAATTACTGATTGGACATCAGGGGCGTCTCTAAAAGAAACAAATATTATGTTGCTTGCTCATGTGTGGGAGTGGTTTAACTCTGGAGAACAAGAAGCAGCTGGCGTGAGGGTCATCTCAAATCTCACATTACACATACCGCTGAGGACTGAAGGGGGGGGGGGGGTCCATTTATGAACATGTTAGACGCACACACACTTGTTCGTTGGCATCGCCAAGAAAAATGTCTTAATACATAAAAGGATTGAAAGGTTAATAAATTATTGACTTCTCTAACTAAAAGAGGAAGATCGCAGCCTGTCGCATTAATTCCTTCCCTTTGTATTGTATAAACTCAATTTTTTTGGAAACACCAAACAACATAAGGACTCTGGGAACATGTGATGGGCGATTGTTTCCATTTTTGCCATTTTCTTAAATCGACATAATTAAGCAAACAAAAGTTTGCTTAACAATGCAACTGTAGTGCAAAATGGAACTGTGCGTACTATAGCAGTCAACAATTATTTTTAGCATAATTTAATCGACCAATTATTTTCTTAAGTTAGTTAATTAATCATTTGGTCAATAAGATGTTGACTAGGATAAAAATAGTCACATTTAAAACACTGATGCCAGATTAAACATTATTATGATTTATTTTCTGGCAATTCAATTACAACTCATGAATTGTATCAATAATCCTTTCATCTCTGGTATTTTGTGTTTGTTGTGATGTCGGGAGATCCAAACGAGATTAGAAACCAGATAAAGTATAGAACTTCAAAATGAGTACATAAAATTTGAAAAAGAGCTGCTAACTCTCAAGCACATAAAAATGGAGTGAAGGCAATCAAAAGTAAGAAAGCTTTTTTCCTCTTTAATCTGCTCTGCAAACACAACACTTTACGGCTAGATGCTTTCTAAAACTACTCTGCGCTGACAGGGCTGAGAAGTCCTGTTAAGAGGCTCAGTCTCTACGGAAGAGAGTGTTAATGAATGAAATACTATTTAGTGGATGATACATAATAAAGCCTCTTGTCTGGCACTCTTCAAAGACCAACATCCTCTGACCCACTACTTCAAACTTGAGCCGAGAGATTTTTTGCATAAGCGCGCCGTATGAAAGGGCAACCAGACAAAACAGACACTTAAGTTGTCTATGTGGGAAGGAGGGAGGAAGGGTGGGAGAGGAGGATGAGAGGGAGAGGAAGGGGGGGGTGGGGTGCTGAATGTGGCCTGCTGCACTGTAGGTCACTCTGTGTCTGAGGCTAGACAGGCTTAGAGAATATACACCCTTGTACTGCAGACTTAAAGCTGGTGCTAAATTTATCCCCATGGTGGAGATCGCAGGATTTGTATTGTGATTTATCATCTTACACACTGATTTTCTGCCAATTCCCAAATGTGAAAGAAAATACCCGTTAGGGTCTCTGTAGTTTGGAGCACTTAGCCCAAAGACACTCACATTTAACCCTCCGTGAATTGTGTTTTCATGTGACACTAAACGAACTGGCACATCCGACTGAACGATCCTGACGGTGCACTGAGTGTTAACCAGCTACCACTGAGCGATTTTTGGATTTGGGAATTTTATGATACCTTTGCATGAGAAACCTTGACTGACAGATTCAGGATCTTCGAATCTGACTCCAATTTAGGGCTTTAAAAACAAGCAACAACCTGCCTTTAAACTCAACTACCTTGCTGCACCAAACCTCACATCTTTTGTCCAGATGTGCTGGCAAGAGTTGGCCCCGAAATTTGCAGGAAAGAAAAGATTTCAGATTAACAAACTCGGTACGCCAAGCATCAAATGGGCCTACCAATTTAATACTGTCTTCCCCTCCTCGTCTTCCTCCCTCCTTCCACCTCAGCTCCCCACTCTCTAATAACTGCCCCCCTCTGTCTCATAAAACCCTAGTGCCTTTAGAGAACTCTATAACAAGGCTTCACAAGCACTTTAAGATTATGGTGTTGTCTTTATGTGAAGAGAGGGAGCGCACTTGGCCATGGCTGAAGCAGGAGTAGACACCGAGACACTCGGTCCCAAGTAGGGGATATTGTATTATCGCATATTGAAGCAGCTGTTGTGGTCACAACTGCAGTTGTTTTCTGCAAGAGGCC
This sequence comes from Echeneis naucrates, assembly GCF_900963305.1. Taxonomy (NCBI): domain Eukaryota; kingdom Metazoa; phylum Chordata; class Actinopteri; order Carangiformes; family Echeneidae; genus Echeneis; species Echeneis naucrates. Next base: position 17,852,437 of record NC_042519.1, read on the forward strand.
AGAGAGCGAAGCAAAAGGCCTGACTCTGATGGAGGGAGGTTGCAGACGTTACGTGTAAAGCTGTGTATCAGTGGCCGGCCAGCTGGACCCTGGGAGCTGCCCAGCATGCTTAATCAAACAGTAATTACAAACAAAAGCACGTCGGCATGGGCACTCGGGGGAACAGCAGCTCCATCACATAGGTCTTTTCATTGGCTTCTTTTCTGCCCTCAAAGTTTTGCTTGTAAATTTGCAACTTTTTTTTTTTTTTTTTTAAATAGATGGATAGAAGTGATAGGAGTCAGGATTTGTGTTAGAGATGGCTCATTATTGTTTATATTATTTATCAGCTAATTACAGATTTGATCATCTATCAATTTAGTCAAATAAAAGGCATGAAATTGTTTGAAGTAAGCACCCGTCTTTGAGACATTAACAACTAGTTTTCTACGACCAGGTGAAGAGCAGAGAAACATCATTTAACGGCTCATTAAACCAACAGGTGCAAAAACAACTACATTTCTGAACCAAGAACGAGGGTAAATGTTTTGCATTTTATCTTAAAAAAAATGCCTTTAAACCTGAAATAAGTCGGTTTTCTGCCCACTTGGGGGCAGTGGAAACATCCTTTTAGCTCTAGTTTCTGTCTCCATTATCTCCTGCAGGAGATACAGGTCACTTAAGATCATAAATGCTCTACTACGTTCAAAAGCTTTACTCTCTTATCTTCTGCCGCAGCGTTGCTGTGCAGGTAACTCGCAGGTGGTGAAAGAGAAAAGTTGAATGTCTGATAGCCAAAACAATGTCAGGTAGTCACTCTCTGTGGGTTCATGACCACCAATAAATATGATCAGATTTGAACAGTTTTTAATCCTAAAAAAAAAATATCATCAGCCAAAAGCCTTTCCTGGTAGGCGTCTGACTGCAGCCATGCAGTCAGACTTAACATAATCCATTAAAAATCCTCTTGAGTGGATTTGTTCATATTTGTGATCTGCAGCAGCTCCATGCCCTTCATAGCCTAAATTTGTCTGTAATGGAGATGACCGAACAAACCGTAGAGACACAACTTCCTGTCAGGTTTGCATTTTTCCGACAGACGAGAACTAAGGACATGATATGAGTGTCACACAAATATTGTCAGACAGAGTTTTTGGAGTGACTTCAAAATCTAATTTCCCCAGGCCAAAATGCAACCTCAGCTAAACGAGGTTATTCAGAAATGTTCACTACCCAAAAAGTGGTACGCCACTTCCTCCTCAGGCCGCTCGCAGCGTGCGAACCTGCCGCAACCTCTCAGTGGATGAGGAGCTTTGTTTGATTGGTCTAACCAGAAAGCAATTCACACTTATTGACAGCTTGATGAATGACTTGCGTGCTGACATGCGCTGAATGCCCAGAAGGGAGAGTGCTCTCATTGCCCTCTTCCATGTGAGACAGAGACCACTGTACTGTAAACAGCTGAGGCCTCTCTTTTTGGCCTGTCTGAGTAAGCATTAGAGTACTCTCCGCCGTCGCCAGCAACAGCACGCCACAAAGGAACCTCTGTGGCCAGCAACACTGAAGTGGCCACTGTCTTTTTCGTGAGTCTCAGGGTGTCTCACAAACTTTTTTCCATGCAAGCTTCTTTTCTTTCCCCCCCCTCCCCATTTTTAGAGGCCCTTTTTTCCTCTCCTCTGCTGTTCCTCTCAGTGGCCCCTACTGAGAGGACAGAGACAGACACTCCGCCCAGCCAAAGGTTTGTCTGCCAGTATGGTCAGCTTCAGTCTGGGACAAAAGCGCTGCCCACACACAGTAAACCACCCCCCCCCCCAAAACAAGTCCACAACAGACTCCCACATTCTCCCCCAACTCCCTTTTTCTCCGATATCTTCCATCGCCTTCCTCTTTTAATGTTTTTAATATTTAGTAAATTGCAATAAGAGGAAAATACAGCATTTTAGCTTCATATAGATTCAATGGCTCAGCATATTCAGCAGTTACTCTCACACTTTCATCAGAAGCTTTAAAACCCTGTTTCTGTAATCAGGGGATATGTCTGGAGAAAGGTTTTCCTGGACAACGACTATTTCTTGACCATTTTTACACATAATCAGTCTAAAAGGTAATAAAATGTGAAAAAAATGCTCTTTAAGTTCCAGCTTTGGACAGGAAAGGAAAATACAAGGCACAAATAAAAAAATACTACAAATACAGCTCTGCTGCATCAATTTAGGTGAGTTTTTTTGTACTTTTTCGTCTCTCTCAAGTCAACATTCAATGAGTGGGGCGTGCTTTTCAATGTAAATTCCGCCATAAAAGGACAAACAGAGTACAAGAGAAAAACTACAATAGTGAAATGAAGACTATAAGCAGTTCTGTTGTGCAATAAATCAATAATGAGAGTAACAGATGAATGAGACAGCCAAGCACAGATGACTATCTCAAACTAAACAACTCTATGTAACATCACTGCAAATATTTTTCATTGAACGCCTTTTAAGAGCAGGCTCTCTCTCTCTCTCTAGATATATAGATATATATATATATAAATTCTGAATGACTATGATAAAGCTTATTTTTTTCCATACCCAAAATAATGTTGCCTTTTGAATTTAAATTAAAGCTCATCTGTCATCATTTTGGTCACTATACTGTCATATTAAACACATTTTACACAATCTAGTAGTCTAGTCGGAGTAATTTTTTCAAAAAGCAATTCATGAAAGGTTGTGAGGAGGGGACTAATGCGAGCTGTGAGCACAAACAGACAACCAATGATGAACTTTGCCATGAACATCATATTGTTACAAAAGCCTAGTGTCTACTACAAAGACTTTTTTTTAAACAAATTTTCCAAGAACTTAATTGGAGGACAGCAGATCAGAAAAACACCAATCCGTGTGTCACGTTGGAGAGGGAGGGAGGGATCCTTACCAATTTCTCATCAACTGTGATAAGTTGCGTGTCTTGTCCTGGTTTCTCTGCCAGCCTCGATGTTGATGTGCCTGTAGACCTGAAAACCATTAGATAGACATTACACGCAAAGCACCACCTGCCAAAGCTGGACAACTAACAAAGAAGTAAATGACGAACAAGTTACACTACAAATGCTGAATATCTAGGAAGAAGCGACGGTGCAAGGATGCAGCGCAAAAGAAGAGACAAGGAGTGAAAACCCCCTACCCACCCCAACCCCCCCCCCAAACCCCCACCCCGCCACATATTAGTTCTGTCTGGTGAATCTCTGGCAGACTGTTGCTCTCATCCTAATGACAGGACGTGCTTAATGTTGGCTGTGGTCAACTGTCAGGCAAAGACTGTGTAGCTCTTTGTAAATGTGCAGTCGTGTCCTGTCACAAAACTGCAATGTGCCACGATAATCACATTGAAGATAACCACAAGACAATCACAATTTTATTCATCAAATTATTGATTTCTTTTTTTTATTATGGGTGGGGGGGGGGGGGCATCACAGTTTTGTGACCAACACAACTTTGAGGTGTAAAACTTGGACATAAATGTAATTTCATCCCTTCAATAAATTCCTGCAGGCAACATCAAAAAATCCATAAGACAAACAACTCTATCTGATGAGGGACGGATTACAAACATCTAATAGAATAAATTTCTGTGCTGAAACAACTAAATCAATGTAAAATTTGTACATTGTTATACGCGTTTATCAAAGAAAAATTATAGATAATTGTATTTTTCAGGTGATCAAATACAGTAAAGCCCTGATAATGCAAATGTTTACCCAAAAGAGCAAAAAACTTGCAAAATGTTCAACAGTTAATTTTTTTATTCATTCATCTGTCTCTTCCTTTAAACTGAAGTTTCAAAAATCAACTTTGGGGCATCTTTTTCTAAGTGTCAACTAACATTTAGTTAATAAATCCAACTGCCGATTTGAATCTGAAATTTCACTTGGAGGACACCATGCTTGGCTAACAAATGCTATCAAGTTTGCCATCCCTTATTTAATGATTTCAAATGGAATTATGACTTAAATGTATTAGAGAAAATCTTCATAAAAAAACTTAATGGGCTTGTTAATTCATTCTGTAAGGTAAAGCATACTTTTCTAATAAAATAATGTGAAATTCTGTGTTACATTTCTTTGATCTTCACAGTTTGAGGACTTATTTTTTGCCCAAAACTCCAATCATAACTCAAAATCTCATGTTTTGTTGTAAAGTTAAGAGAATTCAGAGGAGGAAGATCTCTATCCATCAAACAATAGAATGAGCTTCCATATGCTGATGATCTGTTGCATATTTTCCTCGATTATTTACAAAGTTTAAGCAACTTCCTCCTGCAAATAAATCAAATTTAATGAAATCAAATTAATAGAAATAATGAAAAGAACGAATACTTTGAATCATTATCACAATATGATGTGGACGCTTTGGGGGTAAAGTTAGGACTGTGGGGGTTTCTTTTTCCCAAAAAAACATTTAATCTACATTGGAAACTGCATTGTGAAAGTAATGATTTGCTGTTTTAATATGATTGCTAAGGAACTAACCAGGAACAGCTCAATCAGCCTGCCAGTCAAAATAAGTCTGGCCAACATGCCAAATAAAGCTGATGCTAACGACCATTTAAAAAAGCAAACACGCAGCAGATCGTGTTGCTGCAACAATTTCAGTGTTTAAACGCTTTCCTCTGTCTTTTATTACACTGATAAATGGCATTGGTAACGATGAGAAGGAAAAGCGTGGAGCAGCAACAACAACATTTGACAGGCATTTGAACGGACTTCTATCAAACTCCTCGCTAGCCGTAGTTTTAGCTAATTAGCTGCCTAGCCAGCTGCTATAAGGGCACGAAAAACACTTCAGTGTAGTGACAGCCCAGATACTTCAAATGTGCGGACCAGGCCGTGCTCAGGTGTGAAAGTTCACTCCTTATAAGCAGTAAACAACAGACGATTTAGCAGCCCTTTATTTACCCGATTTAAGATTTAACACTAGTTAGCTTACAGTCGCTCTTTAGCCTGTAACATGCCTGACTCACGGCCTCCTTGCTTCCTCTTTGGCCAACTTGGAGTTGCATATTTTCCTCAAACGTGACGAATGCAAACAAAACTAACAAACAATCAGCGTGTAGTTACCTGATGGGGTTCAGGAGCACTTTGGAGGCTCTACTGATCGCAGTTAAACGTCCCAAGCCGAGAAGTGACATTGAGGACGCCATGATTGTTGTCAACAATGACGTACGGCGAACGCGAAGGAACAAACAGTGCGAGCTGGTGACTGAGACAGCTGGCAGAGAAATGGAGGACTGCTGCCAGCAACTAAATTTACTTTACAGAGATGTGTCGCGTACAGCCAAACATGTCCGGGCACATCCAGCGTCTGTTCACGCCTCTGCTGTTTGTTTCATATCGCAAATAACGCTGCTGTGGGTGTTAAAGGAAAGACACCCAACACATTCAGAGGAATTCGCCTTTGGAGTCTGGAAATCGTTTCACTCTCTTTGCATCCCTTCACAATAAATCGCTGTTTAAATGGTGGTTACCTTTTGATTAAACTCGGTGGCCCTCACATCTTTCCATCTACATTTCATTGGTTTGACAGTTGAACTGACTTAATAAGTTCTTCCCTCTGATGTTGCAACTATTTTGAATGCACAATTTAAATGAAAATGTATGGGATGGTGTTAGAGAGAAAACAATCATTTTCTGTACTGGAGTATTCAGTCAGTGTTCAATGAGGAAAATGTTTCTTTATTAAAGGTGGGCCATGTTGGCCTATTATCAGAGTAAAGAATATCTATAAATCACATTTCAGCACATGGTTACGAAGAAAATTACCAAGAGAAATTTTTGATTCTGACTAATGATCTGGCTTGCGTTGACATCTAGCTCAGTGCTGTAAATGATTGATCCCACAATGGAAGCATAATATGTGTGATGTTGGATATCAGGTTGCCAAAACTCACACTCTACGTTGGTGTAAGAGCTCATTCCAGGTCCAAATTCTCCAAATCAAACAGATATAATGGCATTATGTTGAACTAAATGTTAATATAAAATCAGTAATACACCAGTCAGAAGGATGTATAAGGAAAAAAACTTTTATTGTTTCACTCTTCATATCTGTACAAATACCATCAAACTTTGTATGTACATATGACATTTACATAAAAAATACAAAACTATATATTCATAACAGAATTTTGTATTTCTCTTGTGATGTTTGAAATAAAAATGCATTCTGAGAGAAAAAAAACAAAAAACAAAACAAAGCAAAAAGAAACAAAGTGATGACATCTGAAATAGTGGAGAGTACTGCAGTACGTTAGTCCTATTTTAGCTCTGCGAGAGCAATATGGAACACATTGGCAAGAAAACAACACACAAATGTTAATGGCACATTTTTTCCAAAATAATCAAGTATTATCCAAAACTTACCTCTGCTCTAATGTGGTGGAACAAAATAAATGCTATTTAATCATGTCTAAAGTTGTTGCCTCCGATTGGAAACAAATCTATAGGGTTGAAACTGAGAAATAACCAAAGAATAAGAAAAGAAAAACAAATGGCTCTTTATTTTCTCTTCCATTTCATCGTTTCATCCATTTGATCACTGCTGTGTTGCATTCAATGCTCTTTTGCGAAACCATTGAGAGAATCCCTTTGGTCAGATATTATGAGTTGTAAACAAACCAGAAACACTTTTATGTACATAAAATGATTGATATATTCCCAATAAATAAACACACAGCCTAAACATGCATTTACGTATGTGTGACATAAACATCTGTGATAGAGATTTGACAGGAACAAGCAGATTTTTACAGCTCAGGGAATGCAATTTACAGCTTGTAGAGGACTTATACTTACACGGTAACATGACAAATAAATAACACTGCTTCTCTTTGGACAAATATATTTCTTCATGATAAAAAAAAAAAAAGAAAGCAAAAGGGACAACAACAAAACTGGGGAAATGAGTGGTAACACAATATATCATGGTAGATAGTAAGCCTGACATTGTAAATGTATAAATTATAAAACACAAAAGTATAAATAAACATCTAGCAGACTGAACTATATGTATACTTCCTTTTTCTTTAAAAAATAAATAAGCATACACATAATGTACAGTATGGACATGATTCCTTGCCCTAGGACTGTTCCCCTAGTGATGGGAGCCTATCCATCCAGTATAGAAGATAAATGGACATAGGCCATGTAGTCTGAGTCCTCATCTTCCTCATCCTCCTCCTGGTCTTCTGTAATGGCTATATGGGAGAATATATGGTAGCTGTTGTATGAATATGGACCTCAACAGCGCAGAATATCACTGAAAAAATCTCACAGCAAAGCCACTGGCACACAGCCTCCATTTTGTTTCTCTTTTTCTTTTTTCTTTTTTTGTTTTGATTGTGTGTGCCTATATGTTTCTACTTATGTGTGTGTGTGAGGAAGAGTCTATGTGACTTTGCATCAACAACTAGTGTGACATACCCAATAATGCAACTCCCATTGACATAATCTAGCAAGTCAGGGCTGCAACAAGAGAAAAAAAAAAAAGTGGGACGATGGAAAAGAGGGGCATCTGGGTGGTTGAGGGTGGGTGGGGGGCATTGCAAGGTGGGTGGGGAATGGGGGATTGGCTGGCGGGTATGGGGGGCACTGGGGATGATGGTTCCAGTGGCTCGGGTCTCTTTTGGGCAGATTCCTGAAAGCAGACACACAACACAGAAAAGTGCTCTTGTGTTCTTGGATTTGCTAGTTTCTTTGCTCATATTATTATTTTAGCTTCTGGCTCAAACTTACAGGGAGGGAGGACTCTGTGTCACAGCCTGGACTTAGCAAGCAGGTCAGAGATCATCAACACAGTTCTGAGGTATTTTCTTTTCTTTTTACAGAAGAGATTTACATTGGACAGATAAAAAAAAAATGCACAAAAGCAAAAGCGAGAGTGACAAAACAAAGCAAACAAACAAAAAAAAACAAAACAAAAATAAAACAGGCAGTCCCTCATCAATCCAAATGGATTTGTAATTCATGATACATATTCTGGTGGACGACACATTCACTGGAAACACCACAGACAACAAACGTTAGCCGATAAATGTTAACTTTTCTCCTAATGAAGAGATGAAAAGTAAAAAGCATGGTTCTACAAGCTTCTTATGCGTATCCTGCACACTGTAAAGTATCACATTTCTATTTAGCTCATGAGGTGATTATAAAGTTGGTCCCTTGGATTCCATTGCATACCTTAGGCACATCACATTAAGGTATTTAGTGAGGAGAAAGAAACTAACAGGGAGACATTCTTCTACATTGTAACTTGGAATGTGAATTTAATACTTCCTTGAGGCAATTGTTCACTGTTGATGGTTTAACCCCCCCCCCCCCCCCCAGAATGGTGAGCGCATGAATGGCTCACTCTGGTCTGCAGATAGGTAGCCTACGTGAACAACGATAAGACCCATCATGAGCGCTAACATGACACCAATGTTACAATCACCTTATGCACATCATATGAGTGTATGTTCTTATGGACGTGTTGGCAGTGTGGTGTATGTCACAAGAGGCAGTGCATTTTGAATTGATTGATTACAGCCAAAAAGCAACAAAAAGAAAAACAATACAAATACACCATTTCTATGAAGGTAGCAATATGACCATGGAATTTACAAGTCGTAAAGATGTGATCACTATCATAAAAGATAAACCATTATTGATTGAAAACCTGCAAGAGATTTAAGGTGACCTGCTCCTGCGGGTCACTAGCATGGCCATAGACGTAACTAGTTTAAATATCAGGATTGTTCCACTGCAAACAAAACTAGTCTCTTTTATTATTAGTGTAATGAAGTTAACTTTTTCCAGACTCTTCGATAGACTCTGCTGATATAGATTTGTAGTTTTTCATTCACGTTTCTGTTATTTTGTTGCAGAAGAACTGAAAGAAGTCATAAGAAAAACAAAAACAAACAAACAAACAAACAAACAAAAAAAAAAAAAAAGAAACCAAGAACACAAGAACAAAAGCCAGCAACAAAGACAATTTCATGCACATTCTTCCATTCCCAAGTCCTTTCTGCTTGCTTAAGCTGTGCTTGGTGGTGTAGCTGGGTTGGGAGTTTGGGGAAAGTTGGGGATTGGGAGGGGAGGGGGGCATTTTCAGGGGGAGGTTTTTGTTGGGAAAGCAACACAGAATATTGTCTTTTGCTTGGGTGTGTGTGTGTGTGTGTATTGGGGGGAGGGTGGGGGGGGGAGTTGATTTCTTTCACATTTTGCTTTTGTTATATTTACTTACAGTTGCAAGATCCCGAATGCTTGACTTCCAGCAGCACACCCATAGAACAAGCAGCCTGCTTCATGGCACATTCACTGGGATATGTGGTGTTGTCGCTGGCACACACCGCCTCGTCCATCCTGCTCTCCGGACAGGTCTCATCGCACAGCGAGCAGCGGCCTCGGCTCATGCGGGCATCCCACAGACACTTTTTGCCTACGCTGCACTGGATGTCCTCACATGACTTGGCCTCTACAAAGAGAGAAAAAAAAATCAGCACAGAGGAAATCTTTGATTAGCTGGATTATCATGAAGGCTTTTCAAGCAGGATCAGATGACTGCTGGGTTTTTGAAGACCTAAGCTCGGTATCAAAACCAAATCCCATTTTATAGACTTTGGTCTTATGGCAGGTATCACAAAGTCACATTTTTATTTGGATTTTTACGTCTCCATGACATAGATTGACTTCTTACTGGATAGGACTCTATCTGAGTCAAATTTTAACTTGAAGCATGTCTTCATGGCCCCCAGCACGCCCCTGGATTGCTCTGTCACCCCCCCACCCCTCTCTCTCTCTCTCTCTGTCTCCCATATGGGATAGTGCTGCCAACATCAGGAAATAATAACGTGTCTATCATTTCTTGAGCAAACACAAGCAACTACCAAACTCTCTCTAAGACCCCCTCCACAGTGGAATGTTGGCAAAAATGAAGAGTGAAAAACTGGCCAGGAAGCCGGCCAGGAAGAAATTCACTCAAATAATATTCAAAGTCGGTGGCTGGAGGCGCAGCACAGGCAGCAGAGGCTCATGCTCTCCCGCATACTGCTGCAGACTTACTGATGCATTTCCCCTCGTAGGCCACTCCGATGGATCTGCCCAGCAGACAGGTAGCTCTTCTCAGGTGACAGGCGCTGGCGTAGACGATCCCGTCGTTTCCACACAGGTACTGATCAGGCGACGTCACCTCGGGGCAAATCCGATTACACGTCACACAATACGCGTTATTCGTCTGGTCCACGACGCATGTGGAGCTGCCGGGGCACAAGACATCACGGCACGTTTCTGTCGAGACAAGGAAATTGATTTTTTTTTTCCTTGCCCACGCTGACACGAAACAAAGGAAAATGGGATGAAATGGGATTCTTGGCCCATGAATTTCATATGTGGGCAGAATTAAAGATAACTGCCTACTCACTCTTGCACTTTCCCTGGTACTGCACGTCCAGGTCGGGGTGGCCTTTACATTTCGCCTTTAGCAGCGCGCATTCGTCTTTGTAGGTCTTCCCATCCGAGCCGCAGACGGGTCCTTTCCAGGTGACGTTGGAGCAGTCCGGCGCGCACACGCAGCGCGGCTTACTTCTTCTGTTCATCTTGCACCTCTTTCCGGGCCCACAGTCAACATTATCACAGGTTTCTAAAATAAAAGGTCTGCGTTAAGGGATGGTGGTGAGGCATTTGGCCCTGTGCGTAAAGTCACTCTGGCGCATAAAGTGGGCTACACACAAAAGAGATCATTTACGCGCTTTGGTCTGCGTAAATCAGATCATCGCTTGGATTTATGACACGATATAATTGGGAGTGTGGGGTGGGTGTTTATTGTGAGAAAACGAAGGGAAATGAGTGCACCTCCACCTTTGCAAGGTATGCAATTGGGAGCTCCGCCATTGAAGATCATCCACCGAAAGAGCGTGCTGTTAGGGACGTCCTCCTCGGTCCAGGACGTCCCCAGTCTGCCACTACGACAGCACTCCTCCCTGCTCATTCCCGGCATGTAGAGCACCTGGCACCTCCCGTTCTTGCCCTGCTGCAGCCAGCAGTTCCCAGCTGTAAACAGAGAAAACACAAGAAAACCTCGAATGGCGCATGCTGAATGTCTGAAAACCGCTGACCCAGACGCACTAGACACTCACGCAGCCCGTATTATCCGAGACGCTCCCTCCCTCCCCTTTCGCCCTCCCGGCACTATTTTGTCTGATTTTTTTTTTCTTTCTTTCTTGTGGTAGACTGTTAACACTTGCCTATCCCATGTGTGACTGACAGCCCTTACAATACAGCCACAAACCCAAAAAAAAGAAGAAGAAGAAGAAAAAAAAGAAAGTAATAAGAATGTTTGGAGGGGGGTTGTCCTTTATTCCCAGAGTCTCCTTGTTATCAGTGGACAGAAAGTGGAGCGTCTAGACAGAGCCGCCAATCTCCCTCTGAAAAACCACGGTCTGTAGGTATTAAGGCTAAACACAGCACCGTCTCCAACGCCTCACAACAATATCCGAGACATACTCCCACCAAACAATCCCTCATTCCCCAAGAAAGCAGCGGAAAGTTCATCTTAAACACGTGCAATCAAACCAAAAAAAAGAGTCGTTATCTTCAATCTAATGGCACCAAAATATTTCAGGCAGTAAGCACAATGTCTAAACCGACACAGACACACAAAACAAGAAGTGTTCATGAACTGTGGGGTTTTTTTTTTTGTTTGTTTGTTTGTTTTTTAAACTGGGGACACAATGCCTTCATATCTGTTTGAGGGGCAAAGCCGATGGTTGCAAAAGTCTGCAGTTTTATTCATTTTTATTACCAATTTATTTCTTCATAAGGCAATTTTGCACATGCCTAATGGTCAAAAAAAAAAAAAAAAAAAAAAAAAAAGAATAAACCGTACGCCCATGAGCTCACAGCGGACATCCTAAAGTTTGTTCCAGGTTGGACGACAGCGCCGTGAGACGGTAAATGCTCAGAGAAAAGTATGAGGATCTCCTGAGATATTTGGAGAAGCTGACGCTGCCACCAGCCGCGGCGTGGCGGCTGGAGAGTGTGCGCCAGGCGAGGGCTGCGAAAACTTGCCATATAGTCCCACTTTGAAGTGTCCCATTTGGCACCTGTTTTATGGAGACTTTTACGCGCACGCACTGTCTGGTGAGGAGAGAGCTCACTTTAAAAAGTTTGTCGGCTGAAGCAAAATGCAGCCGAGGCTCCTGCACCTTTTTTTTTTATTTTTTTATTTTTTTATTTTTTATTTTTTTGCTTCTGACAGCCTGTCGAAGTTTTTCGCAGACGGAGAGCAGAGAGGGAAATTGATGTAAAGGAGCTTACCTTGAACTTTTTGACGTTCCATGAGGTGACAAAGCCATATGAAGAAGAGAAAAATGCCCGGGTGGAGGTGGTGTTTCAGCATCCTAAACATGATGGAGAGGCAAAGTGAACCACGTATTTGACACAGGCAGCGCAAAAGTAATCTGCTTAAGGTGGCAGTGTTGAATAAGTGTCAGTCTGAGAATGCAGCCTCTCTTTTTAAATCTATAAGGGGTCTCGGGTTGACTGTCTCTGGTGGGCGGTCTCCTCTTCTGTGGGGGTGGGGAGATTTTTTTTTTTTTTCTTACCAAAGTTTTTTCAATCCTAATCAGGTGACATCGTTACAAGCAACTTTCTCTCGCCACAACAATTAATGATTATAAAAAGTCTGGGTTTGTAATAAAACTGCACACTTGGGGAATTTTGCGGCTCTGCAAAAAAAAAAAAAAGGAAACAAACAAAACAACAACAACAAAAAAAAAAAACAGAAGGAGGTGGTGGTGGGGGGGGGGGGGGGGGGGGGGGCGTTAAATCAAAGTGTGCCAGTGGATATGAATTTAGTTTTGATGAAGAATACTGTTATTAAGGTTTCACTTTTACTCGTATCGTTTTCCTCATCACAACATATCAGGGAGAGGCGGACAGCTCGCTTCAACACAGGACTTAGATATGCACCTCCAAAGTACTGATATTATTCACAGTGATAACAATAATATTACAGTGATTTTTATTTCCATACCAATATAACTATTTTTGTAAAATAAAACAGGCCCACTGCCAGCTTATCTATGCGGACATTCCTACAGTCCTTCAAATTAAGAGTACTGGGCTACTTGGTGGTAACTGATATTTTTTCCACCAACTGCAGGCATTTGTGTAAATCTTTTGATGAGAGTTGCCTTTTGGAATATATCCCAGCCCAGACAATAATAGAATTCATAGTAGCCCGCAGCCGCACTGCTAATATTAGAGCAGACAGTTGTTTGGGTTTCTCTCCCGGGTCAAGCTTTTAAATATAATCAAACCTGTTTCCGAAGAGGCTTCAGACAGAAGAGCAGGGTGTTGCGTTTCATTGAATGAAACACACACTCTCTCTCTCCCCCTTTACACACACACACACACACACACACACAGCTCCCCCTCACTGACGCACACGCTGGACTCCTTCAGAAGTCCTTGCGCGACCTCTTCAGCGGAACTCTGGTTACAGCTCTCCGGAGCAAAGAGCAAAGACAACACACCAGAGAGTTGATCATCTGTCAGGCCGAGCAGAGGACACCCATCTCTGCAGAGACTACACACGGACTACAATATCACTTCCTCTTTCCCTTCTTCGTTGTGGTTTGTAGTGTGTTAGGATCAGGCCGTACTGCTTCTGGATGTCTGGATGTGAATCCCAAACAATACTGGGCAATAATTATTGATAATATCACAAGAGATTATTGAGATAAATATATAGTTACAGATATATACAGAGAGAGAGATAACTGATACACAGTCTGCAACGAAGAGGCTTTAGAAAAAACTGATTAATCAGATAGACAGATTCATTAAAGGGAGACTGTCGTATTTTGTGGTGACACTAAGTTCATTCTGGTGCATCAGGGCTTCTTTGAGTTTTATCCATGGTGCAGCCTTCTTGCGATCCTTTGTTAGAGTTCATATTGCACAAATCCAACAGCTGTACAAAGAAGAGACAGAGGAGGAGAAAGAAATCTGTTGCACCACAATTTACAGGACCTGCTTCCAAATTCAAATCAGCTACAATATCACATTACCTGTTTTAGATTATTGCCAGCACCAGAAATGATTTGGAAAACACATATTCAACACTTTTAACCTTTAACACTTTACAGCAGCTACAGGACATTCTGATCAGCTACTTGTGACCCTGTGGTGGCAAATCCTTATTTTTCAATAAACATTGAAATTCCTTACAATATATTTTCAACTTGAACTTCCAAAGACCTCGGCAAAGAAATTAATACAAACCCCAGAAGGACAATCTAATTCATTACGAACTACATATTTGGAATAAGACTGAACATTACAGCCATGTTTTTTGAGAGAGCACTCACATCCAGATGTTTCTGTCATGTAATAAAGACATTTAATGAGCCATCTTGATGAACACAGTTAAATCACACTTATATAAATGTGACACTTTGGGGAATTTACTATTTTTCACATCCATGTTGCCAATAAACTGCTTGTAGTGAAAAAAAAAAAACAAAACAAAACATGACAAATTTTGCCACAATTCAATGTCTGTGTGAATAACCGGACATGGTCACTTCAGCTATTTTGATCCAGAATGTATTCATGACATTTCCCTCTTTCAGCAAAACTTGCAAAGTTTCGCGTGATGTTGAGCTGCGTTCAACGAATCTGCCAGTGTCTGCTATGATTTGTAAGATCAATGTCTTTGAAGAGGTGAAGTTTCCAAAACACTCCTTGACATGCAAGAACATTTCTGCTGGGGCTGTATCAACTTTAAAGTGTTGGCTCTTGTCCTGGAGCCATTAATGGCATCAGCAGAGGGACAACCAGTGCTCCGTCCGCGGCTCAGAGCTGAATTGGGTTCAAACAGACCCATACAGCGGATGATTAGCACCGATTTGCTGCTAGAATTAGAATCACTGCCATACATTTTGAGATGGCACTGATTGGTTGCACACACTCCTGATGGGTGGTGGGGGTAACTATGTGGGCTGAGGGGGGGTTATCCTGCTTTGATTTGATCCAGACTTCAGGCAGTAACAATTTGTGACCATAGCTGTTGTTACTCACGCACACAATCTAGTGTGAGCATGACTAACAACATTGTCAAACTTTGATAAACAGTTAAAACTGATAAAAAAAATAAATAAATAAATAAAAATCTCGAGCTTGCTTGCATCATACCAGCTTGTTGGTGATAAGAAAAGTTAATGACACTCCTCGTAAAAATGTCAGACAATGAAAGCAGACAGTATCACAGTCAAGAGTTGTTAATGGTAGAAGTTTATCTGCATAAAAAAAGGCAAGTCAGGGCTAAAACGTTTGTCATGACATCATATTTGATTCAAAACAACACTGCAGCCATTGGTGAGAAATTGTCCCACTGTGACATGGGTCAGCTGTTTGGCTATAACTGCCAATCATCTGAAGTGAATTTACAAAGGTGTTCAAACATTTCCACTGCATCTCATTGGAGCAACTATTTCAACATTGCTCCCTGTACACATGTGCCTAGAAACCAAAGGCTGTTTCACAACACTGTAATGCACGAGTAATTGCGAAACAAAGCAGTCCAAACATTTATCAAATCCTATATATTCCTTCCAGCAAGTAAGACTCAAGCCCAGAATCCAATAAAAATGCTACTTAATAGAGACAAAAAAAAAAAAAAATCCCATTTCACATCACAAGGTCCAAAGAAATTAGTGCTTAAGATTCTGCTGGGCTTTGGATGGTTTAAACGGGAAAATCTGTCAGAAGAGTCAAGGGACAAAATACGTTGATGTTGTGGAAGAACATGGCAGTCAAAAATTTGAGAAGAGCGGAAAAATTGAATGACACTGATGGGGGAGGAAAATGGTCTAGGTTGGGTGTTTGGTGGGGTCATAGGAGAGGAGAGGAGAGGAGAGGAGACACAATCCAATCCAAAATGGGTCACAGTGATGCATTAAATGATAGCGGTGTTGTGTCCAAGACATCAACAGAGCACAAGAGAAATAATGAATATACCATGTCATTTATAACATGCTGCCATCTTGTGGCAAAGTGGTGACAATACACATTTAGATCCTGCAGGTTCACCTTGATCTCACAGCACACAGTCTCCATCATAAGGAAGAAACAAAGGTACCGATTGGGTGCGTTTGATGAGTAAACATACCCAGTAGCTGCTTTCAGTGATGAACAGTACCGCTTTCTCTGTTTTACACAACGGAAACATTTATATCCGGGATGAACCAACCAATTAAAAACACGAAACAACAAAATCGTTTTTACAGGCAAAGCTATGGATCCAGCAAATAATCAGCAAAACATTAAATTATGATGACAGTCATCGGCCACTGTGAAAATTATGCTGCAGACATATTCACACCTGACAAATTGTACCACTGATAAACATCTCTGATATCACAAGTATCTCCAATAACAACAGAATTAGATACACAATGCCCCCTTATTACCGCTAATCTTTTCATAAATAAAGCATGGTAATAAAGAATCCTAATTTTATTTTACAGTATATACAGTACAAACACATAGACATAGAGTCATGTAGATATATTTTGCTCTTTCTAAGCATCAGTTTCTTTTTGCATTTTAAGTACTGATAGTCTTGCAGGAAAAGTCCTGAGTGCTAAAGATGAGAGTTTGTGCCTCTGCTGCTACTGCTGCTTATATTTTAACAACTAATGATTAAATCTCTCTGACAGACACTGTCACGTTTCAATCACGTTAATGAAAACAAATATCAATAAATTTAAAAGATGTATTACAATGTAAAAGAGCTGAATACAGGATTGCATTCTGCCATGTTGGGGAAAATTCAAATTCAGTGCAGAGCAACAAATAGGCATGTTTGGTCCACAAAGCTAAAAATACAAACTAAAGACGCGCAATGATCCTCAATAAAATTAGACAGAAAGTCTAATCCCAGCCACAAGCTGAGCAGCATCCATTTCAATTGAAAATGCTAAATTTTCCAGTGATTGAAACAGAAGTCCACTTGCCAGTGAAAATTAACAGGAATACCCCGCGGAAACAGACAGAAGGCTGCAGTTTCCCATCAGGTCACAGAACTTCATCCGCAGGTCTCTGCCTGTCCTCGTCAGCGTCCCTCTGGAGCTGCTGGTACTTTCTTTTGAAAAACCCAAACTAGGAGGTAAACAGAGCAAGTTCAGACCAAGTTGAAACATCAATTCAAATATCAACCCTAACCCTCTCTCTCTCTCTCTCTCTCTCTCTCTCTAACACACACACACACACATTTATATACTTTGTTGCATGGGTGATAATTAAAGTGTTCTTCTTAAAGCTGAGCATGGCTGTAAAAACAGATCCATCTTCTCACCCTGGCAGAGGAACTAACCCTGCTAGTGCTTATAAATACTCTTTGGAAACAAAATAGGCAATAGAATCATTTGTCAATGAACTTCCCTAAAGCTGGTAGACAAACACTTACCTTCCACAACAGTCCGACTGCGAGAGCCAACAGCAGCAGCCCAACAATGACGCTGCCGGCTATCACTCCCACGGGAACGTCACCTTTCTCTCCGGGTTTACTGATCGTCAGCACCACCTGGACAACAGCAGGATCAACTAAAATTAAACTGACACTTGACATAACACACCATGCCAATTAGTTTTCAAGGAAAAAAAAAAACTGTAGAATATTCGAAATTTACAGGGGATTTTTTTGGTTTTAGCAAATCTTCTTCACTAATCGCGCATTTCTTGGATTTCTTTATGAGGCACCAAATCCTGATGCTGAAATGTGTTCTTACTGGAAGTTGTTTGAGGCCGATACGGAGCAGATCAGGGTCAGAGGTCTCAACATGGACACTGGAGGTCAGTTCAATGGTTTGATAGGCAGCCTGTAGCAGCAAAAATTGTTTTCAAATTAAAGCGCTTAAAGCAAATCATTAATGAAGAACACGAGAAAACAAGAAAATCAAAAAATGTCAGTTTTATTATTGAACATATTTACCGAAATAAAAGTGCCGCTCCATATCCTTGTTTTTACTTTGACAAAGTAGTCACTCATTACTTCAGTGTCTTTAAGAATGCACTTTATATATTTGCATTCTGCGCTTGTGCAGTCCTGCCAATACAAAAAACAAAACAGGAAATCAGTACACAATATTATATTTCAGGGCAACTACTATTTCAAATTATAAAGGACATTTTTCTTCTGAAGTATTAACTCAAAAAAGAGGCATACTGTTTACATAAATATTAATCATAATTAAATATTACTTAAACATATTCAGGACACGAAAACGAAAATTCAAAATGACAACTCTTAGTTTGTGGTTTTATGATTCATAGAGTTAAAAAAAAAAAAAACTATTGAGCTCAACAATCCGTCAACACTCAAATACATAATTATCTTGCTATTATATTACATATTGTGAAATATACCTCCTCTTGTGGACTGTGTACATAGTTCTGATCTGTGCATGACTACCTTCTCAGAGATACAAGTGAAATAAGAGAAACCAGTGACTTACCAGCTTGTCTATCCCTTTGAGGTTCTCCTCAGAGAAGGACGGTTGATGGCTTTTGACGCCGATCTTCAAAGGATCAACGAGGCTGCTTGAATCACAGCTGACAGAACCTCCCTACAGGTGGAGAGGTCTTAAGTCATTTATTTTAAAGACGATATATTTCACAAATCTATGAAGATACAGATATGAGCAGCTTGGTGAGCCGAGTATTACCAACTCTTTCCAACTCAGTTACAGAGTGGCTGTAAGAGCAGGTATCATATGTTGCAGATCTAGTTCCAATGAAAACACGAATCGCACTAAACAGATTTTACTTATTTAAAAAAGTACTCACGGCTTGTGTCTCCACTTTGGTGATGTAAAGGAGCTGATTTCCACCTTTAGTGTTCATTGGCAGAGCAATGGTCAGATACAAGAGGCTGACTGGGAAATTGCCTGTTGAAACCTTAAAATACAATTAAAATACGATTTTGTAGATAATTTTTAAATGAAGAGTTGTTTTTTAAGAGTTGTTTCTTTATCGCACCTTGACTGTAAAGTTAAACTCTGGGCCGATGTCATCTAGCGTTTTCACCGTTGTTACGATTTGATCGGTAGAGTTTGCCACAAAGAAATTGATATTTGACTGCCTAAAACAAAGATGGCATAGAAAGTAATATTTTAATGTATCTGCCATCATCAACAGTCAACCTTACCCAAAAGTAAAATCACCTTGACAAAACAATCCCTGCGTCGTACTGAACAGGAAAGGAAATGTCCACATTGTTGTCGGCAGGTCTCTCCTCTTTGCTGTCACTGTGAAGGAAAAAGGTGACAAACATCGTTAAGAGGCACTCATTTTAAACAACAGACACATTTCTTCTTAGAATTGGCACATTGATTAAGTACCTCTTGGCCAGAAATTTCACCTCAGCTCGGTTTTGCAGCTGATCGAGGCTGTATTCAAAGTTGATCTGAAATCTCACCTGTAGTGAAGCCAAATGTTTTGCATTATTCTACAGTATTATACATACACACACATATACACATATGCCCTTACCTCTTCGTTTTTTTTTAATGCTGGGTATCCCACTTGGCAAGTGACAGTTGGTGCGTGTGTTGAGGTGCACTTGACTGTATCCGTCTGTGAGATTATAGTTCAGGACAGCACATAGATGCTGTGTTAGTTCATTTGTCCAATTGAAAGTGTATTACAATGAGCCTGAAAACTTTTGAAAGGGTATTCACAACTAATTGAAATGAAATCAGACAGGAAATATTCCCTTAAGAGTCGTTTGAGAAACGGGAATTTTTTTTAAAAAGTGCTGCCTGATTATGAATGTGTTCAGCATACCTGCGATTATATTGAAAGGGCGTGATTTTTCACAGTGGCATCATGCTTTTGACTCACCGAAGGAAAGCTGGACGAGTAGTAGAGGTTGCTGGAATACGTGGCCAAGACCTGAGTGTTGTAGGCGTTCTCCTTTTTATTCTTCACAACGACTTCAAATGACAGTTCTCGGTTATTTGCGCTGACCAGAATGGGCACTGAGCTGCAAAGTGAGAGTTCAGATTACTGCACTCTGTATTGTCTAATTGACCAAAGCGATGATTAGAGTTGTCTTTTTCCTGTGGGTGTCTGATTCACGCAGTCTCTTTTTCCAGCGGAGAAACAAAGTATCTTCACCTAAAGTTTAGTGTAGTTTAGAGTACTGCATCTACTTCTACTTTAAATGCTTGGTACAAATGAATGGGCAGGATTTCCTTAAGATTAAGAAAGACAGAGAGAGGCAAAAAGAGCCAAGTCCACAAGAGAAAAATCAATAGCAGCTGCAAAAATCACAGGATCAAATGTGTCTTTGAGTTTTGTCTAGCGTCTGTAAAGTCCTTGTTCACATTGTTTCATCTAGATTCATTCACTCCCACATCTGACCTCACCATTTTTATGGACTGCGAATTAGTTTCGTAAACTGGAAAACTCTAATTTGGCAGCTATTACCATTTGAGGCTTACTTATAAAACTGAGAGAATAGAATAGCGGTGCCACAGTTGTTGGGAGCTGGCAGAGTATGACAAAGAACAGAGGTTTAGCCATTGTGCCGGCGTTATAATAGCTGCCGATGAGTTCAGTGCGGCACCATCAGAGAACTGACAACATGACAACTGAATGATGCAAAAGTAATGTAAATGAGAATTCATCATCATAGTCACAGACTGTAAGTGTAAAAACCTGTTTACCGTAACTCTGAGAAGAAAGCTTTCAGAGATTAACTTATCACTTATATCGATATCTGGTATTACAGGAACCCTCCAGATTGTGTGGCTGTGATGGGCTAGATTTGACAAACAGATACAGAAATATCTCTGGTTAAACAAACAGAACTGTGCTAGCTGGAAGAAAGCTTATCTTAACCTCCGTACTCTGTGGCTTCCTCACTTAGTATAAAGCTGGGAGGGAAAACGATCTTTCAGGGCCTTTCACAGAGAAACTCATCCTCATGAAAGGCACACGTAGTCTTATTCAACCGTGTTCTGTCACACAGTATTTTGTCTTCACGCTGAACTTATTATAACGTAATTTGTACACGTAATGGAAAACAAGTATAATGATAGTACTCGACGTGTGAGACACGGCAGAGAGTCTCACCTGGATGTCTCTGGGTCTCTCTTTACTCCCAGCACCAGGTCACTGATGCACACCTCATCTGAGCCGCAGTCTTTTGTGAAGGGAATCTGAAACAATTCAGAACAGGATTGAACTGAAACCTTCAAAGGCAACTTTTCAAACACAGTCTTCTCCCTGTAAGCTCCAAACAATTGGGAAAAGAAGCCATAAATTAAACCTTTTATGACATTAGAGCCTCAGGTGAACTTTAATTTTGTTTTGGGGGGAAACACGTTGTGTGTACATCTGCCAAACTTGCGTGACTTACTGAAACACAACCCAGTAATTATCACACTCACACCGGACAATTTAAAATGACTACTCAAACTTCGGAAAAATAACAAGTGGGTTAAAAGTCTTCTGTCATCGGACACATCTCTTGCAGATTACTGGAGACAAAAGTTATCAGTCACTTACAAAGAACTGCGAGGCCCTCGGGGAAAACATATCGAGGACCGGATTCACATCTGCGTTCTGCTGCTCGATTTCCACTTTCAGACTGAGGGAATTGACAAAGTCAGGAGTCTCCTGTTGAAGAGTTCATTTTCAAAATCTCGTCTTACTTTGGAAAATGAATGAAACAAAATACAGTATACAGACGTTTACAGAAGGCAAATAGCTAATTCATAAAAAAAACAAAGGCAATCCTTTACCTGGACATAAACCTGGTAGTCTCGACACAGCGGTGCAGATGATATTTTCGCCTTTTCTGTGAGAAAGCGTTCGTTGTTTTTTGTGAACATTCCTCTTGACGTCACTCGTGAAGCCTGTAAGTCGGCATCCAGAGTCAAGGCGTAGGAAACATCTGAGGAGAAGAAATGAAGACCGGCCGCGAATGGGTACACTTTTCATCATCTGAAGACAATTACTTTTTATTCCTGTAAATACTTAGCATGGAATTTGAATTTTCTTCAGCAATGGTTTGCCATTCTAGGAAATTGTTGAGAAATGAGAAATTTTACACCACTCTCATGTCTACAAAGGTATAGTGCTGCAGGCAGTAGCTAGTGGGTTTAGCGTGGCATAAAAACTGAAAAAAGGGCCTTGTTCAGGCAACAAATTCCCAAAGTACATATTCGGCAGAAGAAAAACAGTAAAATCTGATTTACCAATGGGTCCAACAGGATTCTTAGGCCTGAAGTCAGCACTGAAACAGAGTTTGGTGCTGAAACATGAAAGCTTGCGCCCATTTATGTTACAGGGTTTGTTGAAAATGTTGATTTTATCAGGCGTGAAAGAAGCTTTAGCGGTCACAAAAGCCACACCTCTGGACCTGAAACACGAGTGCAGTTTCAAAATATCATTAGCCTTGCAAGAAGTAAAATAACAGGCAGAAGGAATATGATGCAGTTACTTTCAGTTACTTTCTGATGGTTTACAGTCTTTACATATTGTGCTGGCTTTACTCACCAGAGCTGCACCACTTTTCCATAGGCGCCCACTGAGATGTCTGGGATTGTATCATCATTCAGATCTTTGTAGCTATCTAGGGACCTTCCAAAATACTGTAACTGAGGATCAAGTTTGGAGCCAACGATTCTCTAAAAAAAACAAAAAACAATAGAAGCACATGTGACATGATGAAATGTCTCTCTTTACAAGAGCACAGCCATTTGTCTTCGATACCTGTGAGAACTCTTTGTTCAGTGTCTTCTTCTCTCCGTTGTAGATGTAAATAACGCCTCTTCTTTGGTCCTCTAGTGGTGCTCCCACTACAACATCACTGTAACCATCCAAGTCCAGGTCAGGAATGGCCGAGATAGCCATCCCAAAACGCGCATTTTCAGTTGGAAGTGGACCATTGAGGAATCCCTGCTCATTCAGTATACCCTTCAAATAGTAGGACAGAGAAAGAATGAGTCTGACAGAGCTAAGAACTAATGCCGCACAAATTATGTGTTAAGAACAGGTTTGGATTTTCAAAATGAAATATATCAGCTTGGTTTTTCACTTAGAGTCGCTTTTTTCGAAGCGCAGATGAAACACTTTCAGTTGGCCTGTGCACACCTAAATAGAACTGTTTTCAGCCTGGATTTAAACCTTGTCAGAGTTGAGGCCTGTCTCACATCTTCTGAAAGACTGTACCAGACTTTACAGCATAAAACTAGAATGCACCATCAGGAGACCTCTCCCCGCGGTCCTCAGAGCCCGAGAGGGTCCATATGGCTCTAAGATGTCAGAGATGTACTTTAGTGCCACTTGTACACAAGCAGAGCTATTTTAAAGTGAGCAACAGGAAGCCAGTGCAGAGACCTGAGCACTGGACTAATATGGTCGTATTTCCTGGTTCTAGTCAGGACTTGAGCAGCAGCATTCTGGATGTACTGCAGCTGTTTTACAGCTCATTTAGAGAGTCCAGTGAGCAGGCCGTTACAGCAGTCTAACCTGCTGGAAACAAACGCATGGATTAGTCTCTCTAAGTCTGGTTTAGACACGATTCTGGAAATGTTTTTTAGATGATAAAAAGCTGCTGATGTTATTGATTTAATGTGGCTGTTAAAGTTCAGGTCTGAGTCTAAAATTACCCCTAGATTTCTAACCTGATTGGTTTTAGAGAGAGAGTCTCGAGGTGACTGATAACTCTTTTTCTTTGTTTCTCTGGGCCACAGAAAATGACTTCAGTTTTGTCTAAGTTTAACTGGAGAAAATTGTTTTGCATCCACACACTGATCTGTCCGATGCAGTGACAGAGTGTATCTACAGGCCCATGTTCACCTGCCGTCAGTGACACGTAGATCCGAGTGTCTTCTGCATAGTTGTGGTAAGACACATTATAACTGCGTATTAGCTGGGCTAATGGAAGCATGTACAGATTAAACAATAGGGGTCCCAGGATTGACCCCTGGGGAACCCCACAGCTCATAGGCATTTGGTCTGAGACACAGTTTTAACAAAGCACGTCCTGTCCTCGAGATAAGGCATAAACCAGTTTAGAGCAGTAGCAGAGTAGCAGCACTCAGGTCCAGCAGAACTAAGACTGAGACTTTGCCTGTGTCTGTGTTCAGTTGGAGATCATTATTCACCTTGATCAGAGCTGTCTCAGTGCTGTGGTGGGGCCTAAAGCGTGATTGGAAACTATCAAAAACACTATTAGAGAAGAGAAAGTTAGTAAAGTGTTGGTATACAACTTTTTCCAGGACTTTGCCTGTTTGATATGAGCCGATAGTTGCTCTTCTTTAGAAGAGGCTGGATGACAGAAGTTTTTAAGGCCTTTGGAAATGTTCCAGTCTTAAGTGACGTTTTTACTAGTTGGGCAAGTTGTGGTAACAGACTGCTCAGCACAGACTTTAGGAATCTAGCGGGTAACTCCTCAAGGCAGCACATTGATGGACTCAGACTGCAGATGATCTCTTCGACTGTTTTGTCAGTGACAGGTGTGAAATGTGTCAGTTCAAAGTGTCTAGCTGGATGCAGGGTAGTTTTTTTGTGTTGTGGAGGTTATCGCCTTTTTAATTCCTTGAACTTTGTCATTAAAGAATATTGCAAACTCATTACACTTAGATGTAGATATTAGGTCTAAGGGCAGCGGAACTGGAGGGTTTGTGAATCTGTTTACTGTAGCAAACAGAACGTGAGAGTTGTTACTGCAGTTTGTGATGATTTTTGAAAAATAACTCTCCCTCGTTCTACGCAAAGTCTGGTTGAACACACATAGGTTTTCTTTATAAATCTCGTAAGCAATCGTTCAGCTCTCTGGCATTCCTTTTTCTTTACTCCATACTTTTAACCATTCTAACCTTGACAGGAGCAATGGTATCCAACACATTTAAAACACTTGCTGTAAAAGAGTTCAACAGGTCATCAACGTTAAAATGCGGGGTATTTTCAAACCTAATCATTTCCATAAACTGTGTCCCTGTGCTGTCATTTATGAGTCTTCCTTGAACAACTGCAGGCCTAGCTATCAGTTTGGGTGCAACAGACAGGTGGAAGAAAACACAAAAATGATCAGATAAAGCAACATCGACGACGTTTACATTTGAGATAGAAACACCGTTCGTAATGAGCACATCCAGAGTGTGCCCTCTGATGTGGGCGGGCTCAGTCACATGCTGAGTTAGACCAAACATTTCAAGGACCGCAGTGAGTTCTTTAGCATGCCTGTCATTAGCTACATCCGCGTGCACATTCAAGTCACCTGTAACGACCAAACAGTCAAAATCTGTGCACACAACTGAGAGTAGTTCAGTAAAATAAATACAGTATATAATAAAACCATTCTGTGGTGGTTTGTAGAGGGTGCTATAAAGTATGGAAGGTTGTTTTAGCTCCAGTTTGAATGACACATAATCAAATTATGAAAAAAACCCCAAATGACCATTTGTGGCTAAGTATGTTGTCTGTGAATATGGCACAAAACCCCCAAACCCTCTGGTTTTGTCGTGTTTCAAATTAGGACTGCATTAGCTGTGTTTTCGTCGAGCCATATCTCGGAAATAAAACTATTAATTAAGAAAGATTAGTTATTTAAAGATCTGACATCGAATACTGCATGTTTAAGATGAGCAGGAGTAGAACTGGATGGTGCGTTCTTGCAGGGGATGTGGTTTAGATTTCTCTGATCGGACGGTCTAACTGTCCCTCTCTTATCTAATCTCTGTGGTTTAACAGTAGTTATTGTTTTAGAGGAGCTTCTCTGGAGGGTGTACATGCAGCAGGTGGGTCCCAGGCCTGTGGTGCAGGTGATGGAGGAGCTGCTGCATCTGAATCCTGTGTTGGGGATCCTGCAGGTGCCGCTGTAGTTGCTGTGGCCAAATTCTTTGCTGGATCCTTGGTTGGCTCTCGCTCCTCTCTTCTCTGGATGGCGGGGGCAGGACTCCTGCTCTCGCTCCTCTTTTCTCTGGGTGGCGGGGGCAGGACTCCTGCTCTCGCTCCTCTCTTCTCTGGGTGGCGGGGCAGGACTCCTGCTCTCGCTCCTCTTTTCTCTGGGTGGCGGGGGCAGGACTCCTGCTCTCGCTCCTCTCTTCTCTGGGTGGCGGGGGCAGGACTCCTGCTCTCGCTCCTCTCTTCTCTGGATGGCGGGGGCAGGAGCCCTGCTCTCGCTCCTCTCTTCTCTGGGTGGCGGGGGCAGGACTCCTGCTCTCGCTCCTCTCTTCTCTGGATGGCGGGGGCAGGACTCCTGCTCTCGCTCCTCTCTTCTCTGGGTGGCGGGGGCAGGACTCCTGCTCTCGCTCCTCTCTTCTCTGGATGGCGGGGGCAGGACTCCTGCTCTCGCTCCTCTCTTCTCTGGATGGCGGGGCAGGACTCCTGCTTGGCGGGGGCACGACTCCTGCTCTCGCTCCTCTCTTCTCTGGATGGCGGGGCAGGACTCCTGCTCTCGCTCCTCTCTTCTCTGGGTGGCGGGGGCAGGACTCCTGCTCTCGCTCCTCTCTTCTCTGGATGGCGGGGGCAGGAGCCCTGCTCTCGCTCCTCTCTTCTCTGGGTGGCGGGGGCAGGACTCCTGCTCTCGCTCCTCTCTTCTCTCTGTGGCAGCACAGGATTTGGTTCGGGCCTATTCTGATGCCTCAGAGCATGGCGGAGGTTACCTGTCAGTCTTCTCACTCCACGTCTGTTCAGGTGTGGGCCTTTTTCATTGAACAGATCCTCTTAAAGTTCTCGATGAAATGCGGTCCTCTGGCTTCACAGACTTTGTGTTCAGTTGAAGCAGCAGGCTGAATTTGTTGATCCTCCTGTCAGCATTTGGAGAGGTCGCCTAATAATTATGTTGCCACTTTATAAAGACTGTCAAACAGTTTTTCTTTTTTTAAGATTTCAGACTGGTTTTTTCTGATGTCCACCGCACCAGTGTGGATAATCAGCTGTTTCACTCCTTGGTGTTTTGTCATTTCCTCAGGAAGTCGTTCTGTGATATCAGAGACATTGGCACTAGGATGGCAGCAAGTAACCATCCTGTCCATGTTTATGTTAGATATGGCTCCGTCTCCAAGCACAAGAGTATCTTTGACCTTGACTCTTGGCACAGTTTTTCTGTTCATCTGCGGCTTTGTGCTGCCTTCATGGTTCTCAGTGACATTGTAGTTTTCTCTCCGTTTGTTATTTTCAGTCAGATTTTCCTCTGACAGTGGTAAAAATCTGTTTGTTAACTTTATTCCGAGTGATGTTACAAATCCTCCATTGGTCCCGACATTTTCAGCACCAAGTCCATTTCAGTGCCTTTACAGAGTCGTAGAAAACACACAGTATCATTTAGCTTTAAGTTGAAAGTAGCGGTTTTTTCACCCTTCCCTTTGAAAGTAAATGTGGACTTCTTACCACTCGATTCCACTGGAAGTGTTTCATGAAGTCCTTTTTTAGTTTCTAAGGCAAAAATCCTGCTTTGTAGGGCAAGAATTTCTTGTTGATATATCCGACAGTTTTCGCAAGGAGACTTTGTTTGGATTACTCCTTCAGGCATCTTGAGAAGATTGTGGTCGCTGTTTCGTCAGATCAGTTGTAAAAGGCAGAATAATTATTCAAAAAGTCTCGGTTTACTTAAAAGAAAGAGAGTAAAATCATACCCAAGACTTGTAGGAGGAGTAGATTAATTTAGAGGCGAATAAAACAACAAGCAGCGAGGAGCAGGCAGAAACACGTCCGCACCGTGTCAGAAGCCCAGAACAGAAATTGTCTGTCTTTATGCTCCAGGCTGAACCGTAAGAATAACTACATTTTTCACCTTAGCAGAGAAAATACAGACCATAAAATAAATAGCATAAAAAGTGACATTTTTACCTTAGTGACAGAGAAGAGATAGACCCTGCCTTCTTCTCTCTTCTGCTCACTCATGAACATGGGCGCACCGACCAGCAGAAGGTCTGTGACGCCATCTTTGTCCACATCCAGGGAGCACAAGATGCTTCCAAAGTATGACCCTATCTAGGGCAAACAATCTCCAGCTGTTCATTGATGACAACTTCAATCTGTTGGTCAGGTTACACACTTGAGAATGTGAATACTAAAGTTGGTACCTGTTTGCCTCTTTCAGAGTCGATGATGATGGATTGTTTCTGAGCATTGACAGTGTAGACAATAACTTGTCCAGAGTGGTTGGAGCGAGGCGCGCCAGCCACAAAGTAAAGTGTAGACCCATCGCTGAGTGTTGTAACAGAGTAACCTGGAAATGTCAACAAGCAACACATTTTGTATATCAGCTGTTGAGTATTACAATTTCGTGGTGCTTTTAATTTCCCTTCACAAAGCATTTATAATCACGCTTAGCTGAAGTTTATAGAGCATAATAAAAGTATTAGTCATCATATTTAGGTTAATTTTAATAGCTGTTTTCCAACAATTATTCAATCAATCACCACGTATACAATTACGGTTCTTCAGGTGTGTGTAAATGATAATAAAACATAAATGGTATTAAATTCTGCCACCTCTCATGCAAAATGAATGTCCTGGTATTAAAAAAAAAAAAAAATCTATGATTGTCCACATTACGCATAAGGACGTGATGAAAGAAGTTGTTGGCTGGGATTCATGCAATTTCACAAACCAGTCTTCACTCGAAGTTGCCTCAGATATTTACCACACCTCCCACATTCTGCTGACACAATGATTTTGTGTGAAACAGCAGCCTCCGTTTCCCAGAGCACGAAGACGCTGACAACACCGAAGGACTGCAGCCATTTGACAAAAGCCATCCTACCCTTCCAATACTTTATAATTACTTTCATGGCTTTAAATCCACATAAAAAAAAAAAAAAAACACTGGTGTAGACACCAACCCAGTAATGAGCTGTGGTTTCTGTCTTGAAGAGCGTCCTCGAAGGCAGAGAAAGGGAGTATATCCACTCTTGACCCCGTCTGATGAACGACAGTCCCACTCCAGGAGTAGGCGCCCACTGCCCCCAACATCATCACGTCCTTAAACACCACAGGCCAAAGACCAGTCAACGCAAATATTCATCAGAAACATATTAACGTATTAGCGCATTCATTTATTTATGTATTTTGGTCTTTGTTATGGCTGCTACTTCAACAGTTTAAAAAAGTTAGAAATGATGCAAGAGGAAATTGCTTAAAATCGTGGACAGATGTGTGGGAAAAACAACAAACTATTTTGTTCCTTAGAAAGTGCTTTGGTTGATATAGTACAAGAAATTTGTGAATGGGTTGCCAAAAACATTGCAATATGACCTAAAATATTCAGTGACGAGCGCCTTTTTAGCATTTTGTACCTGTTGGCTGGAGTAGTGGGCACTAAATCCAACCTGAGACATCTCCATTTTGAAGTTGTCACCCCCTTTTCCAGTGCCTTTTGGAATCATCATGTAAACACCAGAATCAGAAACAGAAGATCAAAACTCAGACAAACATTGCTCATTCCTTGGAATCTTTCAATCTGACGGACATGCTGTGACACATTAAGAGCAAAGGAAGCAACACGTAGTATCCTGTAAAACTACAATTGCACATTCCACAGCAGGAGACGTGAAGAAGTAGCACGGACCTTCAATGTTGAAGATGCGTTCCCCCAGCGCCCCCGTGATGGTGGAGAGAGCTGCCTCTTCAGACACATTGAAGAAGTACTTCTCTGTGGGCAAACTGGCGATGGATTTGATTTCCTTTATTAGGTTGTCTGTGTTGATGTTGTTTCTCGAGTAATAACCCAAGACCTGAGAAACAAAGAGAGCTCAGCAATGAGTGATAGCTAATGACACTGGGACCAAAAAAAGAAATGTACGCAAAGATAAGCTTTGGTACAGTCGTCCGGCTTGAATATGACAAAAGAAAACACACAACAGCTGCTGCATATTATTATCGGTCATGATGATTACAGATGTTTACTTACAGCGATACCGAAGCGGGTGATGCCTTTTCTCTCACACTCTGCGATTACACTATTTCTGAAAGACTCGTCGTGAGACTCTCCATCAGTGACGACCACCATCACCTTTGTAGCTTTCGGTCGGCCACCATAACGTGGACTGAAACCCTGCTCACTAAGGAGAGCACATGCAAGTTTCACTTTGAAGGAATTAGAGATAAAAATAGACCATGCCACAAATGTCTTGAAACAGAAAGAAACTAGTTTTGTTAACAGATAAAAACAAGAGATTCGAATAATAGAAGAAGGTAAAGAAATAAAGATTAAAAATAAAAGAAACTAACAACAACATAACAAAACTTTCATTGACATTCAGTAATGCTGCAACACCAACCTGGCATACAGGATTGCATGGAAGGTGTTGGTAGAGGAACCATACATCTGTGTGATTCTGGACGCTGCAGATAGCACTTGTTCTTTGGTTTTAAACTCATTCAGTTTGAATTCAAACTTGGCCTCAACAGCGTACTGGATTACGCTGACCTGGCATGATAAAATAAAGAAATTGTGTGATAAAGTGTTGAGGGTAGTCACCAAAAAATTGAATGAGGACTCATAGAGCTACATTCCCTCATTGGACAGATGCTTTAATCCAATTGCTTCATCTCTCCTGATGCTTCCTGTCACGTTTTGATGAGACGTAATGTTACCTGCGTGCTTTGGGGCCCGATGTCAAGCGCAGGTATGAGTTTCTGGAGGAAATGGTTCATTGGTTCCCAGGGGTAAATGCTGTTGGAGCCGTCTAAAACAATCACAATGTCCATAGGCCCTCCACATGCTGGAAACACCACGAGAGGGGACAGAGCTGTGAGACCGTCCACTCCGTTACTGCTGACCATTTCAGTAGCTTTTCACACAGCCACTGTCTTCGCTTCATGTCGATACATGAAACAGGACATTTTGCCACATCAGCCTTCAGATTTGCCTGAGACTTGCAACATCACAGCAAAATACTAGTGGCCTTTATCTATATGAATTTGGAAAATTATATAATGTATAATCTCTTTAAACAGCTGCAAGCAGAGACACTTTGTTTCTGCTGAGTTCAAGAAAGCTCAGAATCTCAGTTATAGTTAATAGAAATGAATACTGACTTATGGAAAGATAAACTGATATTTACTCATTTGCTTTAAAGATAACTCCATAATCTCTGATGTCACGTTTGCCCACAAGTTTCAAAACCCTGCTTTAGCTCAGCTGCATAAGCATCTAATGCAACAACTGAACAGCGAAGCAGACGGTCCGTCACTGTGATACACTTCTGAGATTAACTGTCACTTGTCTTGAACAGAAGCAAATCAGTGTGACATGTTAAACTCGCGCAAACATGATAAATCACATAACAACATCTTACTCTGCACAGCGGGAGAGAAGGCAGGCTTGGGCTGAAAGAGCAAGTTCATTTTGGAACATATTCCAGGGTAGAAGTCTTGGGTGCCACACAGCTGCCCCCAAAGAGGACCACATGTCTGTATTAGACGGCCACAGAGAAAGAGACATGAGAAGTTTGCTGCTGCCTTCACAAGCTCACAGAGAAATTTCATTTAACTTAGAAAGAAAACACCAAAGTGAAACTATTCTTATTTGGTAACTCACAGTACAAGCTGCTTGCAACTATTTCCTCCTGCAGCAAAATATTTACTTAAAGCACTGGCATACTTCCTGCCACCCCAAAATACGGCCTTAATGTAAATTTTAAAGGAAGATATGAAATAGCCTGTTCACCCTAACAGACCGAATTAAAACACTTCCCTGTGATTCATTTACTTGAATCTTAACCATCAAAAGTAACCCTCTAACCACAATCACAAACTAGTCTCATTCTAAAACCCAAATGTTGGCACTCAAACAGCAAAATTGGAAATAATGAACTTAAATCAAAATGCCCACACAACTGTAGAAATGTGTGCACACACATACCATCAATTCATTGGCTGCAGGCATCCGAATAAGAGTCAAACCCAGACACATCTTGTCGTCGATGTTTCTGACATCTGGAATACTGACAGAATCTTTAAATGAAGTAGCAAAGACAACATTACAAATCAGATCGTAGACTGTCCAGAGCAAGAAATAGAAACATTTAGGGTTTTGTAAGATCTTTTCAGTTTTGCTTAGCGTTGTTTCTTAGCTTGTTGCTCTTATCAGAGAGTTAGAGAGGTCAAAGGTAAATGGAAGAACATAAAATCGTACCTTGAAGATTGAGCTTGTCACAGCTGTTTCTGGATCCTGTAACTGGACACTTGTAAATATCCCCCTTCTTTTTTCCACTGAAATCTCTCCATGGAGTGCCAACCAGAAGCCTGCAGAAAACAACAATATCCAGCTCTTCCTCATTGTTGTAAAAACCCAGAGAAAGCAAGTCTAAGTGTTTTTGTGCACATGAAAAAGAACAGTCTATATAAAGTCCAGGTTTATCTGATTATTTAGAGAATTGAATGCGCTCTTGTAGCTGAGGATTTCCATTTATTTTCATTTACAATAATTTTATTTCTATGTGTGTATGTCCTCCCTGTTTGTATCAATGTAAGTCTGGATGGAAAAACGCATCATTCATGTAATTCTTTCAGTTTTTTAAGGAACAGTAAACCTATTCTATGTGCTCATGCAGAAACAATCCACTTAAAACGGCACATTATTCCCAAATCAAAACATCCCCTAAGCATCCCCTAGTTCCCTAAACATGCCGCTCCTCCAGACATGAGTCACTTTATTAGACTGTGGCTTGTACAACATTCAGAGATTTCCAAGAATATTCTTCAGTTGTTGTTTCGCTACATGTTACAAACAAGTGACGGCAAACACAAGAGGCTTTTAACAGGGATGGGTTGTGACACACTGACAGACTGGGTTTCCAGGGTAATGCAGGAATTTACCCAGGATGAGTCTGAAACCATCATTTTGTGAGGCACCCTGGTCCTTTGACTAACAGTAAACTGAACAGAGAGAAAAAAAACAAAACACGTCCACTTCATGGTGCTGCAGGAGGAAAGGCTCCCGACAATGTTTAGGTGTTCAAAGGCATCCAGTCAACGCTCCTCACTTTTACAGGATGTTCACATATGTGCAGGAGGGAGCATTTCCCTGCATCTTTGCGGCAAACTGTGACCTGGTCATGAGTTTGTAGCAGGACGCCATGATTAAAATTAAAGCCCGCTCACTGAACAAAACCGATCATACCATTTGCCTTGATGGTTTTCCGTTTGCAGAACTGTGTAGCCGAACTCTTCTGCAGCTAGACCGCTGAAAATCTTGGCCCCTGCAGTGCCAACATTAAAGGGCTGTGACTTCCGGACTCTGCCAGCTGGTGGAGGGGAAACCGAGGTTAGACAACAGTGACACCGAAAGTTTGTAACAACATCTTAACATCATACAATTTACTTCTTATAACGCTTTAATGTCCTGCTCAACCGTTTGGTAGAGCACAATTTGGTATGTTTGTGTGCATGTTAATACATTTACCAAGAAGTGTCATCTCAACTGTTTGGCAGAGGCCTATATTTTAAAAATGTAAACATTTTTTTTTGCTTTTATCATTATCATCATTAAAAGAAATCAACCATACAAAGCATGTATACCTACTGAAAACATTTCCAACCTGAGCATAATCTCATTGTCTTACTTTTTTTTTTTTGTTTTCTGAATCTAAATGTATTTATGACAAATGATCATGCTTAATGTGTTATTTTAAGCAGGTGGTCATTGTGTTGAATTTCTTATTCTTCTTAATTTCATATCTGCTTGACTCGTGAAGCCAAGGTGCCAGACTAGAAAACCTTTGCAACACACCAAGTTCAAAATGCTTTAAAGGGCATTATTGGACATTGCTCATTGTGAAAGAGTGTTTCCCATCGAAATGATCCATTTTCACACTCAATCCTCTGAACACCCTCCAAGGACATGGAATCTGCAGTATTGGACCCACAAGCCCGTACAGGCAAAGCTCTCTTCCCTCCAATCAACAGGCAGAGGAATGTGAATGGCTATAGGACTCTGGAGACCTTCCACCCTGCTGCCTGCTGCCACGCCTGTTTACCTGCAGCACAAAGTGGCACTTTGGGCCCTCTTGGAGCTCTCTAAGCGCTCATAACATATCCATATTTCCTCTCATTGCACAAATGGAAACTGCGAGCATGCAAGGAAATGATTAAAAGCGTGTGTCTCCCTGCTGCTCGAAAGCTTCACCAAAAAATATAGAGGGGAGAGAAATCTACCTGACAAGCAGCAAAGCAATAAACCACATCACTCGCTTTTATTTGATAGATGAGGAAAGACTGCAGAATTGTGCGAATTCATGCGGTAGATTCATTCTGAGCTACAGATACTTTTGTTGATGCCCTGTAAACATTGAACATATCCATTTCTGCCGTGTAAACAGACCTGAACCTCCTTTATCTGCGGGAATAACCGATAGAAACTCGCGGCTGGATGCTGTGAACCTCTTTAACTTCATGCTTTAGAGAAGTTTACGGCGAAAATAACAACAAAGTCCAAAAAAAAAACAAAAACTTTTGATACTCACCAATGAGCATTAAAGTGAAGAAAATATTCCCCCAGCAGGACGCCATGGTCGACTTTATCCCATGTGTGTGTGTGTGTGTGTGTTTGTGTGTGTCTGCGGGTTTTGGTCGCATGAAGCTGCCGCACTTGCAGCGTCAGTCGGCGGTGACGCTTCCGCTCCAAATAAGGACTTCCGTTTACCTGCAGCCTCAAACTTTGACCCAACTATCATCCGAGGGCGTGAATGAAAGCCTGTAATCAAATCCGGAAGAGTTTGATGCAGAAGTCAATGATCAAAAACGTGGAACGTCTGAAAAACGAGCTTCAGTCCGTTCGATGGTTTAAGATTAAAGTTGAAATCTTAAAAATGGAACCGAGTTATAAATTGGATAGATAATAATGACGTAATTCTAAAATAGGAGTGAGGCATTCAAAAACAAGTTCACACCCGTTAGTCTCCACTTAAACCTCATTTAATCGTCATCCCAGGGCAGACAAAACAACACTTTATTTTACATAACCAAGATGAATCAATACAAATAAAAATAAAAAATAAAAACTTGACTTGAGACTTTTCTGCTCTCCCGTCACTCTGAACGTTTTCATTTCAGAGAGGAATGGGGGATACAAGATTATCTTAAGACGTGTGGAATATTAAAAATATAAACTAAAGGCAAAATAACAGAAACCTTTTGGGAGATATAGTTGAAGAATGACTTACGTATTCATTTCTCTTTACAGGAAAACGATGTGAGGCCTCTCATTGGAACACGTTTAAGAGACTGTAAAAGAAATGGGGAGGGTCAAAGAGTTTAGAGAGTGGTGTCATTTAAAAAAAACTCTGCTTTGGAAACAAACAATAAGAGCTAGTCCATGATTATTACTCAATACCATGGAAGAAAATGACTTCCTCTGATGTCACAGTGTTTAGAGGATAATTATTACAGCAAAGCTAGCTGAGTTTTGTTTTGTGGTCTTGTGCCTTCTGTGGCCAGAGAGGAAGTCTGAGAAAATGACCCCGCTGACGTCTTCTCTACTAAGAGATTTTTAAGAGAAAGCCTGCATTGTGAGCTGCGGTGGTGGAATTTGAAAGATGTGGGCATTCGCCAGGCCTGGGAGGGTGAAAAGAAAAAGATGCTTTGGGTTGGCTCGTCGGAAATGTAGGATCTAGTTTTTTGTTGTTGTTGTTTGTTTGTTTGTTTTTTTTAACTTCACAAATTTAAAGTCGTCCTTAAAGTCAGCATTTTTCTATTGCAAGTTCCAACATTTATTACCGTCCTTTCACACAATGCCCATATTCAGCAGAAGACAGTCACACCTGAAAGCAGCCCAGTCGAACTGCAAGCTGGTCTGTTGGAGCAGCTGGGAGTAAAAAACCTTTGTCATTCATTTTCCTCCGTATGGGATTTATCTTACAAAGTATCTGCCCGGTGTAATGCTGGCAAAGCCAATCAACTTTCTGTCAAGCAGCAAAAATCTTTGGTTATTTCCACCTTTCCAGTTAGCTCAGATAAAATCTTAAATCGCAGTTGTGTCTCCTATGAAGTGACTTTCATTCAACTAACCACAAAAGTCATTAAAGCCTCTCACTTATCTCCAAGATTAACCTGCAAATGCCTGCGTTCAGTAAATACTGGGCCGACCTCGCTCAGAAAAAAAGAAATACAGTTCAAGAGAAATTCTGTACCGTCAATATCTTGCTAAATGATTTCTGGGGAAAAAAATGTGCTTATCTGGTTAATGATCAGTTTACACATTTCAGACACACTGCAGACTTTGTGGGGATAATTGGGCAACAGATACACAGCTGCCTAGTTTAGTGACTCACTTCTTAGTGTTGCCTAGAAGAAGCAATGCACAACCAACGTCCGTCATTCTCCCACTTTACTGTTTGTTATCATGATTCACCTGTAAGTCATCTGGTGAGCCACAGTAGCACCTTGAGAAACCAAAGCAATCATACATCAGTAATGTGGAATGGTTGCACTTCTTTCTTCTTTTTGTTGTGCTCAGTAAATCTCACTCTGGACTTCATCCCTGACGTCTTCTATACACAAAAGTGCAGAGGGACTTGTGTACTGAAATTGTGTTGAACAATCTGAGGAAGGATCTTGAAGAAGCACACCCTGATGTGCATTTTCCTGTCAGGGTCCTGAATAGAGTGGCACTGTGGACGCGTCATTAAAAATCCCCACTGAGGAGAAACATGAATCATCGTCTGGAAGGCTGGAAGGTGCTAATAATCACAGGACAAGTCTTTGGCTTTTTACTGTTTATCTAAAACAGGCAGCTGACTCGATTCACAAGAAAAGGTATTTTCTCTCTGGCCCATGGTGACAATGAGCTTTACACAAATTTTATTTTGTTGTTACTATTTCTTTGACACTTATGCCACTGCTTCGGTGTGATAACATGTTTGTGCTGCTAATAGCTTTAAGAAAAATACATTATGTTTATAGCAATGTACATATTCATTATTTCCTGCGTGTCCTTGTTCATGTGAATGACCTGTAAAATATACTTTCAAGAGATATTCTCAAGCTCCTTTCAGCAGAAGAATAGGAATTAAGTATGAAGTGTTTTGTAGAGCTTGTGATGCTGGATGATGGGACTCTTCACCACAACACAGATGAACACTTCTCTGGCACAAATAAGTACAAACTGAACAGCGTCGGAAATCTGACGATCTATGGCTCTGCGATGCCGCCACATTGATACAAACATTTAAGTATCAAAAATCTAAAAAACAAGGTTCACTTGATTTTCTGTAAACAAAGTATTTTCCGTCGCCCCTCTGATGTGGGGAAACAGTTGGCAAATACGTTTTCTTTGTATGCGTGACATCAATAGTGATGTTTGCGGCACGGTGAAAATATTCTGAGGACCATGTAGCTCTCAGACAAATAAAGGAGTATAGGCTCTTTCAGTGTTCTGGTTTAGTTCAAAAATCACACATGAACACAAGAACACACATACACAGACACACAAACTTCTGGGTGAGTGGATTGGAGCATGGAGCTAATCCCTCTTTCACACCCGTCTGCTGACCAATGGGAATCTAAGGCCCCGGCTCGCCCTGTTGCATTGTGAGTCAGCCAGTCACATCCAGCAGGCTCAGAGGGGCTCACAAGTCAATGAGTGCACGGACACACAGCCGTAACACAACTGGTGGATGAACTTACCATCCTGTAACATGAGCAAAGAGTAAAGGCTCTGTTGGACCTGCACAGGTATATCTTCTGGTGTTAGAGCCTTCAAAAATCCCACATGGGAGCACAAAATGTGAGCAGTAACGTTTTGTTTTGTGTTTTTGGTGGTTGTTTATTTTTAGCAAACGTGAGAAAGCGGATGTGCTATCTTTTGCTGATCATGAGCTCGAACCCAGTGGTTAGCCGAATAAGGTATCAGCCTTCAGAAATGTACATGTGCAGCGACCTTATGGATGACAGACACACACACACACAGAATTACTGTAATGCCATTTGTGTTTTACAGGATATAAAATAAGTGAGATAGTTGATCTGGTGTCTCAAATATTTGTTGGTGTTACATTGATTTACATTTTTGACACTCAATGTGTGAAAGCCACATTAATGGCAGACATGTAAGTACGATAGAATATATGCAAACGTTTTAAAACTAACATTTTCAACATATGCTATGCTGTAAAATAAGAGTTTATTTGTAGCAATGTTGTAAAAGTATCTGTGGTGTGGCAATTGGGGTAAGACTGAAATAGCACGGTTGCCACTTTGCTCTGAGCTGAGGAAACTAATAGGCATTTCCTGCTCTGCACACATTTAACACAATGCTGACATGACAAAGAACTTCCTTATCTTTTCTTTATGCAGGAAATGCTCCGGTTGATCCAAAGAAAAGCCTGAGACTTGGATGACGTTGAACACTTAAAGGAAATGGTGCAGTAATAAAAAGATGGGAGGCTGACTTGACTGTGTGAGGTTGTCATTTTTAATGTTTGGACTTTTTGGGGAACCAAAAAACAAACAAACAAATAAATAAATAAATCAATGAATTAATTAATAAAAAAACAAACAAACAAAACAAGGCTTTTCTTTGTATTTTTAATTAATCAGATTAATATCTTGCTCTTATGTCAGTTGTAACACAACATCCGTGCTAATCTAAATCCAGCACTGTAAAAATATTTCAAACCTTTATGCAATCACTGATATGATGATGAAGAACCTGCTAATTCAACATAATTCATTCAAACATTTTAGATACATTAAATTAAAGACAAGTTAAATAAACATACAAAAAGTTACTGACATTCAGCATGTTAGCAGTTTTTTTAGACTGCTGGCCTCCAGGTCATTGCCTAACTTGGCCACCAGGTGGCGCCAGAAACCCATAAATTTGACAGCTTCCCAACCGACCTTTTATCCTGTTTGTAGGAATTTGGAGAAACATTGATTATTATTAAGATGGATGTATGTATGTATGTATGTATGTATATATATATATGTATTTGTGTATGTATATATATGTGTATATGTGTGTGTGTTTATTTCCTCCTACGTAACACATTTTTTATTTCTGGATTGAATAGTTTTATGAATATACAATTCGGACATTTCGCATGGACATTTTTATGCTTGGGAATATTCCTGGTCACAGCTGGAAGCTGACCACTTAATGAGATGAAATAGTGTGATGGCCCAAAAAAGAAAAAACTGTATTAATGTCACACTTGTAGTTAACAATTATAGTTTAATCAAT
Source organism: Echeneis naucrates (assembly GCF_900963305.1). NCBI lineage: Eukaryota > Metazoa > Chordata > Actinopteri > Carangiformes > Echeneidae > Echeneis > Echeneis naucrates. The sequence goes on from NC_042519.1 coordinate 17,891,652, forward strand.
TGGTCATAATTTTAGAGTAGTTTGTGGGGAAAATCCTGTAGTGTTTGTACAACGCACAACACCGAAACCTGAGAGTTAACTCAGCCTTTTCTTCACAGGCATTAGTTTATCATTAGTCAGCATATCGGAGGCTCTGAACGAATTGGTCTGGGAAAAGTTTGATTTTGTTTTCTTTTTTTAATATACCTAAAGATTATTATCATTTTTTTTTATTAAAAACATATCTATTACATTTATTCTTATTATTCTCAATACAAATTTTTGGACTCAAGTTTCAGCTCCTGACAGAAAACCTGTGTTATGAGTTTCACTGTTATGCATCATATTATTATTTTTTTTTTCTACACATCTTAAGAAACTGCTGATTGAATCTGACAAAATGTTTTATTTTCATGATATTCAGCTTGTTGCATACAATGAGGCTGTCAACAAATCAAGCAAATAAACTCACATTATAAAGAATTTATTGCAGGCAACCAATATACTATAAATAATATTTACAAACTATCGAACAACATTCCTTTTATGGGTTCAATTGATTGCTGATGAACAGTCCTTCAGAGATAAAAATGAATCATTTGTGCAGTTGCGTTCCTGTGTAACACTGCTGCAAACTGCTAGATGCGTAGATTTTCAAAGCTACATTCAAGAAATAAAATGGATTTAGATGCACAGCATTCTCAAAATTGTAAATTATGTATTTAAAAAGAAACAATTTAAACCTTCCCACCCACATTCATGAACCACTTACTGACTGAATTAATGTGCACGTTCATGTTAGTGCTGTAACTCCCTTCCTAAGCTGCTCAGTGTTTGACAGTTACCGACCATTTAAGGGAACTGCAGCCAAATTGAAATGCGAAAAAGCCTCAAAAACTGTTCAATATTGGCAACCTGACCAGAGACACAATGTCAAGATGGTGGAAATGTAGGTTGTGTATACTTTTTATGTAGGTATGTGCTATAAACAACTACCTCCATCTCAGCCATCTCCTGTCCATTTTAAATAAATAATGCATCTCTGACACTGATTGACGTTTTTTGGCCTTTAACTTGTGAATGGAGTTATCAATTAACATCTAAAAAAATTTTGCACACAATTTGATGAAACCTTTCAGAAAATAACCCAAAAAATCCACAGCACTCCATTTCTGTCTTGGCATTTACTTCAGGCATGAATGAAAGAAATCAAGACAAAAAAGAGAGAACTTCCACGCCCAGAAAAGTTTTCATACTTGTTCATATGATTGCCCCATTGATTGTCCCTGTTTCTAATCAACCAAGACAGAAAAAAGTGTCAGAAGCGCAACTATCGACAGCTTTTTGTTAAAATTGTTGTTTGCAGTAAAACTTTGCTTTTCAACATTTCAGCAAGTTAAATGGGAAAATAAAAGTATGGGCCTGTTGGGTCACACATTTTTACTGTCATGTCATTGTTGTCGTTTCCTCTCTGATTCTAAACAAAAATTCTCAAAAGCTTCTTCTATCTCAGGCTCCATCTCATCTTCAAAGTCGTATCTGTGAAGACAGCACGAGGGATTTAGAAACTTCTTAGATCTTTAAGAGACATAAAACAATACAAATGCTAATAGATTCTGTAACTAATACTAAGATAGACAATACAGACACACAAAAATGCATCATCTCTCTTTCTCTCACACACAAAGAGGACAGGAGGAAGTTAAGCCCTCTTTCACACCCAAATGCTGACTAAACTGAATCCGAAGCCGTGGTCAACCCTGTTGCATTGTGGGCCGATGAAACACATTTGCCAAGCTCAGGGGCCAAAGGGTTAGTGCTGGTCATATGACCTGAGTTATGCTGCTATGTAGTCACATGACCGATGATGTGCCAGCACTGTGGAACTTGTACAGTCTTAAATAAAAGCATTAACTAGTGATGGGTTACCAAGATAGTAGCTGACAGAACATCTCTTACTTAAAATGAAGCAGAACTTAGTTGATCCTTCTCCTAAATACAGGTCCTGTATCTAAAGTGTAACATAAACCATTGTATTGCCAGAGAGATTCAGCATCTGCCTCCAAGGATGGATGATTGTATTAATGCTTTACAAGCCGTCTGTTTTTGACCATCAATCTTTTCTCTTTTTTTAAACCAAAAAATAAACAACAAAAAAAGTAATTAAACTACTTCATGAACTTGTTTGTGTTTTATAGTAATGGCGGACGGCAGCAGTGGGGTCAGGTCTCACTTTACTATATAGCAAAGTGGATCAGCTGGACATATTCTCCAGTTATTTTTGACATTTTTGCAGCAGAAGATAGATTATTTAAACGAATACAGAATGGGATGTGGTCCTAAGGCTTAGTCAAGTGCTCAGTCATAGTGTAATGTCATTATCACATGCTCTATTCATTTGTTAAATGCTTACAGGAGCACTAAGTGGGCAATTATGAATGGTGTTTACCGTTATGAGACAGCATGCTGAGTGTGCCAGCTTTGTGGCTGCAGCTGTTTCTCATTAATCATTATTAACATCATTCACTGATAAACTGTGGAGATATCATCAGTCTAGCAGGTCTTAAAAGAGCTAAAAAAAAAAAAAAAAAAAACAAACAAACAGACAAACATCTGTTTAAGCCCCAAAGGGCATCTCTGACATATTTGTTATCTCGTCTTTTTCTTTCATCCAACAATGCACCATATATTTTCTAAAATAAACAATCAGTTCCTTTTTATTCTGAGGACCTAATCTGTCTCATTCTACTTTAGCTGTTGTTTTAGTGCCACTATGTCCTTACAGCAGCAGTGACGTAAGCTTGATTTCAAATATACCACACAACGCTGTGGTTTATGGTCTACACAACCAACATAATGAAACAATCGGAAGTTAAGATGTGACATGGACTCTTTTAAGGTACCTTCATTAAATAATTTTGGACAACCATATATGTGAATAGTAACAATAATCCACAGCAAAACATCTAATGGTCCCCCATTAATATAGTAGGCCCATCGACATCATATAATTCCCACAACATGTACTTACATTTCATTTCCATTTTCTCCATCAATATCATGGAAGTAGTCCTGTCTGTCCAGGATCTCTTGGTATTTCTCAGCATATTCTGTAAAAGCAGAGGCACGAACATTCAGACACGGGAATGACTGATTCAGTAATTTAAATAGACCAATCATGATGAGTAACCAATCAAAATCTAAATCTAAAATAATGAGGAAGCATTTATGACTTTGTGACATATTACCAGCATGTGCCTATTGATTTGTATTAATTTTCCTCCTCTAAATTATTTTAATAAACATACACTTAACCAGCAATTATAATTAGACGCTTCTCTTTCAGTCCAACCTAAAACAGCACATCCTACAGCAGTATCTATAAAGATTTACGGTACTAAAGATGATCAATGTGTTCAGTGAAGAGCCTCACCTGGGTCTGCTGCTGTAAAAGGTGTGCCATCTTCTGTGTAGAAAGTAGGTTCATTCTGAGAGAAAGAAACAAAACCATGTCTATTAAAAAAGAAGACAAAAATGTGGCAAAGCGAATAGGGAACAGATAAAACTAACCATGAAATAGTTGGGGTCATTGTCAGGTGTGGCGTTGCTAGATGCTGAAGCAGTACGGACTCTGCCCCAGTCACTGGATCTCAGCTCCACAAGTTTTAGAAGCATCTGTCTGACATCCCTGAGGAGGACACGGCTCAAATCACACAGTCCTGATACTGTTTGTGTATTCTTGGGTATCATTGTTAACAAGTTACAACATGTACTTCAGATTTAGTCTTAGTAGACCTGTAGTTTCCTTAAGCATAGCCTTTGAGTATCAGCTGCACACACATAAAGAACATTTTAAAAGACACACCTGCTGCACTGGGCATCCAGTAGAATCGTTTCTATTCTCTGGATCAGCTCTTCCATGTGCGGTTGGTTACTCTCTTTCCAGGTGTCATCGAGGACAGAGCCTGTAAGCTTTAAATTCAAATGCATTCTCATTACCTCCCTCAAAAATCCAACTAGCTGGAAATCTTGCAACACAAATTTGTTAGTAAGTTCATCTGAGATTTGAAACCTTGAGCAGTTTGACAGCACAGATGAGGTTTGCATCCACAGGGTTGGAGAACAGACTGTTCATCAAGTCCTTCAGAGCACCGAGGAGGACCTCTGCTCTGTTTGGCTGACCTTTTCCACTCTTGATCTAAACAAGCATCAAAACAAATCAAACTGCTATAAATGTCAACCATTCTTTTCTTTTATCAAGTTTTTAAACTTTGTACAGCACTTCATTTGACTCCTGTGGTATTAAATTTGCTATATAAGTAAATTTGACCTTTGACCGACAAAGGTCTGACAACGAGATTGCAGAGTCATATTCTGTTATTCAGAGATTATTATTACAAATACAATTATTATTACAATTTTGTAATAATAAACAATTGTAATAAGAAGCTCCTAAACTCAACACTTAGTTCATTGAGGTGAAACTCAGGTGGCACAAATATACATAAAAAAAAAAAAAAAAGTCAGATGGCAGGCGGGGGTTCAAAAAATTTTATGATATATAATAATGTGGTGAAATTAACACAATGAAAACATTCAACTTTTGGAATGACAATGCTGTTTAACAGAAACAACATACACCACCACACTAGACAAATGACTGTGACCTCCTACCTCTAAGTGAAGGTAGAGCTCTCCAAGAAAAAGCACATAGGAGTGAAATTTCTTTTGAGTGTCTGCGTCTCCTCTAACAGCTACATCCCTTTGTTCATACTCTGTTCGACACCTACAGCAGACAATACTCTTACTTTCTAAAAGGCGATTTTAATGAATGACATATAAAACGTAGCGAAAAGAAATCGAAAAAAATAAATAAATTAATAAATTACCTTTTCAGGAGCAGCTGACGAAAGTTGCCAGTTGGTGGGCTGACAGTGAGATGTTGGGACAGGTAGTTACACAGTCTGGCACCCGTGTAGGAAAAGTTTGGAATGGCAGTGGACTGTGGTAAAACAATTATATCCAGTGGGGTAGTTTATGCAAAAACATATACAGATGATATACTTAACATGTGCACAGTACTAACAGGAACTTTGAAGATATACAGAACAAAATGAGAAATAAATGCCAAACCTGTGTATAGATCAGTTCCACCAGCTCCTGCAACAACTCTTCAGTAGTAACCCCATTATTGAGTATGCCAGTTATGTACTCAACATCTGACTCAAAGGAGCCTGGTGAGGAGCTCAGGTGACCGAGAAAGTCTGTGACCATTTCTGCTAAAGTCGGCTCACTATAATATTCTTCACTGTCATCATAAGTGGGCTCCTACATGAAAAAGCACAATAAAAACATAAAAACATGATTAAAATGTAAAGGGGGAGAAAAAAAAAAAAAATCAATAGCATTTTGTCATGGCAATGTAAAACCATGAATAGGTAGTACAGTTTGAATTAAAATCATATTTTAAATTATACAACAATAACAACAGATGAAACATAATACATTACTAACTAACACCATTCAGATAAATGCATAAAAATAGCTTACTTCATACAGATTAAATCCAGAGGGGACAAACTCTGGAGCATTTGCTGAAAGCTTTGAAGACTTGACCACAGGGTCCACTTCGTGCCGCTCTTTGGGGCTGGACATACTGTTGGTATTCGCATTTTGTTGGGAGTTGCTTTGTCTTTTACACTCTGAAAGAGGAAGAAAAAAGATGCCTTTAAGTTTTCTTATACGTGAAAATACTCGTTCCACAAAGGTAAACTGCTCTTTTTTATTTACTGATAAGGCTAATAATGGTCTATATTACTTCTTGTTCACAGACAGTAATTTATACCAAAAACTATGTCAAGATTTTGAAAAAAAAAAAAAAATAAATAAATTAAATTAAAAAATCCCCTATTAAATTCACAACACAGCTGAACTCACATGGGCCCAGCAGAGATTTGGTACGCTATCAAGTATTTATGGCAGCAGGAAGATGTATGCGGGAATGACTAAAAATAAACTACAGTGTCCAAGTGCATGCTAAAGAAGAAACATGTAATCCAGAGAGGATTCCCTGCCACCACCAGCTTTTGGACAATGATGGTGATCTGTGGAACCGGAGGCATCAGCTGTAGCAGGAATTGAATATAAACAACAATATAATACACACAACAGACATGCACACAGAAAACATCAACACACTCAATACATTCTACTCTGCAGAACTAACTGCAGTGCTGCTGTGAGGAGATCATCCAAGACTAATGTTGGTATCTGTGTAAGAGCAACATACGTATGTCAACTCCCTGATTTTATCCACTCAAAATCACACTGGCTTAGTAAAGTGATGTTTCCAGAGAAAGGTCAAGCATTTTTCACCGGTGTGGTGGCTACAAACACATCGATGTTAAATGTCAAAGTTAAATCAGGTCTTCCTTTCAGACCTGCGTGTCTCATCACGTTGTTTTTAGATCATGAGCATATATATATTTTTTTATTGAATTATAGCATTGACAGGTCAGTCGCAAATAGATGATCACAAACAGGCCACAAAAACACCCAGACATGGACAGATTGTTTTTGGCGTTGGAACTGACATCAATCATCCCAAAGGTGATGACCTTCCTGTTGTGAGGTTTTCTTCTGAGTATTACAGACAACATGTTAACACAAAAACCTTAACATCTAGAAAAACTCTCTTTGTGCTGCAATCGTTGCATCTCTGTTGCATATTTATAACATGAAGTAACATTTGAATTATATTTGGCTTTTTGATATTCTTTCAACAGAGGAGTCAGCAGTATGTCAGCTGGTTTGTCGTAGTAAAAGTCCGGACATGGCTCTGCTGGTGATGAGAAGACTTGTTTTTGTGTCACCATCAGACTGGGAAGGGAAACTGAATCTTCCTGTTTGTTAACTCGAGTGAGCTATAACGAAACCGGGCTTTTAGTCGGACAGGACAGCCTCAACTGTGTCACCCGAGTGGGATCTTTATTTAGCTGCTAAATTACCTCACATGAAATAACAGTCCAACAGGTGCACGTCCAAACGCCACAACGCTAAGGTTAGCTAGCATCGATGCTATCTGGCAGCTAGCCTGCTAATGACAGCCGCGGCATATTCGGACCATGTCTGACGAGTGAAGCCTGTTTTATTCCAGGAAAACGAACTCAAATATAAATCGGGAGGCTACTTTTAAAACCAGGACACAGCCCGCACCCTTCGGCGACATATGACAGGGGCGGATAAGTGCCGTTAGCCGGTGGTGTTAGCTCCAGTACCTGCGGCCGTCACGTCGCCCGTCGTGCTAACGGCGCCGTCGGCGAAAGGCGGGGAGGTCCTCGGCTGTCTCAGCGGCTCCCTTTGGTTGAAAATCTTAGCTTTGGCGTCGCCGTCCCCGCCGGCAGACATGGCCCCGGGGTCCGTCGGAGGATTGCGGGTCCTCTCCGCTCCGGGAGCTCGGTCGAAATTGTGATTCATGGCTGCGAGGCTCCGCTTTCAGAGCAGCATCTGAAAAGAAGAAGATGTGGCGATCACTGTCTGTTTGTGGGAATTTGTTGCGACTGCAGTTGCTAAACAAACAAATAAAGGAACCAAAAAAAAAAGAAAACAAAAAACAACCCTCCCTATCTTTCTTTCATGGTGGCTTTTGCTCGATCGGATGGTATCCCTGAATATCACATCACAACTTTTTATGGGCACTTCCTCCAACAACAAACTCGCTGTCGCCGGTTGTCGGCGGCAGTGTTTGACATCAGGATTAAACTGGCGCCCTCCGGTGGCGCGGCGTGGAAGTGACAGCGTCCGCAGTTCAGATCTGCTCCCTAATCGGTAAAAGTTTCAGTGTCTTTACGCGCCTGGTGGGTAAGAGACTCTAGATATTAGGTGTCTTTAACCTTTTCTTATATTTCTCCTTTCAGATGTGTTGTTCCTGGTAATGAGTTGCTGTTAAAAGTAGAAAATTTAAATAAAAAAAAAAAGAAGATTTATTTCCTCTCACATCTCAACAATTTTCACAGATGTATTAGTATCGGGTAAAAAATTCATTGAAAGTATCAAAACTCAAAGCACTTATCTTGAAAAAAAATAAAACAAACAAATAAACAAACCTTTGCATTCAATGGTTGTACTAAGTTTGGCTAATTTTAACAACTGTCAAGCCATTTATAATTTTCTTTTTTTTTTTTTTTATTATCTGAACGGGTACAATAAATAGTATATTGCTGAATATTCTGTAATTGTAGTTGAATTTTAGTATAAAGAAACAAAAAATAGGATTCATCAAACAATTTGGCTCCTGACTAGCCTTCAAAATTAGTTCATTGCAAATTTTCTTACCACAATTCTATCCCTGGGAAAAATCAGCAATTTCTATCTGCCCCCATGATATTTATTAATTTAAGTGTACCTCAGTATTTACAAATATACCTTTTAAATGGTACCTTTTACTGGTGGAGAAATACTTAACTTATTTTGCTCCAGTCAATTTTAGAAACTTGACTGTTTTTTAGTCAAAAAGTCTGCATGATTTAATTTTTGAATCACCAAATTCCCCAATAATATTACGGATGTGACCTCACTGTAACCAGAGTTGGCTGTTGCATTGTTTGTGGGGCTTGGCTGTGGTTGTCTGCACAACATGACTGAGTGAAAGAGCAGAGAACCTCATAGTCATCTAAGATATGTATTGACGCACCAAATATTGTACAATTACATTTAGCCGGTACGTCAGAGACATCCCCAGAGTAGACTCTCGACCTGTGTAACCCGTCAGACGTGCCTCTCTCCCCGAGCTCACTCAGTAGCTGCCCACTACAAACATGTGTTGCACCAGTCCTCTCAGTGTAAGTATTCATTAGTTGTTTTAGCCTCCAGTCATTTTCCACTTGTTTCCCAAAGCTGGATTGCATTATGCCACAGAGAATTCCTGTACTAGAGATGCAGAGACCCGCTTTGATAAACAATTACTGCCCCTATTTTCTGTTATTGCTGTTTTTTCTCTGTTGCAGTGTCTTGGAGGGAGTTCAAACATTCACAAGTCTTCCAAATGCACAGGGTGTCAAATGCATTTGGACCAGTTTACAACGAGGCTAATACTCATTAGTACGCTTTGAGTCTGTTATATATCTGGTGATTTATTGGCTGTTTCATTGCTACTGAATGTGTTGTACAATCTCCTCACACAATTCTGTGTGCCATTTGATATCTTACATCCAGATAAACAAAATAATTTAAAGAGACCCAACAGATCCCCTGATGAGCAAGCACTTGATGACAGTGGCAAAGGGGGGTGGGGGGGTGGGGGGCAAAGTTGGGTAGAGTAGAGAATGAGAGCAGGAGGAGGGGATATTCAAAACAGGTGTAGGCAGGAACATGATGCTGCATGAAGTTCATAGAAACAATGCTGGATGGAATTCATGCAGATATGGGAGCAGCAGGCGTTGCAGGAACATGGGCTAGTGATGATTCATCACCTGCAGGATGAGGACAGGGAGAGAGAGGAGAGGAACTGCACAGAGACAGAGACTTGGGGAAAACATGGTTAATAAATGCAGTACACAGGCTTAGAACTGAATTCCACATGTTACCATTGGCCTTTACTGTCGCGGTGGAGTGCACTGTTGCATTCCTCAGTATTTATCCTTTGTTACAGTGATTCTTTAAGCACCCATTAAATGACAACGCACCTTCGGTTAAAGGTGAAGCTCTCCTGTGCTCTGGATTCCTATAGCACAGACCATTTTTTCCTTTTCTTTTCTTTTTTTTGACCACAGTCACAGGCCAACTTGGATGAATTTGGGTAATGGAGACAGCGGCTGTAACCTCTCACACTTCTCCCACCTTCCTGTCTTCCTTGACACTCCAAATCTTTCATGCCTGTCTTGAGATAGATGTTCAGAGAGGCGGGATAAGAGAACATGAGGCCCGGAAGCCTGCGGTGTTAATGTTCTCCCTGCGGTCTTTTGATCTGGCATCAAGACAGCTGTCATTGATTAGTGTGTTTGTAGATGATTACTGAGGGAAGTGGGTGGTCAGACACAGGTCATATCGCTCACCCTCGTTCACATTTCTCATTTCTTCCCGTACACACGTGCAGATCCTCCTCCAAGGCCCAGTCGAACGACATTATGGGAAGTTGATATGCAAACTAATAGGTCAAAGTATTTCTTTTCTTTTTTCCATTTCCCTTTATTTTGGAAGGATTATTAGCAGGTGCTTTAACAACTATTTTTACTATGCAAGGCGTCCTGCAATCAGGAAATGTTGCAGCTCCACTGTAATGGGGTGATATTAGCAAGTGATGTCAACATCTACAAGCCATACCAGGGAAGTTACCTCCCTCCCATTTTCTTGTGGTTGGACTTGTATGTTTCTCGTTTGTTTGGGAACTAATCATTAGTGCAATGGTTGCCACATGGAATATTTGGCTAGGCATTAATGGTTGCCTTTTGTCCTTTCCTACTTCAGAGACCCAGATAAGAAAAGACTTACCATGACCTGAACGCTCATCAGGGTTTCTCAGTGCTCATGCTTAAACTTGCCATTTCCCTACTGGTAAAGAAAAACCACTATGATGTAGAGGAGAAAATGATAGTTTTATTTTCACATAGTAGATCCTATAAAAAGTAAAGCATGCAAAGGAATGCTTGCCTTGTAAATGTTCCCCTCAAGTTAAATATTTCACAAAATAAATAAATCATTACAATACAGTCAAAACACAGTGGTTAAGTAACATTTGTTGTAAATGTGTGGTATTATTCAATGCTATCATGTTAAACTGTCCGATCGCTTACCTCATCTCACTGTAGTCATTTTCTGTCTCCCCTCTTTACATTTGACAGGAGACTGTGGAGTACAAGTAACGTCTTGAGATACTTCTGCATCTGCTATAGTTTATTAGGTAGGACAACTTCTCCTGTGTTGTCAACACTACACACATACTCCAGTTGCAAATTGTTTGGCACAGAAAAAAAGGATAAATATTGCATCTTGTGCCGCACAAAACACAGATATCATCACATGTAGATGAGCATGATCTCATTCACTGTTCAGGAGCAAAAACAATATTAGTGCCTTGTGTCCAAATGAGAGATTTCCGATTGAGTGTCTTTTATTTTACACAGTTTCAGTATTGAAAACCTCTCTAGTCCAGTGCTGCAAATTATTCATTCCTCCTGTTGAGTTGTTCAGCTCACACCATAATTGGAAGGAAGTGGGTGGCCGTGTTCTTTCTGCGGGTTTTCTTCCCTTTGAGTGGCTTCCCATGGACATTTAGACCCACAAACATCTGCCGCTTCTTATTCCTCCACTCAGCTGATGCGTACGTGTTGTAGCCGTTCTCCTCAATCCTCTCCTTCAGGGTGCAGTCGGCACCAAACTCTTTCTGGAAAAAAACCCCAGTAAATATCATGTTTCAGTGTTATAACCCCAACTTGTGAGGCTAAGGCAAAAGACAGATAATTTTCTTGTGCAAATCCATTGTGGTTGCACATGGGCCTTTGTTTATTTATTTACCCCTCCTAAATCTACATTGAATGTTTTACTTTATGTGACTGTGTAGAAATGAGTACACAAAATTGCACAGTTCACGTGTGTGGACTGGCGGGGTCGTCATTCAGACTGTACACTGCAGCCAGAGGAATACAGATAAGCCCCCCTTTGATAAATAAGAAAAATCTAACACTATCTCTCTCCGGAGGATCTAGATTGACCTCTGACTCGAATACTAACCGCTCCATACAGGTCTCCTTTCCTGCTGATAGCCAGATAGTAGTTGCTGTTCAGCCCTTTGATTGCCACCACTCCGACGTCCACCGATGTGATCTCCAGGATACCTAGTGTTCGGAAAAAATCAGGTTATGACTTGTGTTTCTTAGCAGTTTAAGTTTAACCGACAGAGAATATACATATATAGATTTTTTATTTCACACACACAAATGTAAAAAATCGCTGGTCATAGTAAGTAACGATGATACACTGTTTTCCTGTAGATAAGAGAAAACCACACTGAATACTCTGTGAGGAGTCACGGCATAATCAGTCAAAATACAGACTGGAGTGAATCTGCAAATGGTTTAAGTCTCACGATATTTCCATGTGGGAACAATGTGGGAAACGTGTGGAAGTTCACAATCACTGTATAAGCCCATATTTCATTCCAGTGATATTATAAAGTTGCATTACAGCCTACACCTGTGTGACAGACTCCAGCTGCAAAGGCCATTTAGCCTGTAAATTAATAGGTTGATATGTTGTTTATGTTCTGTTTGGTATTTAGGTTCCAAGTCCCCACACAAATAATTCAGGTTTTTCATAGGCTATTAAAGAGGCTAATTTATATCCCTGTTAACAAGGGCATGCTTTTGCTGCAGACAGCTGCGGTTATTTGTGTTGTCTCAGTATCAAAGGTCACAGAAATATAACTTCAGAATGTGTCCTTTGACCACAAGACCCACTCATCTCGTCTTATGCTGGTGTGTGTGTATGACTGGGTGAACCATCCAAGTTCCCATGGCATGCCTCCCTCCCTGACTTCCTTTCCACACTTCCTGTGAGCTGTCGTTATTTTATCCTGATAAGCACACATATGTGTACACATGCATTCACACACACACACACACACACACACATTGTGTGGGGGTGTGAACTCCAGAGAGTCGACGACGTCCTTTGATCAGATCAGCAGCTCCTCCTCTGTCTGATGACTGTTTGTGTGGCAGCCTGCTCTGGTGTCAGACCCACTCTCCGGTGGCTGGGGGGGCCTCTGAGGCTGCCAGCCTCATACGTGAGTGGACAGTGGAGGATGCAGGTGTGCCCCCAAAGAACAATCCCTCTCATAAAAATATAGCAGCTTCTTTCCTCATCCGTGAGGTCTTGACTGTATCAATTTCTAGTTCAAACAGTGGCACCTTGGGGCAGTGAGGTCTGAGTCGGCAAGGCGGTGGTGGGGACGGTGACACAACGGCCATTGAAGATCTGAGAGGAGCTGGTTTCTGTATAGGATCGGGTGTCAGGTATGGAGTGAGGTTGTAAGACAATCTATGGCAGTCTCTGGCTGCTCTGTAAACATGGGAGGGATGAAAGGAAGAAGAACAGAGGAGGACAGAGGAGCCATGACAGTGAGACTGGGGGTGGAGTGAGGATTAGAAAGGCTGTAATGATCACTGATCAAAGTTAGCCACCGGAGGCAGGGGCGAGACAGGTTGTATATACACACACACACACACACACACAATCACGCACATTCGCATGCACACACGCACACGCTCTCCCATACTCACGTGCACATACATAGTTCATGCTTTAGCAGGTGAATGTGCACTTCCACAGATCCTACTAACTCAACTGTGCCCAGAAGTGGAAAGGAATGAGCAAATATGGGGAAACGGCAAAGCAGAAAGCTTTTCATTTAGCTTCTTCCAGAATACACCTCAGAGGTGATAGCACGGCATTGTATTGGGGAAATTCTCCAAACCACATATGTAAAATGTCGCCCAAAGTGAGCCAGCCAGAAGTGTGGGGAGACAGCAGATTTTCTTTTGCATGCTGGTTGCTTTTTCCTAACGTGTGGCTTATTTGATACGCTCTGTTTGGAGTTACAACAGTAAATGGTGCGTTGGTTGTGGAATGGAGGCACACTATGCCAGTGGGAATTAAAGGTGGTTTTTCCACAGTGGGATGCCAAAAGGCATGTGCTTTGCAGCTTGTTATTGTTATTTTTTTCTCTCCCTCTTACTTTGCTTCATGGATGTTCAAGTCTACACAAAAAAACACTTAGTAAGTTCAAATCTGAATTTTGAATGGCATCATTCACATGCTGGGAAAATGGAGTGGAGTGAGGCGTAAATCTGGTTATATGGTAATAAGACTTGATAAGGACCACACTGAGTGTATTTACTTCGACCCAGCCTCTTACCCACCTCAGAGAAATCGCTATACCTCTATCGTCAAACCTCCATTAGAGTGCCATCTGTTGTTGTTGTTGTTGTTGTTGTTTTTGCCTCGTAAAGGGCTTGATTTGGCTCTGATGAAAGGAGGTGAATGTGCAAAGACGCACACTTAAGCATGAATTCACGTATACTCAATGTACAACTCTTGAGCCATGTCCTGAAGCATCTTGCACACATGGCCCCTGCAGCACAGGAACACAAATGGTGGCCTGATTACGCTCACACACACACACACACACACACACACACAAACACGTCTTGACAGGCTCACCCTCTCACACCAACACAGCCGTGGATAATTAACCGAGCTCTTTTGCCGCCAAGCCTTCCCTGAATCTTGTTTTGCAATATTTCCCTAGAGTCCGAGAGCTGCTAGTTGTCTTTATGAGAACTCAGCTGTGAATCATAGATACCTTGATTATGTACTTAGGCCATGCAGATCAGCTGACTTTAATATAATCCCCATCCTTTTCCCTCTGCCTCTTTGTAACCTCAGCACAGGCGCCCAGTGGGTTGGAAAGCCATGTGGGACAGTTTTGCGCTGGCATCCCCATAAATCTGTGGGAGTCTGGATACCGGTTCTTTAACAGACAGTGAGCCAGGTCCTCACAGGGCCACAAGCATCACCCAAGGCTGAAGCCTTCACATTGGTGCGGACACACACAGACAGATCTATATTAATTGATCACCTGTGTGTCTTGCCTTCTCGCAAGAAAAGGCAAGCTGTGCACTACTCATCGCATTAATAAAGAAAACATTTTGTCACTTCAAGGGATCACCAAGGGTTTACAAAAGATGTCAGTCTGAGGATCATGTCTAGCCCCAGGGGCCAGAGCAAAGACTGAAGCTGCTGTTGTGTAGTATCCTTTACCATGTGAACCTGATATGCGAGCACATAATCCACACACAGTGTCCCCAGACCCCCTTAGGACACAGCTTTTTGATGGCACCACCATTGATACTGAAGACACACGGCTTTGATGTGGCCACAATGATGTTCAGCCATGTCATTCATGAACTTGTACCTCCAGAGAGTCTCTCTTTCACCTCCCTCACCGATGCTCGGGTCATGCTTACTCCAGCAGACTTTTGAAAAAAAAAAAAAAAAAAAAAAAAAAAGGCAAAGCGCTCCTGAAAGTGTGAATTTGTGAGTTGTAAATAAAATGTGGACAGAGTGGCTAAATCATCTTCTAAACATATGTAAACTTTAGGGTGAATTCAGCCAAACATCTATTATGATAAACTTGTGTAAACTTCCTCACACCACTTCAGTTTTAGAACTTAGAAAGCGGCACTGAAGGCATCACAATGTAAAATGCTCAGTAAATAAAGTTTTTTTCCCTCATGACCTTGTCAAAACATATAGCTCCCCTGACATTTTACCTCCCTGTGCCATTTCCCTTAAGTCGCTGTGATTGAATGTGTGGTTTAGCTCTCCCAGGAGGAACATTAAAACATTTCACATACACTTGCCATGAATGGCTGAGAGGGAAAGAGGGAGAAAAAGAGTATGCAGGAAGGACAGAGATGTATACAGTATGTGCATGTGTGTGTGTGTGTGTGCGTGTGTTTGGCAGTAATAAGTGAGCACATGTGCCGTCGTTGGCTGCTATATGATCACACACCCACTGGAGCATGTGAGTGCCCGCTGGCTGATAGGCACACACACGTAGCTCGGTGGGAATGCTGGGACACTAATGAGAATGCTATTCTACTGACTGATATGCCGAAACATACAACATGTAATCATTTTAAAGACGTGTTTCTCCAAGTGACCACGTCAAACTGCTTTAAACAAATGTCTGATTTTTGACTGAGGCTATGTAATTTGCTGGCTTGCAGGCGGGCAATCTGAGTGGGAGAGGGAGCAAGACGCATGCAGACATAGAGAGGCAGAAAGGGTCTAAAAGCATCAATGAGACTAACATCCATATCCTCCCCCCTGCTCCAGCCCTGTTCTTCTCTGGTTGTTATCACCGCTGTTTACCCTGGGCTGTGAAGACTGCCTGATAATGGCTGGATTATCTGCCCCTGGTCCTTTTTAAGCAATCCGAGAGCTACCACCATTGTGCTGAGTGTTTGGACAGAAGAGATATCAGAGGGATGTCTGGTTTAAAACAAAAAGACGACTGATTGAGAATGCTTCATTCAAACTAGCAGCCAATGGGCAGACTGGCGGTCTTTGGAAATTCACATAGAATTTATCTATTTTTTGTACATAAATCTATTGCTGAAGAAAAAACCTATTTATGCATTTTTGTTGCTGTTCATCTTGGGTAATGGGAGCTTGAATACCTGATTTCTTAAATTAGATTACATTAAATCTTCCGTATTAAGGTCGGAATAAGTGACTCAAACAATTAACAGGTGCTATTTTGTTATCTGTGACATCCAAGTGTCCTAAAATGCAAACAAGTTCAGCAGAAAGGTCAGAAGGTCTAGCTGCAGACACTAAAAACCTTTAATTGGCACCGGGAACTCGAAAAGTAAACTCAATTAAAAGCCTTGTTCTGCTAACTTTTAACTTTTGTAGACATGTGACAGATCCTATCCAATTAGATCTTTTATGATCGCTGGTTTTCTTTTTTGCATTTAAATGATGGTACTTACTGAGGGGGTCATCCTTGCTCTTGGTTCCACTGACTGTTCCATTCTTATCGATCCTCAAAAAGAACTTCTGGAAAGAGAACAGCTTCCTCCTCCTTATATCCCCTTGGAGATGATTGTAACTGCGCACATGCCTACCCTGAGGTCCCCCAGGCCGACCGTACGGGCCCCCAGTGGCCCTGGACCTGGAGAACAGTTCAGTCTCTGAGATGTTCAGTGGAAGTCTGAGGGTCCGCGGGTTGGCAAGCCTCAGTCTCTCTCTATGGAGCTGATGGCAGGACGCCCCAGACAGGGAAAAGGAGAAAACCACAAGGGCCAGCAGGAGAGGCAAAGAGAGAGAGGAAAGCAGTGCTGATGACCTTAGTCTGGAGTTGGTCCCAGAACCAGAACGAGCCTCTAACCCAGCCCCGGAGCCGGACGAGGCAGAGGCAGCCTTACTCCCTCCAGCAGCCCATCTGATCATGGTAGTGTGCTGTGTGGAGGACTAGAGGCAGCCTCAGAGCCTGGGACATGCTGCTGGGGGCGAGGATAGGCTGGGAGGGCAGGGAGGGGAGCCCTCCACAGTCCAGGCTGGGTGAGGTGGTCCAAGTGCAGAGTCCAGACTATACAGCAACTGTATAAAATTCAAAAATTTCTGCCTTTTCTTTATGTTTGATAGTGTAAAGACTGTTCAGCTAGTCACAGTTTCAAACCAAAGCTCCTCTTCACCACTGCTGATCAATTTTAGGCTGATGATAAAAAAAAAAGAAATAAAATAAAATAAAAAATCAATCGGAATCAACAAAGATTAAATAAAAAACGAATTTCTAGTGTTTTCCAGTGACAAACTTTTTTCTTTACACTTTCTTTCTCGCTCTCTAAAATTGTAGCTGTTACTCTTGACTGCTCCGGTGTTGCCCTCACATTTCTAGGCAGTTGCTGACTTGGAAAAAAAAAAAAAAGTTCACTAATATCCAGGTAGAAAGTTTTACATGTGAAAAAAAATCTTAGTCCCAGTGAAATCAAAACAGATGCACCAAACTATTTATCTGTCCAAAAGCTGTTAGGCTCCGCATGTGCAGGAACGCATTTTCAGATTTCACTCTGAGGAGGCAAACAGGATTGAAGACTTAAAGAGGAACGCTGGTCAATCCAGGCGCATGTCAGATAATCCATGTCTTCTTCTGGTGCCCTGCTCCTCTTGCTCTCTCCTCATCTCGCTCTCTCTCTCTTTCCCTCACTCTCTCTCTCTCTCTCTCTTTCTCTCTAGCCCAAAATGACTCCACCTTCACGCAGCATCGAGGTAACAGTATTGGGTGGTCTTTCTCTTCCCCTTGAATTTTGGTCAGAGTTGCTCCCCTGCTTTTTCTTGATACATGGACTCGTGGGGGGGGAGTGGGGGGGGGGTTGAGCTCCTCACCTGAAGGGGGATCACAAAGAATGAGTGTATGTTGTGTGTTGCTCTGTGACTCAGTTATTTGATCCCTCCCTTCTTTACTCTTTTACTCAACTTCCCCTTCTCACATATGGGACCAAGTACTCCACTGCATATGTGAGTGGTTCTATGTGTGCATTTGTGTGTGTGCGTGTGTGTGCGTGTGTGTGTGTGTGTGTGTGTGTGTGTGTGTGTGTGTGTGTGTGTGTGTGTGTGTGCGTGTGTGTGTGTGCGTGTGCATCGCCTGTTTACAAGGAAATCTAACTTATGAGAGTGTGTAAAAGGTGATAGCAGGACTTATCTAAATAGATGCTACAGGGCAGGAAGACACAGTCTGGTAGTGTTGGCTCAGTCCCTCTGGCCACAGATTGCTGGGATGATTGCTTTATTGGTTAATCAAAGTGTGGCTGTGTTGCGATTGCATAAAATGGGGTCCCAGTCTCTCCTGTTAACTTGTCTTATTGAGTACATGCGTCGGCCCGTATGACTGAGCATGAGGAGGATAGATATATCGCAAACTGAAATGGACCCACTTGTTCCTCGTTAGGTGTGATAATCCTGACAAGTGGCCATCCTCCTCTGTCTTTACAGATAAAAATCATATTAAGTTACTTTTTTTTCCAGTCTGGATGCTGCCTTGTCGTGGCCGTCTTGCTCAGGCTTCTCTCTTTCCCTCAAGGTACTTTATCTTAGTGTGTTATCTCTCCTGCAGCTCTGTAATGCAATGAAGATCTCCAGTTTCACTCACTAGTCCTCCGCCTTCTTCTGTGACTCAGGTGTCTGAGTGGACCTCAGCCAGGGAGACTCTCTCTTATGAACAGTGCATCATTTACTCCTCAAGGCAAGGACCATGCACAGGATGGACAATGTCGAAGTGGACTAGACAACAATGTACAGTATGCGCACTGAATGTGCAAAATATTAGGGATGGTCAGTGTTCTCACCAGTGTAATAAACAAAATGTGCTGCTGGTAGTCTTATCTATTCTCCCTGATCTTTGTGTCTTTAATGTTCAGGGTCTGTCCTGTTCCCTGTTTTCCATCTCTTAAGTCCCAGTTTTAGTGTCTGCTTTAATGTCTGTCGACGATCTATGGCCAGAGCAGTCTTGTCTTAACTCTGCTTTTGGCATGACTTTATCTGGGGATACAAACAAAGTAATCTTATCTGCGCTTCCTTTGTGGTGTCCCTTCCCGCTGTGAACCTGAATCTGTGCAGAGGGACTGGACAAAGCAGGCGCCATTTATATTGAATATAACAGAGTTATAGTTTAACATTATTTTTTGCCAGTGGAAAATGGCCCGCCCACCCTGAAGGGCACTGGTGCATGGTGTGCATGGTGAATTATTAAATCTAAAATTCATTGTAGATTACTTAACTATATTCAAGGGTTATGCAACTTCCTCTTTAATGTGTGGGGTTTTCTTTTTTTTTGGTAATTATTGGTAACCCTAACCCTTTTTCATTTAATATTTCTACTATTTGTATGCAACCTCTATAGTTGTAGTACAATTGACCACTTCAATATCATTGAGTAGGGGTTAGGATTAGTCAGTGACAGGAGTAACTTGTCATTGGCTAACCCTAACCCCATTTAGCAATTTAATATAAGAGAGTACTAATATTTTATTCATTCATGCCTAGATACCTTGTTAATGCATTCTACATTGGTCTGGATATTTTATTTATTTTTTTGCTCACTTCATATTTATATACTAAAGCTCTATGCTTTCCACCAGCAGTTTAAGAGCTCATTCTCTGTAACCTTCTTTTCCTGGCAACTAAAACGAATTTTCTTTTTCTTTTTATATTGAGGGCATGAGCCAAATGCTCAGATCACACTCCAGAGCAGACTGAAAAATGAAGACCTGTGCAGATACACCCTCAGCTCTTAATGTTCTCTCCACTAAGACGGTAATGTCCTCAGAGGGATGTGGTCTTGCAAGGATGCTGACTGATTTGCAGATTTTGTAGGATTTCTGTAGAGGCCAAGGACTAAATTCTTTGTAAACATAACTGTGCCTGTGTTTTTTCTCCTAAATGCAATATAAGTGAGATTTGAAGGGTCTGGAGATGGTCTCATCGTCTTCCCAGCTCCACAGCTTTGGCGTTTAGTGTATCTTTATAGATCTAGATCCCCAAATTGCATTTCATAGTTCAAAACAATAGACAATAGAAAATATGCTTCTGATCCATCCCTACAGGCAGCGGCTCTGTCTGGGTTTTTACACTATTCTCAAAAACAATTACAATAAAAGCAATAAAAAGTCAAATACCGGAAATTTATATGCATCAGTGGAGATATGATTTCACACAGTTCCAGTTGCCTAAAAGAAAACTGAATTGAGGCAAAACACACTGGAAAGGTCAATTTTATTCCTTTTAGAGTGTAATGTAAGTGAGTGTCTCAAAAGAAACACTTGCTTTTGCACTTTTCGTTGTTGAGATAGCAGCTTGACTCCACATTTACCTGCTCACATTTGCATTTTTTATTGGAGTTACATTCAGATGCAGAAAAACTGTATTATCCTCAATAAGCTAGGTGTGGGGTGAAGCAGTATGACATATAAACCCACCTGCGCTGAGTGGTATTTATATAATATAATATTCTCCTGTGAGGTTATAAGATAAAGCTTATAAAACAGAAACTGTGATAAAGCTTATTGAAACTCAACATGAACATTTGTGAGTTTCCATTTTGAAAGCATAGAGTATTTGACAATCAATCAAAAAAATCTACCATCTGTGAATTCTGTTGACAAAGTTTGACTTTCTCTGGAATTGTTTTCCGTGTTTGTCACGATGGTTTTGTTTTCATCCAAACTGGATTGTTTCAACTTTTTAAACAGCTGCTGCCCATCATTATTAAATACAACACGAACATGTTCGATTTGTTCTGAAACTTTTGCTTTTTGGAAACACATTTTTCTTTCTGAAGTTGTTGTGAAGCCAAGTGAATCCATATTAGCTTTGGCTGTGTTCTTCAGTGGCCCAGAGTTTGTATAGTTTAAGTCTTTATGGCGGCAGGTGGATGCACCATGAGGTACTGTACAATCTCTCCTGCTCTCTGCTTAATTCCTGTATCACAACGGCAAGTGGAACTGTGGAAATTCACCTTATTGGTGTCATGTGTCTCTGATTTTGTTCAGCCCCTCCCTTTTGGAATGCTATCATTAAGCAGATGTTCAAGAAACGCACCTCACTCTGAGATACTTAAGCTCAAATCCGTATGTGGCCTGTGAGGGAATCAAACGCACAACACACAAACAACCAGACTGACCTGTGGGAACCATGTGTGTGTCTCTGTCTGCATTCCCCGGGGCCCACTCTGTGTGTGCTGGGTCAAAGGAGGCTTTAATAAAGGAACAGGCCTGGTACAGGGATGCCAGCCTGACTGCCTGGGGACATTCAACCTTATGGGGTCCAGATGAGAGCCACCAGGCTGGACAGACTCTTCCAAACCAACAGCCGGTTGATGCACAGACGGCGCTCCACTTACGTCTTTTTTCAGCCTCCGTATGGGTTTACACTGGAGTTTGAGGGGTAAGCAGCGCAATTAAACTAACATGCTTTTCACAGATCACAGGGAGATGTGTTACCTCTTGTTCCAAACAGATAACGACCAAATGCATGCTCGACACTTCACTGGAGGCCTCCTTTTTCTGTTGGTCATCAAATGTAAATATTTAATGTGTTCCTGGCCGTGGTCTTGGCGGGGGTGTTTGGTAACCTACAAGATGAGCTTGCTGTTTCCTGCTTTACAGTGATCAATAGATATTTGTCATGTTGTCTTCCTTGTCCTGACAGGCACTTACATCATCCTCCTCCGCTGAGTGTCAGTTTCAGCAGGGTAGTGGAATTTACTTACAGGTCAGACAAAGGAGTGACTGCTCCACGCTGGGCGGCGCTTTGTTTTTGTCAGGGCGACATGAGGTGACGCGCAGTAACTGTACAGCATGTCGACCACCACAGCCATACTGACTATACCAGTGCAACAAAGCTGGTAAATGAAGTACATTTCATTCTTTAACATTTTGTATTAGCACGATTAAGTGTTGTGTATCATCGCAAAATTTAATTTGCCAAAGTTCTTGGTCGCTTTAATGTGCTTTAACCGTCATGTTAAAACACATTATTTCATAAAATACGTTTCTTTTGCACCAAAAAATAACAGTTTGATCCAGACATGTATCCCTATCACTCACTGCTACTACTGAGCTCGTGCTCACTCGTGCTAACAGAATGAATATATTTAAGATTAAATCATTAAAAAATGGATCTTGGATTCTAATGATCACATGTAACCAGGTGGGATAAAACCTGGACTGCCTGCTACAAGTTTTCTATGTTCACAGAGCAGTTTGGTGGTCCAGGTTGGAAATGGAAAATCTAAGTCTGAGAACCTCAAGGTCTGAAATAACAAAAGAGAAAGCCAAACAAAAACAACTTTTTTAATAATTACTGACGTTCGCATTAACAGCAAACAGATCCTTAAAGCTTAACTGTTGGACAAATGTCTTTGTATTTAATAATTACCACTTACTTGCCAGTCGGGCGCGCTCCAACTTTTTTGTTATGTGTCTCAGGAGCTTCGAAGCTGCTTTTGTCTGCTACTGTTAGCAAGGCACGTCTGGAAAATCTACTAATAACGAAGTAAACATTCAATCGAAACCACTACTGTTTGGCTTAAATTGTGTTTCACAAGCTGTGAAGAGTAAATTTTATGGTCATGTTTGCCCCTTCAACCACTTATGCTGTTTTGGAAACAGCTGAAACTGAGTCGTACCAGTGTTGTCACCCTGCAAATTCATGCTGTGATGTTTTCAATTCTATGATCTTTTTTCATGCAAAACAAATAAGCTGAAGGGGAGAGCAATATTTATGTAACTTTGCTGCTTTTGAAGGTTAAGGGCTCCATCAAATCAGACTTTGAAATGTTCCAATATTTTCAGCTCAACTTCTTTTCACTGCGCAACGGCAAAAATCAAGCAGCAAGCCGCATAACATGACATAACAGAAAGAGATGTGGTTAGGTGATACAACTGCGTGGTGTTTGCTTTGTCATTATAAGACACACACATGCTCCACCGCAGTGACACAGTGTTGTGTTACTTGTTACTTCCTTCCATTACTGCTGACTAACCGGGTGGCTTGAATGACGGCAGCAGGTAGTGAGGAGCGGGGCAACGCTCATCTGTGTCAAGTGATCAGGCACACTGAAGCCTGGGAAATCGGGGCCAGCAAAACCTGATTCCTGAAACAGAGCTCAGTGCGGATGACTCTGGTGTTACACATCCAGCAGTTTTTGGCGCTCTTAGGCCAGAATGACCTTGCTAACATGAAAGGTCACGGAGCAGACCACTCCTGCTTTTTACATGCACCACACACAAGTACAAATGTGAAAAAGGAAATTTTATTTCATGTCTTGGCTACAAAGCAGTTTTGTCACAAACATCTTTTTTTTTTTTTTTTTTTTAATAGCATGAAACGACAGAGACGTTAGGGACGACTCATTCACGGTGATGTAACAGGTACAGCGACAACAGTAACCCCTGTACAATATCATACAAACACAGCGGCCATCTTTGGAGGGACCTGAGAGGGATGACCTGCAACGCCTCTTTCTCAGTGGTCAATCTAACACCAGAGGAGGAGCACCAGAGGTTCAGCTGGAAACTTTCCAGGCTCTGCAGCTGATTTATGAATTTTTTTGCCCATCACTGGCAACTGGAACAACAATGACTAAAGAAAGAACTTGTACCCAGAATAATGTAAACACAGTGCCAGCTCTGAGGACAAAACCACAATTCAAGCAGAAAACAGCTAAATATATACTCAGATAGAAAAACACTGATTATTATTTCTATTGACAATTTTAATTAATAAAGCGGTCAAAAAAATCATTTATTTACATTCTGTTTTTCACCAGTTCATGTTGAAAAAAACCCCCCAAAAACTGGAAGCTGTTAATCCCCATCAGTACCTTGACTATAAAAAGCACCTTTGGTCCAGAAAGCTTAGAAAAGTTGAAAAAAAAAAAACAAACAAACAAACAAACAAACAAACAAAAAAAAAACCCAAAATAAAAAAACCCAAAAACCCAACAACAACAAAAATAAAAATTAAAAATAAAACAGAATTACTGAATAAAAAAAAGTGCGTATTGTATCTTATATTACAATTTAATCACAACTGTGTGGGAGTAACTCTTGTAATGACCAGAGTTTACACACATTTTAAATTATGCTTCTGAATTTTTTGATGACTTTTAAGCGTGCTCTGAATGAGTTACTGCACTTCCCTGTGAATGAATGGACAAAATGTATTTAATTTAAGCAATATTTAAATTAGTGAACATTTCTGATGACATGAATATGACTTTAAGCACTGACCTTTGACCTTATGGAGTAATCAAAAGGTGTGTTTGTGCCTTGTGTACTTTAATGTCTATAAACAAAAATGCATGCCCAAAAATTTGTCCAAAAATTTGTTTACATATTTTTACGATTAATAATCTTTATTTAATCAGACCCAAGTTTGTTGGTGCCGATTAGATTGTGCTTGCTGTCGTCCTCCAGTATGTAGCAGTTTGTTTTGGACATGTCAGTCTGTGGACTTGGTTTTAAGCCGGTTTTGCATGGACATACAGCGAGTGTTACTGTAGTTGGGAGGCACCCATTGTAATGTGCGTGTGTGCGTAACCGTGGCTACGAGCCACAGGTGACACAACACTGTCTTTGGACCGACCTGAGAGAGCAGCGACCCAATAACTTTAGTTTGTCGCAGAAGCGTGACGACATGGTGTTCTTCCTGCAAACTGAACCTGCATAGGAAGGAATACACACGGTGAGCGAGGGGAAGTGAATTCGCTGAGATCTCTAACCAACTGAGCCAGATAAACGGAGAGACTGATTGCATGGTGCGTACAAACCTGTAGTGGTCTTGCATTCCTGCATATTGCACTTCCTGAGAATTTCTGGTTTGGAAATGTTCTCACAGAGGCTGTTTGGCATCACAGCCAAATCTCGGTCACTCACGCAACTGACTTTACGCAGCTGCTGACCCCCACCACAACTCACAGAGCACTGCAAAGTCAAACACCAACACACACAGTTCTATTTTAAGTCGTATTATTTAAATTGAGACTCAAATGAATCTGGATCCAGCGTGACTGACCTTCTCCCACTGCCCGGCCTTCCACTGAAGGCATGGCTTTAGGCTGCAAGGCTCTGTGCCATTCGGCCTCAGTGTGGAGCTGCAGCGATGAGGCTGAGGACAGAACACCAGCCGCTCCCTGATCCCTTCACCACAGCTGCCAGAACACTGACAAAAACACACAGGTTTAAAGTGAGGTATCTGCTTCACGGGAAAGATTGGAATAAAGGGAAATATCGCCTACGACATGCTCATGCCAATGGTTGGATGTTATTAAACTGGTGAAACATCTTTAACTGTCAATTGATGCATTGAAGTGAATAGCTTGCAATGCAAATTAGCCGAATGTGATCAGTCCATATCCAGAATGTACAGAAATAAAGCACACATAGAACAATTTGTTCTTAAAAGGGTTAAAAAAGTTAGAATGTATTTGACAGTAATGGGGTTAGTTAAAGACTTCACTCCCCAAAATGACAAAAATATGTATGGTGAATCTTACAGGAAACCCGAAAAGTAACATAAATTTATATAAACATTTATCGCCACTTAATCCTTTAAAAAAGTGCAATATATAAACATTTAATATGTGCAATGCTCCTACCGGACCCCAGGGTGATATACTCCAGTTCAAACAGGGCTTGTAGGGACAGGTCAAGGTGCTGAGGGGTCTGCTGGACACAGCTTGACAATGGAAAGGTCTGAGGGGACGTTTACTCTGAGAATCTACACACTGGACATCACGGTACCTCCTGCCCACTGCTGTGCAGCTATCTGGACACTGTTGGTATATTATGAATAATATGGCTCAGAAAAGCACGACTATTCAACAAGCATAATGACAGGATAGGAAATATTTATTGGAATTAGCAGGTAGCAAGAGAAGTTCACTTCTCAGATTCAGTGACTGAAGGAAGTCTAACGTTACTCACCTTGCTCCAGCTGCCACTTTGCCAGGCAGCGCAGGGCTGCAGCTCACATGTGCGTGCAGGCTCCGGCCTCTTCATGCCGGCACAGTCCTTATCATTCTGGGAGCTGCACACAACTGTTCGCCATACGGCACCAATCCCACATGTTGTTGAACACTAGGGAAGCAGGAGAATTTCCTGGTTAAACCTAGGTTTGGGTTTACGTGTGCATACTAATTAAAGCGAAATGTAATGGAATATTCTTAGAAACTAGATGTTTTTGGGCAGATCATCTTAAAAGACTAAAGTTTTGCGTGATTTAGTTTAATATAAGCAAATTAAAGTTGTCAGCTTTGGAAACTCATTCGGATAAAATTATCAGACAAATATGATTATTTTGTCATCCTCATTGTTTGCTGCATTTCATTTTATCAAAATGTAGGAATCTAAAGCTTCACTGAAAAAAAAAAAAAAAAAAAAAAAAAGTTCTATGTCCTCACCATGACTTTATTTTCCCACAAAAAAAAGGCTTAAAACTTAAAGATCACATGTTTCAATAACCTGCAATTCATTTTTTTGAGATTTCAGTTTTCAGCATTAGTTAAGCCTTTAGTTTAAGAACCAAAACCATTTACTGGCACGGAGAGCATGTAGTCATAAAAACAACTGCACCCACCTCACTCCAGTTCCCTACTACCCAAAATATATCCATGCTGACTGGCTCTCTGGCCATGAGGTTACTTTGGTCACCGGTGGAGCCACCCACGGGACCTTTTGGTTGCTGGTTGTGGCTCTTGGAGCGACTGCCTTTGGGCCTTGACGAGGGCTTTTTACCACGAGGAGCAGAAATATTTTTCTTGGGTGTCGTGGCAGGTTTCTTCACTTTAATGTTCTTTACTGTTGATTGGGGTGATACTGCGGTGGTGAAGAGCTTTCTTGCAGTTGTGGTGGGAGCCTGTGTTGTGTGGAAGCCAGTTTTCGACGGGGGCGAGCGGCTCTTGTACACTGGAGTGGTGAGTGGAGCTCTGTGTGTCCAGGGGTTGTATGGACTGGTGTGGGGGTTGGACAAGTGATGAGTGGTCTTTTCCCAAGTTTCAGTTCTGGTGCGTAGGGTGGAGTAGGTAGTTGTGGTGGTTGTGTGCATGGTAGATGGAATTGTTTGTAAAGTGGATGATTTAAGGGGATTTTTGAGTGATGTAACTGTGGTAAAAACATCCAGGTCAATGATTGCCTCCTCCTCTGTTGTCCGATCCTCAACAACATAATCATATCCTGGAGTGTACATCTCCACATTTGGCGTACTTCCTTCCTCTCCCTCCATGTTTTCCTCTTCCACGTCAGTTGCTTTCCTGTCCTTTTCCAGATTACTGGATTTCGAAGGGAAAACTTTCCCTCTCTTCACCCCATTTTTCCTCACAACATTGAACTCATAATCATCGCTGTCTATGATTTCAGGGATTGTGGTTTTCGAGGTTGAAGTGGATGTGGTGGTAGGGATGAATGCAGTTGTAGTTTCTTTGGTGGTGGTTTTAGCGGCCGTCGGTGTGGCTGTGGCTGTGGTGCTCATGGGAGGCTGCGTAGGTGAACCAGGCCTCTTGGTGGGGTGACTCTTCGGTGGGTAAACACGGCGGTACTTAGGGGGAGGCCCAGGTCGTCTTCGCAGACTTGAATTAGGGCAACTCTGCAGGGCACACAGTGATCTGGATCGAGGTTTGGTTGAGACGTCGCAGGTCTTTTTGGGTGCTAGTGCACACGTGACTGTGCGTGAGCGAACGCCTCCTCCACATGTGACTGGGCACTGCGACGGAAAATAGAACACAAATGAAACGCTGACTCAGAACGAAAAGAAAGCAATACGATCAAGAAAAATAACTGTGGACTGACCGAAATTAGGAAATTAGAAAATATTCTAGGAAACAGAACAAAAGGATCACCTCTTCCCAGTTCCCGACTACCCAGTCCTGTCCACACTGTACGTCTCTGTTGCATGGCACCACGGGTTTAGGCTTGAGGAGGTGCTTGCATTCCACAGGGTGCAGCACCCTTTCCTCCCCTGAAACTGTTCGGACGCAGAGCACCGTTCGCTTTCTCACGCCGTCTGATCCACAGATGGCTGAACACTGCTGCCAACCTCCGACCCACCACCTGGAGGTGAAGGGATGAAGAAGAAAAGAGGGTGAGGAAAGAAGCTGCTTCGAAAAGTGATTTGATGGCATTCAAAAATATACGCGAAGCACATGGTAAGTTGCACAAAAGAATATGTGTTCTTTTTGCTGCTCTAGGCCGGTGGAGAGAAGCCAGTATCACTTGAAACAATTAGACCGTGAAATAACATTTCTTTTCAAACCAACTATAATAGTTGATAGGTATATGTGGAAACATCCAAAGATCATCAATACATGCAGCGACAGAAAAATGGGCATTTGAGGCTAAGGACCTTGCAGGACAATCCACGGTCTTGCACTTTCTGTGCCTGTCGTCTGGTCGGCTGTTTTGGTCGCAAAGAGACTCATCCACCACGCCCACGTCCACCTCAAAACACAGCATCGGCTGGTGCTGCTCACCTGAAGCAGACGGGAAGTCAGATGGACATAATTAAAATGTAAAGTTACTAAATTAGAGAGTAAAAATGTTGCCTGGTCAAATCCACAATGAACCTAAGCCACAGGTGGTGCTGCAGTCTGTCCACGCCCCGTGTCTCCAATTATAGACAGGTTGAACAATCTCATTTCCCGTCTCTTTGGTCTTCTTCATAATGTACTCGTACTTTATACCCAGGTTCTTCTCCTGAAACAGCAACTGGACAACCATAAGGAATATTATGCAGAGGATCTGTTCAACAGGACCGATATATTGTAACTTATATGTAAACATAGAATCATATCAGACAAAGAGATACGAGAGTTTTCATACTCTCTGATTGCATTATCTGGTGTGGCTATACGCTATAAAAACAATTCATTCAATTTCATTTGTTGGTAACAATGACACTGGGAATAAATATATAAATTTCTGATGATTGCTATACCTTTTACAGCAATGGGACATTTCTAAGTTTGAAAATGAAGAGTTACATTAAACAGCATGTAGACACAGTGGTATGTGGGCCTACCTGGAGGACAATTGGCTCTTTAGTGGGCCCAGGAGCAGTGAGATTCTCCATATTTCCGCTGCGTTCATAGTAGAAAGTCGTCCCACCGGCCTCGTATTCCCCGTTCCACTGGATGATAAAGTTGCCATTGAGGAAATACTCTTCGGACGACTCACTCCTTAGAGCCAGGAAGTTACCTGCCTCCTCTACTTCCTTCACCAGGATGTCCCGCGCCCCCGCAGGTATCACACCCACATCCACGTACCCTGGGAGAGTCGGGAGGGGAGTCAGAGTCACAGCGAGGTAATGGATGGGCCACCATGGCTGCTAACACACTCACATCCAGACTACCAGACAGTTTCTCTCTGATCTTTAATAGAGGGTGGGCTCAGTCTGTGGGGGCGGTTGGCATGTGTGTGTGTCTGTGTCTGTGTGTGTACGTGTGCATATTCGGCGTGGGGGGCACTGCCCTGTCTCTGTTTTTTATTGTGTGTGGATGGGGGAGGACGAAAGCAGCTATGAGTGGGTCTCTGGAGTTTAATGATGTTTGTGGGAAGGTGTGTGTGTTTCTGTGTTTGTGCAAAGGAGGGGGGAGGTTTGCCCTTGGTCTAGGCCTTTTGAAGTCTTACACATCTGGGCCGGTTATCTGGAAAGGATGCTGTGTGGGGCAAACACACACAGAATAAGGGAGCGGGGAGAAAAGAGGGATGGTTTTACTGTTTTAGAGCCTCTTTGTCCATTAATCTGTCTTCATGGTATGTTGATTTAGCCGGTGAATTATACTTTTCCAATTATAGCAAAGTCGGCCAAAGAAATGTGTATCTTCAGACAAACGCAAACTTGGGCCTGCCGGGAGACACACACACACACTCACACACTTACACATTCGCACACGTTACACCAGCCAAGTACAGCAGGACAAACAGCTGCACAGTGTGGAATAGATAGAAGGTTGCCATGGCAACAAAGAAACAACACAATGGTGTAATTCTAATGAACTGTCCTGACATGACTTTCCAACATAAATTTGAATCTCAAGCCTTTTCACACTCCTCTGCTGCGTCACACCAAAGCTTTTTCTCATTAAACAGCTTGTCTGTTTTGTGTTACTACAACCTTATAATTGTTTCATTTCTCTGTATTTGTCTTGATAATTAAATTTGTTTTCAGCTGTTCAAATATCCTTTGTGTTGAACTCACCAAAGCCTTCAGCTCGGTCGAACGACTTGTAAACCATCTCACAGCTTGTGCCATCACCCAAACAAACTCCACAGCGGTCCTCCACCGCATTTGAGTCGATGCCATAGTCACAGCCCACCTCCTACAGGACAAACACACACACACACACAAACACGTAAAAACACAGCCACAGACACATTATTGTAACATAAGATGGAGGTTTACATTAAAAAAAAAAAAAAAAAAAAAAATCTCCTCCCTCAGATAAATCATAGTTGCACTGCAGCACGTCTCATACTACGCTCCACTAGAACCCCCTCCAGCCACTTTTAGTCTCTTACCCAGCCACACTACCTTGCACACACCGTTGACACAGATGTTTCTGGATTTATTGTTCATGAAGCATGGCGTTCCGTCCGTCACCGTGTCGAGCATCTTCTCTGAAAAATACTCATTGACTGGTCGACAGTGCAGCTCGCAGGGATTTACTAGAGATGGGTATGAGATGGGGGGGGGCAGAGATTTACATTCCACTTTGGCGAAGGATTAGATAAATGATTTGTAAAGTTTTACTTATGTCGAGCCAAACTGTCTTGGGAATTGATGATTCATTTTTTAAAAAAATAGATAAAAAAAAATGTATAACTATACATATGTATATATATATATATATATATATATATATATATATATATATATATGTGTGTGTGTGTGTGTGTGTGTGTGTGTGCAAGTTAATGCAATAACACAACAAACAGTACTTTACAAATAGTACAACAAGTAGCACTTTCATGTTTTTGTGCCCACTCAGACTAAGTTTTATTCTTGATGCCTTTTCAGTGTAAATGCTGTCCTCTGTTGGCTGACACATGAAATAGGATGGTTGTCTGTGGATCTGCAGACAACTTACGTGTGTTCGCCACAGGAACCCACTGGTAGAACTCATTATGGTAGGCCACAGTGTCAAACTCACTGCACAGCATCTCTCGAAAGGTGGGTTTATTGTTCTGGCAAGGTTTTGTGTTACAAGTCCGATACCGCTTTCGTTCTCCAGTGCAGTACTTGCCTCCAAATTCTGGTCTGGAAGGAAGACAGTGGGACACTTTGAACCGGGTGATCAGTTTTGTTTCAGTCCTTTCTTAAGAGACTTGACAAGTTTAGCTTGAGCGGGAACAAAGACTTCAGATGTGCTCTTACTTGGGGCTGTCACATTCCCTCTCGGCTGACTGAACACCTGTACCACAGGTCCTGGAACAGTGAGACCAGGTACTCCACTGTCCCCAACCTCCATTCACCGTCTCTGGGAGTTTACCGACAATGACGCACTCTCCTGAGATACACCACTGAAGGAAAAAATGGTGATGAGATCATTCACAGGTAATATGACACATTTAATACTAAAGACTTTGCGCCAGCATCATTCTCATATCCGCAGTCATGTCCTGCCCAAGGCAAATGAAACCCAAACTCTAACAGGACAAAGCAACTGCCACCATCCACCTTCTCTGGTCCACACCGAGTGCCGTCAATGGGCGAGTCCAGTTTGGAGCGACATGATCCGTTCACTGAACACCAAAGAATCTGGCAAACATTCTGAAAGAAAGATGCAAAATGGCCAAAGGTCTCTATTTATTCTTTTTTTTTTTTTCTTTTCAGTTTGTCTCTTGAAGCGGAAAATACTCACATCAATCTCAGGGCAGAAGGTTGCATTTGGGCCATATTGCAGCTGGCACTGATGGTGTGTGGTGTAGCGGACACCAAGGCGAGCCAGTGGGGTCGTTAGGTCCCTCTTGGAGGGACGGTCATCCAGACAGAAACCCCAGCCACGACTAAGGCAGGCAAAGAAATGTGTGACTTTTTGAGAGAAAATAGGGCACAAGGTGCTGAGAGTAAGGAAATGAGAATATCAGTACAGTAGGAAAGAATGGTCCTTCGCTGTGTACCAGGACGCTTTGAACATTTGGTAAATAAAAAAATATATAAACAAACTTTATGTCATGACAAAACATGCCAGTAAATATGCTTTTATAATCCACATGACAGTCTCCTAATACATTTTTATATTAAATAGGTAAATAGAAAAACACAAGAGAAACCTCCCTTGTCAAGAGGAAACTGTTCTAACAGCAAGACATGCTCATTCACAGGTCAGAGGTCAACAAGCATGAGCTCTGAACACTGGCTCTGACTCAGCAGGAGCTCGAGGTGAAATTGTTGTTGTCACAAAAGAATTCTTCAATCAATCATCGACTGTTTTAAAAAGAAAATAATGAGAGTCAAAGCAAACATTTGCAACACTTTAGAGCCTGCTTTTCTTTCATTCTGGATGTTTTGGCTTTCAGTGAATTGAGATTATTTTGCACTGCTCTTCTTTGCTGCTCTCTTATGTTATTTAAACCGTGTTTAATTCCAACAAAGTTCCCACCCATTGTGTTTTTTGGATCATGGATTTCAAAGCCTCCATTCAACTCTACACCACCACCTTTTCTTTTATCTAGTTCTCATAATGATTTCACAACCCTGGCAGTTTCGCATAGTGTGTGTTCCCTGTGAAGAAAAAATGGTATGAAAAAAAATAATATTTGAATTTCATGGCTGTAAAATAGTAGATAAACTCAGACATACTCGAGGAAGCGCGTGATGTATTCTTTGGAGCAGGAGGACCATGTGAGAGGGGAGCTGTCATACATCAGCTGTCTGGACATGATGAATGGGTGCCTCCCCTCCAGTTCACAGTCGTTCCCCTGGCCATCATGATGGATTCCAAAGCTGCACCCAAACACAACCAATGTGACCAATTATCATATTATCATTACACAGAGGGGATTAGGATGTCACAGTGGAGGCCTACAGGTCTGCATGCTTCAAGTTTTTCAATCTGAATTAGGTCTCTGATGCACATTAATTTATTCACATGATGCTCTGACAATTTGTGCATAAAAGTAAGACATTATATTAACATATAGTATAGAAGCCCTACATCCACTTAATCGTCCATCCTCATTACCAGCAGCTACACCAACTCTTATTTTATCAGTAAGATTTCGTAAAACTGGTGTCTTCTGAGTGAAGTGGCGCTGAAGCTACTCCACAACGCCACAAAGCACTTCAGTAGATAAAAGACAAATTTTTCTTTCCATTTATTTTCACTATCACCAAATAATAGACAACCACGTCACACTAATCTCATGTATCAATTTTTTGATGTCTAGTTACTAGATCCCAGCAAGTATTTGCCTGCAGCCAAACCACTAATAGGCTGATATATTAATTCTAGGAGATTTGATGACACAACGTATATTTCATAGTAACAGATGATGGGAACAAGATGCTCTCTTGGTCACAAAGCCCATTGTTGTGATAACGGTATTATGCAGGTCACACACACACACACACACACACACACACACACACACACAAACCTGTGGCCCATCTCATGAGCAACGGTGAAAGCGACAGGTAGTCCTGAATCCTCATTGATGTTGCAGCTGCGGTGTGGTTGACACATCCCAGACAGATGAGACAGACCCAGCGTCTCACAGGGCTGGTTCATGCCAGCACAGATGTCTTTCCTAAGGGGGAGGTAGGAGCACAAATCAATGTCTACACATATTTTCACAAGGGGTCAGCATCAGATCAAAGACTTTATCCATTTCATTGGAGTCTGTTGTGTGTGTGACTTGCCTGGTCACCAGAACAGCCAGATCATGGTGAGCAGGGTGTGTGTCGCTCTGAGGATTGAGGTTTTTCTGCCAGGCACAGAAACTGGCCAATGTGGTGTCTGCATGGTGAACAATCTTGAGTCCTTTCTGAAACAAATGGCAGAATCAGAAATATCATTCTGTGCATTTTAGCATCATTCAGATTTCTATTTGAATCCTATTATAACTGATTACCTTAAGATTAATTTGAGCCCTGAGGAAAAGTGACCTTCCTTTGTAAAGGGGTTGTTAATTACACACCTGCTGACACAGCAGTTAGAAACACAGGTGGAACGAATTTTGTGAAGAAAATGGGCTCAGTTCAATCAAGTGTTCAAGCCATCCACACCGTCCTGGATCTACCTCAGCCAAATGGAACGCAGCCATTTTTAATGGCAGTAATTACATTTGTGCTCTACTTAGGATGACATTCCAACATGACAGGTGAAAAATATTTATTCTTTATGAGGCAAACTGTGACAATTATAAAAGTTCAACAGTAAGTTTGAGCAATACAACATATGGGAAACAAAGTTTTTGGGATTCTTGTTGAGTTAAAGAGGGTTTGGATGCTTGAGTGTGAGGAACTACAACTAGAACCATTTAAAAGAGACAATTTCCTTGACAGTATATCCTTGCTGCTAGATGTGCACATGATTTATACTGCCAAAGCAAAAATGATGACACATGAAAGTGAAAGTGCCATAAAACACTTCCACCAAGTAAGTTTTACCTCTTCTCCCTGCAGCAAGATGAGTCGCACCAAGATGACATGGATGGCATTCCCAATACTGGCATCATGAAAGATTCCTGCCACCTGCAAACATTAAGATCATTTACAGCTTAGAAATATTTCACGTATTCAGAAACTTTGATTGGACAAGAGCAAAGGTAAGTAAAACAAAACAAATTTTAACCCCTCACCATGTTCATGATCGTAAAGATGTAGGACTCGACATTATCACTGCCGTGATATTCGATGAGTTTGGAGTCAGCCACCACCATGGTCTCCACCCACCGCTCCCTGCTGACCGAGCGCTGCGAGCGGGACTGGGCCCGGTCCTCCCCCATCTGCTGCTCCCTCTCCCATTCCTCCCTTTCCCTCTCTGCCCGGACAGAGTCACTTGGAGCATCTGGAAGTGTGGATAATGGAAGACATCACTTGGCCAACACATGTGGCTTATCCTTAGTTAACACATGGACACTTAAACACCTGCAGTACAGTCCACACACATAGATACTCCATTTCAGTCACACACCTTGGACTCCACACGAGCTGGGGGTCTCTTTGGAATCAAGGCTGCGTTTTTTTCTTTGACTCTCTGTCGTAACTCTTGGATAGACAACGTGGGGCTCTGGAGTCCCTGCGTGGTCATCCGGAGATTTTTGGATGGGTTCAATAAAATACTGTCCCTCTGGCAGCGAAAAGAAGCCTCTCTGAGGAAAACAAAGTGCACAGTTCATTATACATTGAGCAGAAATGATTGAGATGAGAAAGAGCAAGTTTAGGTTTTCATCAGTTACTTCCTGTCCACTGAGAAGACAGCTGACCACATCTGGCTCAGTTACTATACATGACTTCTACTCAGCTGCAGCTCTGAGTTGTAATTAAAATGAAAACAATTATTTCTTATCCCCAAATCTTTTCAAACAAAGCCTTAAGTCTCTTAAATTGCAAATGCTCAGACTGTGAGTAAAGTTACAGACTACTAATTAGCATGCTTTTCCTTATAGCATTTATGTGGAACAGCAAATCACCAAAAATTGTCCTTTTTCGATAATTGCTGCACATAAAAAGTAAGATGATGTTCTCTTGTAAAGTGTGCTGAAAAGGTCCCATCAGGGCGAAATCCATCCTAAGTCAACAGATCTGAATATGAACTTTCCTCCTTCCCTTAGGCACATTCTGTGTCAGCTGCAGCAGCAACATGACAACTTCCTCCTAAGTATGCCATGCATGTTCTTACTGGCGCAGGCTGTTCATTAGCAGACTGAGATCTTCTTTTGAACACACACATAGACAAGTACTGAGATACACGTCCTCACGCACATTACAAATACATTAACATCAAAACACACATGCAAACAAACACGCAAAGGAGGGCCCTGTCAAAACTCTGTTTCTTGCAAACATGCACATTATGAATGTTCCACCTCCAACTTATTGTTTGCAAGTTCTCTTCATCAAGGCGTGTGTGTGTGTGTGTGTGTGTGTGTGGGATTTGTGTTCAAACATGCCCAGACTGTTCTGGGATGAACCCCTCCCTCCCGCACTAAACCAATTTACAAAAGCAGAGAATGACAGAGGGATTTATTTTCCTTTCAAGAGCCTGCAAAAGTACAACTTAGTACAGAAGAAAAATTTATTTTGGGATTTGATGTGTTCACACACTGACTCAATGTACCCAAGATACAACATAAAAACCCTTGTAGTATGTTCTCCGATTTCTTGGGCTTCTTCTCAGTATTTAAGGAGCCAAAGGCAGATGTGAAAAATTAGGCCATGTAGTGCTTACAGTTTGGCCAGTTGCTCTGAAGGTTCACCCTGCTGTTTACTGCAGTTACACACTGCTCAGCTTTCTGGGTCATCCTGACAACTTTTCCACGGACCTCTTGGAAGACAAAAAAAAAAAAGAAGAAGAAGCTGGGACCACATTCACTCATCAGTCTAAATCACTTCTGTCATCCCAATAAGGGAATTCAGAAAGTCCAAATGTGAAGTAACGCCTCCTTTGGACAGACTGCATTACACCACCTGTTGCAAGGAATCTTGTAAAATGAGATAAGGGAAATATACAACAGTGTCCACAAACTACAACAGAAACTTTGTAGAATGCAACTGAACTGCTCGGTCTTGTTTGTTTATCTAAAACCACCATAACAGCAACATTAACATTACAAAAGTCCTGGTTATTTTTTGTCTGATTAAATGAAATGTTGAGAAAAGATACAGAGAAAAGATACCCCAGAATGTGGCGCTCAGCCAAAGGTCCCAGAGCTGCAGAGGACTCATCCACAAAGCATGCAAACTGATATGTGTTCGGTCAGCTGGGTAAGTTTCCCACAAGTCCTGCTCAGAAAACATTCAGCTGCTTTCACTGTTGCTCTGTACTGTATCTCATCCACACACTGTGACAGGATTACGGTTTGTTTGTGCATTTGCAGCATCTCCCTGCGAGACAAAAGGCGGGCTATGATCATATTCTCTGTTATCATACGTCCTTACTGTCTGCTATATGCTTTCTAGAGTGTTAAACTAAACCGAGGGGGTCCCAGGAGAGAAAAGCAGGCCCATCAACCGGGAAGGAATGCTACAGTGAGGCCCATCCAAACATGCAGACCTTTTCTCTGCATGATCTGTATGATCTGCATAGCAAATACAACCCAACTGTGCAGCTCAGCCTGCAAGGCTCTGCCTGAACAGTGTGCTTATGGTGTTAGTTGTGATCCTTCAATTACTGTGTGCAGATCCTGTTCGATGGCTGTCTTTAAAAAAAAAAAACAAAACAGAGGCAGCTTGACAGAATACCAAAAAGGACTTTGTTTCCCATCTGAATAAAAATCGGTGATTACTCTGGCACAGTTTTTGCCCTAAATCCTCAACGCCCTGCCAGCTGAAACAACCTCACACTGGAGTTCACGTTGCCCTTTCACCGCCTCTTCTCTTTCCCCGTCACCTCCGGCCCCTCCCCTCTCCATTAACCCCCCCCTCGCTCTGAACTGGAGGAAGTGTGTTTGGATGTGAGGTGGCAGAGCCAGGGGAGGTTACCATAACACAGGTCTGGGTTCTAGATACGTTAACCATGTGGAACTGCTTTACCTTTGTTTCCTGCTTCTGTGTGTTTTGTAGTGCTGGCCAACTGGGTCTGGAATAAAGTCTCCGCTGTTACACTGCCTGTGGCCTCAGTAGTGATTAGTGGGACAGAAGGAGAGGTGGGGGCAGATGGTGCTCATTACTGCAATAAGATTAATCATAACAATTTTCGAACAAACACACTTCTATTTATTTTTACGAGTTTCTAGATAATTGCTGGTTTCATTGCATTCATTTTATTTACTTATTTTCTTCACAAGCTGAGGCTGCCTCCGAGCTAATTTCTTCCACAGGGGTCAAAGACATTATCATTTTTCATTTGCATGGTGAGAAGAAACATGCATTTCAGTTAGAAAATACCCATTTAATAGGTTTGCACTTGCATGCCCTTGCTTTGTTTTGTGCCTCAGGGATTACCAGAGACTCCACTGAGAACGCTGCTGCTTTGCTTAAATTTCCCAGAGAAGAGAACGAGGACAACAACCTGCACACATATTGCTCTGGTTCTGCAGGTTGTAGGACCACGTGCAGTAAATTTTACAAAGTAAAGATGCCAGATGATGACAGATATGTATCGTATAGTTAATTGAGGTACAGCAGCTATTCGTTTGAGCAAACTTGACTGTTTTCACAACCAGAGGCTGAAAGTAAACATGACAGGATGTAGAGGTGTTAATGTGGCAGCAGGCACCACATTGGGGCTTTTACAGCATTTAAATGACATGATTCTGCTCCAGTTCCTGTTCTGTGCCAGAAAGGCCGACAGCAGTCACATCATGTATTTATTGGAGCATATTTCGCTAATAAATGAATCCTTTAAGTAATTTACTGACTGAAAAACATCAAACTTTCTTTGGTTCCGACTTCTCTAAATGGAAATTACTTTTTTACTTTTCTGTCTCAAACATCCTTAAATTAATATGGGGTTTGAAATATTGCATTAACAAAACAATATGTTTGGTCACATCATCTTACTAAGGTAATTTTTCTTTTTTAAAAAGTACAATGGTCTTTTTTTAAGTATTATTTTTTGGGGATTTTATACCTTTACTCCGAGCAAAAGCAAGTGGCAGAGAGGCCAACAGGAAGTAGGGAGAGATGCAGCACAGGTCGGAGTCAAACCCAGGACGCTGGAATAACATGCATGCGCGCTAACTACTCTACCAACTGTGCTGCCCTAGAATGATCTTATGATTGCTGGAAATCACTCAGAAATCACTCATTGCTTATCTTATACTCCCACAACATCTCTTATAAATCCTCCATAAATGTTTGGCATATTCTTTATGCTTCCTGTTTATTTAATCCTGACTAACTTGGGGGAATGAGGGTCATGTTTTCATTTTTTGCAGCAGTCCATCTGAATCTGCTCTCTGAGGGGGGAGTAACCTCCACACCAGCTGGCAGGGCTTCCCTCCCCACATCTGTCTGGCTGACTCTTACTGTTTAGTGGTTTCTCTGTGGTTTAAACTGCTATAAACCTCTGCACAGAAAATCAGGATAATAAATCACAGTGGTTTCACTGGTAGTTTGGAGGGAAGGGACAAACCGGGGCATTCAGGATTGAAGGGAAGCAGAAGAGGGGGAAAAAAAAGCAGGTTGCAGATAAATGGACTTTTCAATGTCATTTTTCCATTGAGAAAAACCCGAGAGCGTGAAAAGTAGGGCACATGTAAATGACAGGGACGTAACGGGTGGATGGCTGTCATTTCAGTCTTGTTGGTTTTAGTCTGATGTAATAAATGAATTTCATTTACATGATTTGGCAGGAAGAGGCAGTGCAAACCACACAAACCTAACAGAGACTGGAGGCAAGACCCTGCAGGAGAGGAATTCCTGCTGTGACACAATCAAACATGAGCACTGAAACATTCTTCATGACTAAAACTGACAAATCCCATCATTTCAGTGGCTCCAGGCTCCTCCTTTTCCCGATCCTTTCACTATTTGCTTGTTTTGAAAATTAATTAATTAGATGAGCTCTTTTTCCCCAAAATGCAAAGTGGTGTTCTCATTTGGTGAATAAAGGTCTTTAAAGTTTACATATGCAGCAGTGAGTACACCAGAAGTCCATTCAAAAATTAGCACGTGGTGCACATTTCTTTTCACAATCAAAAATTCCTCATACGTTGAGTCCCTCACTCAAATTTCTGCTGTCCAGCTGTCTTTCGCTTTCTTTTGTAGTTTTACTATTTCTTCATTTAGACATTAAAGCCAACACATTAAAGCTGAAGTTTAAAAAAAGAAAAAGCCCCCACCCCCCCAAAAAAAAGAAAATCTCTGAACTAAATGCATGGCCCCATTTCCTGTCCCTCCATATGTCAAAACTTCTTGTTCTAGTTTATAGAACTGTGCCACAATCAATTACTGAAGCTCTATTTTAGGATAGGACAACGGAGGGGGGCTGGGGGGTTACAAAGACTTTCTGCAGACCAGACAGAGAATGAATGGATGTGGGTGAAAATAGAGAGGAAAACATCTGAAAGGCTAAGAAGACAAAAAGGGTCTCACGGTTGGCCGAAGAGCAGCAGCCGTCAGTCGGTCTGCAGCACAGTCCTTCTGCAAATAGTGTCAGGAAGTCTTTGAGGGTGAAACTAACAGACAGGCCACTGTCAGATGTAAGGGGTTTGTTTAACGGCCCAAGACTGCCTAAACCACATACCAGATCTCCCAGAGATTTAAGACCCTCACGGTAAATTTAGAAAAGAGTGTTATGGGTGAAGAGCTCAATCTGATGAGTGACAGCGAAGTTAACACTGAGTATATTGTCATGTTGTGTGTCTCAGAGTGTGCGCCTTACCAGGCCTGTGCAGGTGCTGATGGCAGCAGTGCCCTTCAGGCCTGAGTCCTCCACAGTGCCGAGGAGGTGGCAGGAGTTCCCCCCGGAGAGGCGATGCTCGGTCCTGTTGGCGCTGCCGTTCCTCCTCTCCAGGACGTAGTCGCTCGAAAGCAGGTTGTTGTTGGCAGTCAGATTGAACAGCAGAGCTCGGCCTTTGTAGCTGACCTTATAGTAAACCTGTCCCTCCGGAGGAAGGGGTCGCAGGT
Source organism: Echeneis naucrates (assembly GCF_900963305.1). NCBI lineage: Eukaryota > Metazoa > Chordata > Actinopteri > Carangiformes > Echeneidae > Echeneis > Echeneis naucrates. The sequence continues at coordinate 17,932,488 of NC_042519.1, forward strand.
CACGCCTGACTCTCCCACATGTGAAGTGGTGAGCCAGAGAGTGGGAGACAAACTCTCCATCAGCGCTGGTTTTCTCCGGGTGGACAACGGACAGGTCTGACCGGGACAGCTGACCTGGAGGGGGACGGAGTCAGTGTTAATGCACTCATTTCACATGCATGCAAATCCAGGCGCGCACAGAACCTCCGCAGAACTGACCTCGCTGTGCAAACAGGGAGAGGAGTCCGCCGGAGCCGGAGAGCTCGTCGTGGCCGGCTGCCAGAGCGAAAACTAAGTGCAGCAGCAGAGAAAGAACCGGCCACTCCTGCGAACATCGCATTATTTCACGTATCCAAAGTCAAAGCTCTGGGAAGGAGTCCGGGGAGCTGCGGCGACCACTGTGTCATGACATTGGACGAGCTGACGAAGGGAGACGACTGGGAGCCGGATCAGAGTCTGAGGAGGAAGGAGGGGAGGAGTGGCTCCTTCCCTGCAGGAGCCGGGAGCTCCATTGAGTTGAAGAAACCCGTCTGTGTCTCGACTTGTCATTTAATCTGGGACCTTTTGATGCCAGATAATTCACTGCATATCCACCAGAAAAGCATTAACGTGGTACTTGGACCATTGTATGGATCTATAGAGGGGATAATACAGTGGCAGCATCGGAAAACCTGCAAACGGCAGACTTCCTCAGTTCTTTGTACGTTTGATGGCAGCTATAACAGAGAACATGTGATCTGTCAACACCTCCATCCATGCACTTTGGAGCACCTGTGCAGATCTCTTTATTTCATGAAAAACCAACAGCTCGAAGAGAGAAACGACAGACAGCACACATGCTTCAGTCTTATTTGAGGTCAAAGGAAAAACAAGCGTTCACTCTATATTTACAGCTTTTGGGAGTATACATATCAATTAATAATAAGCCAGAAATGAGATCCCAGTGTACAAGATGCAGGAATTGTGTGCATCAACTTATCTATCTATCCTATTATACAAGTATGTTCGATGTTCTAGCTGTCTTAGAAAGGAGATGAGTGTTGCAAATTATAATCCCTGCTAAAAACAATTGAAGTCCAAAGTTCTACACAGACTTCGGCCTTGAATTGATCTCAGTCAACCCTGACCACGCCTCTCCCTCTCCCCTCCAAGAGAAGGCAACAATAACAACATTAATGGACCATACTGGGGTGCTCCACCGAAAGGACCAATTAAATCAGTCAGCAGTAAGCTCCTTGTGTTAAAGATAAAAAAAAAAAAAATGCTATTTGAGAGCTAACAAGCCCTGCCTTACAGGAATTAACACACCCTAACATTAAAGAACAAGTAGTGTGTTGTGTTACTACACATCTGGAATGTCTGCCTTGTGCGAAAGTTGCAGGATTGAACTATTGGTTTTTTTGGGTGCTTTGTGGACACACGAATGGAGTTGAATCTTTCTTATTGCTCACAACTAACTCTCTAAATCAAAGTGATCTAATGTGTTTGTATCAGGGGAAGAGTTTAGAGACCTGATGCGTCATATTACATCATATATTCCTGTATGTTACTGCAACAGGCAGCCAGTTCACCCCCTGAAAAGAGACGCATTGCCAAGGATACAGAAAACAGTCCCAGAATGAGTCGCTCCCATATCATCCTCAGACACATTATCCAAACTGACCCCCAGAAGTACCCGTTACAGTAATGTGCAACAGACTGTGAAATGCCTCAACCTGGAAAATAATCAGGAGCTTTTGTTAGTCTTAGGTGGGAGAGAAGGGAATTAACACGGAAAGATTGTGGCCACATTCCTCATAAAAACTTTCTTGTGTTGTGCTGAGGAACAGGTCTGAGAAGTTTTTTTAATCACAGTTGTTTATCACTATTTCCTAAATCCTTCAGTTTCAGATTAATGTTTTAGCAGGTCATCTTACTTTACTCTGAAGATAAACTAAAAATGGTAATACCCCCCCAAAAAAATTTTGATTATAATTCTAATTGAATTTATATAAATGAAATGGATTGTAACAAACAATATAATCACTAAATTTGCCTGTTCACAAGCTTTCAGTCCTTTCCTGTGGTCTTCATCAGAGCTAATTGTTCTCAGAAAAAAGTGAAACTTTTGCCATTGTACTGGCTCCAAGGTACAAGTTCAAAATTTATTTTCTCTTTAGAGGATTCAAGCGTTATAAACTTTATCTAATCGTCTTATCATATAGAGATTAAGATTTCTGTTGCAAAAGCAACAGCAGCAGAAGACATATAATAAGACAGCCACTAACACGGCTGCATAAACAAAGAACACCAGAAATATTCCGAGGTCAAAAATGACATTTTTTAAAATGTTTTGTATTCATACAGTGAACTGTGTCAACCCAACAGGTGTCAGATCTGTGCAAACTACAGGAAGAGTCCAAATCAGCACCTATTTAATGTGAAGACATCTGAATGAATAAACAAAGTTTGATGCAAAAAACCAGACCAGGACTGTTGAGTCTCACTGGTCCTTCCTGGTCTACGTGTCTGCGGGTCCTTTGTGTGTCCAGAGGGGGCGCTGTTGGACTGTCCTCTGTGAACTTTGCTCCAGAGCTGAACGGTCGTGTTTTCTCAGACATCAGCCCCTTCAGTCGCTCCTCAGGAAGTAAGGACATGGACTGACGTCTGACAGGTGAGCTGGGAACCTGAAGGCAGAGCCGTTTGTGTTGTGTTGTGTTGTGTTGTGTAAAAAAACTTCAAGGGCAGGACGGCTTGAACACTTAATCTCTTGTAGTCTTAATATAGAGGAGTTCTGTTACAGTTTGGCCATTCTTGGATTTGGTTGTGTAGACAGGAGTGTGTGTGGAGCTGATCGTGCTTGTGCTTTATGTCAGTGTGTGTGTGTGTGTGTGTGTGTGTGTGAGGGTGTGGTGTATTGTTACTTTTTCAGACCTTATTCAATCAACTGCAATGTTATATTACCATTAGTTTGCTCCTTTTTTCACTGTGGTTGTTCTTCAAGTGTTGACAAATAGTCTGACGTGGAGTGGATCTTTTTTGTTGGCTGCTTCTATTGACTATCATGAAAGCACATACAGGATTTCACCACATCTGAGCCACAGCCACAGGAGATAGGGTGGGATGGAGGACTTCTCGGCCGGGTCCCTCTGGGCTCTGAAGGTTTGGCTGTACCTCATCATCAGCCTCATCATGATCCCAGCCATGTTCGGCTTCTCACTGGGCATCTCTGAGACCTATATGACCATCTTGATGAAAATCTTAGAGGTACAGTCATTCAAATTCCTGTCACAGATGCACCCAGTGTACACACTTTCTGAATTTTCTCCAGAGAAGATGAGTGAATGTGTCCTGTCTGTCTTTCTGTGCAGTGGGCCACTGTGAAGATACAGAAGGCAAATTTAGATGTTGAACTCAAAGCCTCTGCATCTAATGGTGAGTAGATAGATAGATTTAAAGATAGATTTAAACATATTTTTAAAAGGGCTTTTCCAAAGAAACAATATCATCATATCCTTTATTGTGAAACACTGGGGTTTAATGACACGTGTTGAACTGCAACACTGGATTTCATAATTTACTTTGCTACAAGTCTGGGCACTTATGCCACCATGATAGTGCATACTTTCAAAAGAGCAATTGATTTATATGGATAAATGCTAACAGGGTAATAGCACTGTGATCTTACACTGGAGGTTCATTTTGGCGATTTCTCCTTGGGAAGGTTCTTATGATAGGCAACAAGGTGAAGTTGCGCTGAAAGCCCTGCCTGCATATCTCTCAAGAGGCAATTGCACAACATTTTAACAGTCACTAAGCTGCACAGGATAGTATTTCCAGCTGCAGTACATCAAGCTGTTAATCAGATGATGTCAGCAAAATATTGTCTGCAAAGTTCAAAGTATGTCAGTGTTACAATTTTAAATGTGAGTGATGAGGACAAGTGAAAGCCCTTCACAGCAGAGATAAGGAAGACTGTGTTAGGAAACTGTTAAGATTGAGTATTGAATGCAGCTCTTTTGGACTTTACCCGCTGAGCTTTCAGATAATGTGGACTGTAAGCTGAGGTGAACTCATAGCTGTTGTGAGACTTGTTGGATGGACAGTGTTACATCCCCCGGGGCTGGAGCCTTCATTACCTGAGAACATTCTCTGACCACACAGTTAGTATGGCAAATTTAAAGGCACTCCTTGTTGGCGATAAGCACAAAAAACAGAAAAAAAAGTACAATCACAGCACCTATATATTAGGGTTAGGGTTAGGGTTAATGTTAGGGTTAGGTGTATAGTTTCAGTATATTATGTGCCCGTTTGTGTGTAAACTGTGACATCCCTGCATTCCTAAATAAACTTTGTGTTTGTGCCAGGTCTCATCCAGAGGGAAGATGGCTCCATGGAGAAAGAGTTAGGAGAACTTAGACGTAGTCGCCCCAAACCACCAGTGGGTGGTGATTTTACACTTAGTGACTGTTTTTACTTCAGCCGGAAGGGAATTGAGAGCATCGTAGAGGATGAGGTATGCTTCTATTTTATCAGCAAGAACACATTTTGTCATAAGTGATATTCTAAAGTCAAACTGTTTCTTTCTTTCTTTCTTTCTTTATTAAGGTGACCCAGCGTTTCACCTCAGAGGAGCTGGTCTCCTGGAACTTACTCACTCGCACCAACAATGACTTCCAGTACATCAGTGTGAAGCTGACGCTGGTTTATGGCCTCGGCATCTTTGTGAGATACTGCATCCTCGCTCCCCTCAGGTACGCCAGCTGACTGCGACATTATGCTGTTAGTTAGCTGTAGTCACACGGTGGCAGTTAGATTTATGTTAGATTTGAGCTGGGATTGAAACATATCAGGAAATGCAATGTGTAAAAAAAAAAAAAAAAAAAAAAAGGGTTGTACTTTTGTAATGTTTGGCTTCCAAAGCTTTTCTAATTGATTGTGCTGTCTATAGTTGTTTATTGTTTCCTGGCAAAAACTGGAAAGTGAATGTGTTCCTCTATCCAGGTTAACGCTGGCCTTAATTGGCCTGAGCTGGCTGGTCATAGGAACATCAACAGTAGGATTACTACCAAATTCAAGGTGAGCCAAAAATCTAACTAATCAAAAATAAACATACCTGTGTTTTTTGTTTGTTTGTTTTTTTTTAAGGGAACCAAACTAACGATGACATCCTTAAATGTGCTTGTTTGCTTATGCAAATTTTTAGGATTAAATCTTGGCTGAGTGAATGGGTCCATGTCATGTGCTACAGGATTTGTGCTCGAGGGCTCTCCGCTGCTATCTGCTATCACAACAGAGAAAACAAACCTAAAAAAGGAGGCATATGTGTCGCAAATCACACAAGTCCTATCGACATTGTGATTCTCTGCAACGATTCGTGTTATGCTATGGTATGGGAAACACTTAACGCTAACATTTATTCATTTGTAATGGTGATTTTTTTTTTTTTTTTTTTTCTTCTTCTTCTTCCTTTCAAGCTGATCTTGATGTGCTGTCATGATGGTCCAAATTTGTTTATCAGGTGGGCCAGATCCATGGAGGCCTGATGGGGATTCTTCAGAGAGCCATGGTGAGATCCTGCCCTCATGTCTGGTTTGAGAGAGCAGAGATGAAAGATCGCCACCTAGTGACCAAAAGGTCAGTTTCACTCCTCTTCCTTTCGCTCAAGCATGTCTTTTCAAGCTTGTTGTTGCATGTCTGTCTTTCTTGCCTGTGTTTTCTCTCGTGGCACTGACGGAGGTTGGCCTTTTCCTGGCGGTAAGCTTCTGTATGTCCAAACAAGAACAGAAATATTTTGGAAAGTTGCTACTGAACAGTGACTCATCCAGTTCGGATCCCAGTTCATCATAGTCATAATCACATCTTTGCCCAGTCGCTAGTTCCAGATGTTTGAAGTATAGCTCCAAATGAAGAAAAAAGAAAAAACAAACTCTTCGAAGCTATAACATGTAGCTATTTATACAGCCAAGACGTGGTTTCCATTACTGCTTTGTGTGGTTTCCAGGTTAAAGGATCATGTGAATGACAAGACAAAGCTCCCCATATTAATATTTCCTGAGGGTAAGTGTGACTACACTCATTTTTCCCACATTGTGTCTCTTGTTTTTTTATGTATCATCAAAGATAAGACAGAGATATTTTAGCTCAGTGCCTGGTGGCAGTCTGACCACCAGCAGCTGCTTTATGTGGGTTTGGACGGAGCTCACGCAGCTCTCATGTTGTCTGGTTTCTATAGGAACCTGTGTTAACAACACATCTGTCATGATGTTTAAAAAGGGAAGTTTTGAAATTGGAGCAACAATATACCCAGTAGCCATTAAGGTACAGTATGACAGTCAAGATGTCATTTCTCTCAGATTTTACAAAATGCTGTTCCTCACCACACTTCTTAGTACTTTTTCATTTCATTTTTTTCCTCAGTACGACCCAAAATTTGGAGATGCCTTCTGGAACAGCTCCAAGTACAGCATGGTCAGTTACTTGCTGAGGATGATGACCAGCTGGGCCCTCGTCTGTAATGTCTGGTACCTGCCTGCCATGCACCAGCAGGTGTGTATGACATGAGGACATTTCTGTATGAGCCCCTGTTTACAGTCCACAGGTGCCGCCGCCCACCCCTCCATATAATGTACACACAGGCACACATCTGATTGACTCTTTGTTGTTTATTAATAAATGGCAGGAAGGGGAAGATGCTGTCCAGTTTGCCAACAGAGTGAAGTCAGTCATTGCTCACCAGGGAGGGCTGATTGACCTGCAGTGGTAAGATTTGATTGTTCTAGGCTCTTTTCTAATATATATATATTATATATTTTAGGTGAGTTTTATTCATTGAAAGAGAACATATTTTATCGACTTAGATTTTCAGTTTCAAACTGGAGGGCGACAGTTTTAAACCATCAGATGAGCCCTTTGTCAAGATATTAAATATTTAAGAAAGAAAAATTAGCTTATTTTTTGCATGACAGTAAAGCCGGTCCTGTGTGTTTGCATAGTCAGCACCACTCTTTTGTCATGTCTACCTGGCTGCTTCTGCAGGGACGGAGGCCTGAAGAGGGCAAAAGTGAAGGAAACATTTAAAGAGCAGCAACAGAAGAAGTACAGCAGCATGGTGGTGGGAGATGACAGCAGCAGCAACAGCGACTGAGACCCCCCCAAGTCAGTACAACAGACGAAAACCCCCTGCCCTGGCTGTGCAGGATTCACACTGGAAACAGGCCTCTCTCCTCTAGCATGCTCTCTTTAGCTAGGTTTGATATGAAATGCAGCCCTGCCAGGTGGACTTGAACATTGTGACTCTGGTTCAGCTAAAAGGTGATGAGCAGAAAACCAGAGTGCAATACTGACTGTGAAAACGAACTCTTTGTTATTGAAATATCTGCTGACAAGATAAAGCTGCTGTGAATGAATATGTGATTGCAGAAAAGCCAATGAAGCAATGAGGCAAACTGGATTCAGGATTTTACCCCACTTAGTTGCCTCATTCATGTTGTTTTTCTTTCTTTTTTTATAAATATAAATTTCAGCTTAAGAATTGAATAAATGGGAATTATTCAAGAGCAAACACAAAATCTTGAAAGATGTGCAATAATACAATTTTACAACATGCAACATAATTACTTTGTGTAACATACAAAAATATTGAGGAAATTCTGATTTAAACGTGAACCCTTTGTATATAGATATTGCAATATTATACTGCAAACTAATTCACACCGGTGAACACCAGCTTTCAGTTGAAAGACGACCAGTTCAAACAATTAAATACTGTAATACTGACCTTTAGCTTAGTTTTGTGTTATTCAAAAAGGAAACTTCTTTCAGTAACCTTTGAGCCCTCAACCCTTCTTTCACAGAAGTGCGTATGTAAATCATGGACACAAAGGACACGAGGTTTGGAGGGTTTGGCACTTAAATAATCCGTGATGTGACATTCAATGTCCACATCAGATTTGGTCTTAAAGGAGAACACACATCCGAGACTTTTTCGGTTTCTCTTCACTGGATGGTTTTCCTGGAGAATCATCCTCACTGCCTTCATACTTCATTGGATTTTCCTCTTTGGCAACTGAAAAATACATTAAATCAGAATTTGTTCAAAGCTCACACACTGTATCTGTACACTCAGTTGTGTTTCTTTATGGTCAGCGGTCTCACCTATGTTCTCAGGACGAGTGCTCAGATCTGTGTTGTCCTGCCTGTTCTGTGTAGAAAACAAACATCCCTTAATCACATGAACTTCAGCCACAGTACCACATTTTAAAAAGCGCAAGCCTCCATTTGATCACAGTACCTACCTGCATTACATTCATTTTGTTTTTCTTACTCTGCTGGATTTCCTGGTATCTAAAATACACAATACACAAATAAAAAATTACAGGCAACAGTAAAAAGAAGTTATTTATGCCAAGAAACAGATTTATGTACAGCAACGTGTGTCACAGTTTTCCTTGAAATGTGTCTGCCTCCCTCATCCTTTTATGAGTCCATCCAGGAGAAACAAATGGGGTGGTAAATATTTATGAGCCTAATTAGTGCCTCACATTTGTGTCTTTCTCTGAACAGTTCAGATGACAAACAGCTTGCTGTTGGTTGAGTCAGGCAGAGTGCAGATGAAGCTGCTTTTATGTAGGCTGTGATTTTAAATGTCACAAACTACTTGTGTTGGTTTTCATCGTTTTCGATGAGAGGAAGAGAATTTAAATGGATAACAACATTTATCTGCATCTTTAGTCAAATCCAGCTATATAATAAACTTGCTCCACATAAAACATTGTAGCTCCATCGTAGTTTTGAAGAGTTCTGAGTCAATAATCTATCCCATCACAACTGAGACTAAAGCGTGTAGTGATACACCCACCGCTGCAGATAGGAGCCATCGTTCCTGTTGACAAGTTTGGGCTGCCTCGGTCCAGCTGGTGCCCATGTTGTCTTTGAATCCACATTTACAACCACCCTGCCAGCAGCTCCAGGTACAACAGACATGTCTGCTAGCAGAACTGCAGATTTCACAAATCAAAAATGAACTCACGCCCATTTGGACGCAACAGCAAATGTGCCGAGAGAGGAGCCTTGCCTTGCAAAAGTTCACACACTCCTTGTCTTTTTGTTGTCCACTGGCTGTTTGCTCTGCGAGCGGGAAAATGTGGCAGTAGGGTTTATGGAGATGTTTGTTGTTGTATCCGTAGCAACAGTGGAAAGAAGACAAAGAATGGAAGAGCAGTGTGGCCTCTGAATGTGACGGATCCACTGACATCCACTTTGGTTTCTGTTAATGTGAGTTAATTATGCTTTAACTTTGGACTTTAACATGGACGTGATGGATTTATTGATGCATTTATTCATAAAAATAATGCACATACTTAATGCACCAATAAAAGTCAACCTGTCCGAACACATTTCCTACTAAATCAGCCACTCCTGTTGCTTTGCTTCTCTTTATTATATAATCAGGAGTAGTCGTGCATGCTTTTACTAGCAGTGTGAAATTTTTCCTCAAAAGCCTTTTTACTGACCAGAACAGCCTTTCTTTCAGTTTATCCTGGAAGGGTTTGATTATGCTGTAAATTCTCCAATTATAAGAATGTTATTCAAACATATGTCTTGAGACTAGTTAAAACATACTGTCATTGTTATTGTGATTATTTTTATGTAATTGCATTTTTCACCATGTGAGCTTTATCCTTTTAAAGTTAAGGTTTATTATTAAAGTAAAGGGTTAGGGTTAGGGTTAGGGGTTAGGGTTAGGGTTAGAGTTAGTAAAGGGTTTTAGTCCTATCGAGAGTGACATAAAAGGATGGACTTTTGTAATCAACAGAGCGGGTTTCCAGGATCTAACACTTTATTCCTTTTCCATAAAGAAAATAAACCAGTTTATAAAACCAACAGAAACCAACAGCTCAAACAGAGTGAGTCAGTCTGATATGTCAACATCATTCAATCAAACAGTCATTTTTGGATGGTAACCATCATCAGCAAACTGTTCAGGTGACCAGTGTGACCTGACCAAAGTGACCGTCCTTGTTAGGATTCCTCCTTCTCATCTCCGTGTGTGATGATGTAGCAGAGTGACTTGTAGTCAATGTTACCAGTTGGGTCAATAGGAGCGAGAGCAAAGGCCTGGTCCACCTAGAAATTTAGGCAGTGACAATTTACCAACTGAAAATCTTATATCTATATCATATTGAATAATAATGTGAAAACACAAACCTCCTCTGCTGAGAATTTATCGGCTTGATTCATCAGTAATCGCCTAAATCTGGATAAACAAAGAAAGGAACATGTAAAGGAAGGAATGAATGAATGAGTAAGATATTCTAATGCTACGGCTGATACTGAAAATATGAGAAGTCAATTTATAGAAATGATCTTACTCCTCCTTATTTACAAAGCCCGTCCCATTTGGATCAAAAAGCTTAAAGGCAGCAAGTATGGTGTCCTCAGGATCGGTACCTAAAGGAAAAAATATCATCACATACTACATTTGAAGTCTTTCCAAAAAGAAATCATTCAAGTGAACATCTGAGAAAAGTTCTCACCATTGAGTTTCTCCCCAAAAAGAGTCAGAAACACGGTAAAGTTGATGGGCCCCTTCCCCTCATTCAGCATCTCATCCAACTCCTCGTCTTTAACGTTAAGCTTCCCTGGTACACACACACACACACACACACACACACATCAGTTGGCATGAAATGTGTAGAGTAGGCTATATCTTCACAGCCTTTTTTATTTGTAGGCATGTTAATGGATTCAAAAAACAAAGAGTTAAAGGTAGAGAAGATACCAAGCTGTGCGTAGGTCTCCCTCAAGTCTTGCTTTTTGATGACACCATCTCTGTCTTGGTCAATGCAGCCAAACGCCTGTAGCATAGAAGGATATATTTTAACCTGCTGATGGAATGAAATCGGATGAAATCTTTTATAGGGCCAATGGATACCAACTGCTTCGCAAAAAATAGACAAAGGTCAGTGTGGTGATTAATAAATCTTAAAAGAGGTCAAGAGTAATAAGATGCTGGACAGTCAAGCTGTTTTTAATTTATTCAGCTCGTTTATAAAGCCACTCCAGTCATTCATAGATAGAAATTTAACTAACTAAAGAAGGTGTCTTTCAAATACCACAAATACCTACACAAATTTCAGAGAAGAACTGTTTTTACAGGGACAAGACGGGACAGTACCTCCTTAAACTCCTGAATCTGGGACTGCTCAAACATAGAGAAGACATTGGAGCAGGACTTCTGCGCCCCCCTCTGTCTCTTGTTGGAGGCCTTCTTACTCGCCTGAGAAGATGAATTTCAACTCATTCAGTTTAGATGCCGATACTGTGACTGTGGGATCCTGTTATGAGTGCTACAGTGTATCGGTACACAAAACATTAAGGTACAAAAAAGCTTTTCCCATTGCCATTTAAATACACAATAACCTGAATACTGCACAAAAATAAAACTACTGATTTCCCCTTTTGGGGTTCTTTTTAAATGTTCAAATGTAAATAACAATAGAGTGAAAATGCAAACTATCTTACCATGTCTGAGTGACCGTACGGGGAGTCCAGGCCAAGGTGTGATGCTGGGGTGGGTTTATATGCGGTCCATCTTATCTTCTACCATCCTACAATAGCCTGTGGTGGAAAGCACAGCCCCTTACATGGCCATGGCTGCTCTGTCTGCCATTAAACGGTTTGATAAGAAGTGAGGCAGCAAGGATTCCTCTGGGCTGGAAAACAGAGATACAAGGAGCAGACAGGGGAAAGCGACCTCTGACATTTGACAGTCACTAAACCAAATGAAGTTAACCTTTAGTTTGAAAACACAGGCTGAAAACAACAACAAAAACAGTTGGCTTGGGTGTGGTAAGAGCACAAACCACAACGTATCCTTTAATGTTTCTAAGTAATTGAAAAATGCGTAAATGATCCCTTGTGAGCCTGTGAAATCCATCTGCTTGAGAAATTGCATGTAGAGTTAAAAAACTAATAAATGTAGTAATTTGAATTTGGTAAAAATAAATAAATAAATAAATAAATAAATAAAGAAGATATTATGTGAATAAAGACTGAAAAAATTATATATATATATATATATTTATTTATATGTACAACTCAAAAAACATTTTGCTAATCCTTTTGGTAACTGGGAAAACCACAATAACATAATTAGTTATTTTATTTACAGTTAAACTTATTCACATACAAAGCACATTTCATCATGCACATTCACCAGCTGACACACATGGAGTTGTAAACAGCAAATTTAAATATGCGGTACTAAAGAAATTTATCAAATAAAAATTAGGATACTACACAACAAAACGACTGATTTATATGTAGTCACGCTGTTGTTTAAAAAAAGAAGAAACATGGTGTTGCACATCGACTATTTTGGTCTGGTATTATAATACACCAGGATCAATATTACATCAGCCATTTTTAAAATGGACTAATCCATACCCAAACACCAACAGGCATAATACACAATGAGCATGTCATGTTTTGGGTACAACTCTAAACCAAAGCTTAAAGTTAAGAAACACTGAAATTGCTACAAGTTGGTCCAGTACTACCAAAGACCAAACACCAAATACAAACTGCTGCTCTCTGCTTTTTTACATCCTCCAGCCATCAGTACCCAGTTCACAGAAACACATCCATCAGTGGCCGAAAACAGCTGGAGAGGCTCCTCGGAGGATCATACGTCATCGGTGTTCTTACTTCACCACTGTCCTGCAGGTAGGCAGCTCAGTGCAGAGCTGCCCTTATTGTGGCAGCATGCTGGCAGCCATCTTACAGGCCACTGCTGAGATAAGGGCCGCCCCACGACCGCTCCCTTCCTCAGACTGGATGAAGGTGATCTCACAGTGAGGAGTGAGGTCCCAGACGATTTGGTGAAATCTGTCACGGAAACTGAGATATAGAAACACCTTTTATTGTTTAGTGTTACAAAGAATACACGAGCATGAGAAAGGTAAGGGTTAGAACTCAGGACTTTGTCTTGTCTGTTGATCATTAGAAATAGTCTTTGTGAAGCTACGCAACTTTTATTTTTTCTGCGATACACAATAAATTATTATTTGGGTGGACTTTAGCTTAAGAAAGGCAAATCTAATCACACAAAACCATATTCTCTTTGCTTAGAGCTCTCAAAATGTTGTTATTCAAAAGATTTGAAGTCACCAAAAGCCTAAAATACAAGACCATAATCACCATGGGTGCAGCTTGTAGACAGATCCGTCAACCCCCACAGTTATCTTCAGAGCTTCCTGGCTGCGTCGCTCCCGCATTAGGTTGATGACTCCGGCGAGGCCCGCACCACACATGTGAGCAGAGCGAGTAGAAACACTCTCACAGACCAGACGCACAATGTCACAGTCCAGCTCTGACGGCAGAACACCAAATGTGGAGAGGATATTGTAGATTTGTTTTCTGTCACCAGTGTCACTGCAAAAAGAATTGCAAAAGGGAAAATTAAGAAGAGCTTCTGTGCACATGACATACTGTGAGTATACTCAATACATGTTACATGTTAGATCAGTTGGCTTGAGCTACTCCTGCTGGCAAACAACTGTAACTGAGGCACCACAGTGCTTTCCCATGTTTGCCATCCACATAGATATATAAACTATACCTCATCAGTTGAGGCCTATGCGCCACTTTACATTATTGCATTTTTCCTATCAGCAGTATCTGCCTATGGCTGGTGGATGAACTGAGCCATGTTAGATTTCACTGATGCTCACCTCTCCACCTGTGAGACGAAGCGCGTCTCAAAACTGCCACGTGTCTTCAGCAGCTCTGTTGCTTCACCATTGAACAGCAGGTCTTCGTTCACCAGCTTCATCAAAACAAGGCGGACCAACTCACCCATGTACTTTCCGCTGATCAGCTTCTCATACCTACAGGAGACAAGAGCCAATGGGAGAGGACACTTTAAAAACATTGAGTGGGAGGGGGGAAATTAGCAGAGATTAGCAGCGAAGGTGTTGGAACGGTGGCCAAAACAGGAAGAACACGTGCGTCACACAACACATGAGCAAACAACCGTCTTTCTAATATACAAGGGTAGAGGATGGGAGCAGCAACGTCAATGCCTAAGAGGCTGAATGAGGCTGGCCTCATCATTTGTCTGTGTGAACGGGCCGCGAGTGAAAAAGGCAAACAGCCATTAGGCCAACACACGCAGTGACAAGCTGCAGAGAGCGATCATTAATCTGGCACCACCAACCACGGACTGGCCCCTGATGTACGAGGATCTAGCCATTTACAATCACGCTCATGAAAAACTGCTGGTACCCAAGCAACTTTGTAGTGAGCTCGGGTGAGGGTCAGGTGAGTATTGCCACAGCAGGAACATAAATTCAGAAGGAGGGAGGGAAGAGCCAGCTGGCTTTTAAATTGCATTTCGTGCCATGAAGCCCAAACTGATCATTAACATGTGCACATACAGCAGGTGACGTTGGAAGAGGTAGAAAAGTGTGTGAAATGTGTGGCGAACACCCTTCCACTCACAGCTGATGCCCAGGGTTAATCGACATCTCATCCACCACTCTGTCGTACTCCAGTCTGAACTCCTCCAGCTCCCCGTTCTCTCCGAATGCCCCCCACTCTGTGTTTACACACATCCGGCCCTCGTCCCCTTCTACCAGCTCTACAGTCCTCATTTCTTCCATGTAACACGCATTACAGCCAGTACCTGGAAACAAAACCCATACAGACCTTAGAGGTGCTCGCACATGTTAGCATGATGGTGAGTGGGACTGGAGCACAAGAACATTTGTGAATGAACATGACTTCTTACCAACAATCATTCCAACTTCACAACTGCGGTCCTCATAATAGCAGGAAATCATGGTGGCTACTGTGTCATTCACCATGGCAACCACATCCATCTCAAAGTCCTGAATGAGATCATCCGCGTTACACTGCAGTTAGTCATCTCCGCATAAGCAGGCTTTAAATGCCATCTGGAGTTGCTGCACTGTTATTAATGAAAATAAAACAAAACTCACCCCGCGCCTTTTGATGGCGTCTCTGAGTAAACCAACAACATTGTTCCCTTCTGCTCCAGAAGCCTTGAAGCCTTTTGTCCAGTTGAGCAGGATACCCTGTGGAGACAAAGTGAATCAGTGGCTTATTTTGGTTGTGGGGGGGGGGGTTAATTTAGGGTTGTATAATTTTATTTCCTACCTTGTCTATGTCCTCATGTCGTACTGGAAAGGAGAAGGTAAAACCCAGAGGAAGCTTCTTGTGCTTCATATGATGTTTGTCCAAGAAGTCTGACATACACTCTGCTATGTAGTCAAAGAGCTGCAAGAGAGTGAGAAATTGAATAAATGCATAATAATCAATCATTTTATAATATTTTTTGGTACATTTCGAACAATCATCAGTGTCAAGAATTACTGACCATTTCGGCAGTCCCTGTCATGGCATCTTCAGGAATGGAGTACATTTCATTCTTGGTCAACACCTTCCAGCTCCTTTCCTCATCTTCACCCACGATGACTAGCATCACACGGAAGTTTGTCCCGCCAAGGTCCAGAGCCAGGAAATCCCCTACCTCTGTCAAAACACACATTGCATGTGCTGTACTGTGCGTGTACTGGGTGGAGAGACAACAACAACAAGAACAACCACCAAACAGGCGTAGACTGAGTATCTACCTGATCCTTCAGGTGTGGAGCAGACGTAAGTTGGAAGCATTTTGACACTGGCCTCCTCGTGCGTCTCTAAACGCAGTCCTCTGTCCATTTCACGCTGCATCCTCTTCATGACCTCTTTTAGCTCTTCCTTGCTTAGTCTGAACTCTGATAGGATCTGCTCGACCTGCAACAAGAGGGGAGAGGAGCAGGTCAGGAGTTGTGCAAACAACCATTTCATTTCTACGGTTTTATGTCAAATGCACTGCGTTGTGAAACAGCTTTCACTTGTAACTCTGTCATGAATTGGTGCTCTGTAAATACTTTTCATTCAATTTTTATTTGATTGACTTTTTTTCATATCACCATGAACAGTAATAGCAAAAGACTCTTTACTAAGTGTTAAGTCACAGAACACTCACGTATGGCAAACACACAAATTCATAATAGGAAAAGTCTTATTTGTTCACTGAAGACAAAAATGCTAATCTTACCATCTGAATTCTTTCAACCACAGAGCTGTAGCTACAAGGCATCGTCACGTTCTGGTTAATGCCCAGAGAGCTGATACACGGCATCTTCGTGGCTTTAACTAAATTAACTTCAATGTGTGTTTCTAAGTGTGTGGTGAGTGTGCGTCCTGTGTGTGTGCAGAGTCAGTGAAGTGTGAACGTGTTTGAATGAGAGCTTCAGCTGTTTTTATGCTCAGGTAAAGTGGGCTGGACGTGTCTGATGCAAATGCCCACCCCTTCACAATATCACCCCATCTGGCAATGCACGTTAGCACACATACGTGCTCGTGCACACCCACACACAAACACACACAAGGTACATAAAAAAAGAACAGCCAAAGTCTGTGTGACCCAATGTCTAAAATAATCTTTATAATCTTCTCATTACACATACAGTGATTCAGATTTAAGCCTGTCATCCACTGGACGTGGGGTATAATATTCATTCATTCATCTTCTATCACTTATCCATTTCCAGGTTGCTGGAGCCATTCCCAGCTCACACTGGGTGAGGGCGGCATGAGGAGAACAGACAAATTCACATATAAAGGCCCCATGCCTGGGTATTGAACACACAAATTTCTTGTTGTGGGGCAGCACTAACCATTACCCCGCCATGCCATGACATGACTTTACTTGATTTCATTTTCTCACAATATGATAAGATTTAACTCTTAGTTAATAAGATGCTTCTAATTCAGATTTACTGTTAAACCTCAAAAGCGTCAAAAAGTTTTCTGCTCATCGATATCTTGTTACATCAGAAAAAAAAAAATCTCTCATTAATTTCTGAGATATTTCAATGCTAAAAACTGCAGACTCATTGTTGTTGGTATATGAATAATTTGTTATACTTTGGCTTTGTATGAACTGTGATCCAAACCTGACCAACTGGGACATTAAAGTCTACTACATGAGAGATGAAATAAATTGGAACATGAACCTTGTGGTTTGATTTTTATTTTTAGGACCAATATGACCACAGAGTTGCTTCATGCTCTGGGGCCTGAGAGGATTACACGTGTATTTGTAAATTTAGAAACATGTCTAAAATTAGCAACAACGAGAGATTAATGACCTCTAAAGCTAACAATAATGGACCTCAGGTGAAGGACTCGTGTGTTTATCAGCTCTCATGGTTTACATGACCAGAGGTCAGAGCTTTTCTTAGCTCTGACCTCTGACTGTGTATTTGTGTTTACACAATATAATTGTGTTTACACAATATAATTGCGTTTACACAATATAGTTACAAACTGGTTATAAGCCATGTCTTCTGATATGTAATACATATTTAAAACTTTTAATTGTCAGCTCAAACGGCTTTAACTTCGCAGCAAAGAAAATTACAACATCAGGTGTTTTAGCTGTCTACATAAACGTTACTGTGCAAAACATTCAATTTTCAGTTTTAGATCTGTTCTTGATATAAAAATTAAAGCTGCCTTTTTTTTATTCTTATGTGCAAAACTCCATCAAAGTTGTATATACGTCAAATTTATGTGTATTTTATCGGCATTGTTGATGAACTGAACTTGAATTTTAATGGCCTGCTTTGACATTGTGTGTATTTTTGCATGTTTCCGTGTATAAAACGATTACATTTTCAAGTGAATTTTTTGAACGTCACAGTAATGGTGTAAAACATGCACAGTTTGTGTTGCCTCCATTTACAGATAGGACTTGAATTTGTGCCAAGTGCTTGTCAATAGCTGATTATCTGCTTAATTTAACTTACTGACTTGTTTGCACAGGGACCTGGCTGATGGATTTCCATTCAGCCAGCTGTGTCTCAACATTAACGCCTGAGCCAACATGTTACTCGATGACAGGGAAAGAAAATCTGAAGACATCAAGGAATTTATGTAGCAGCTCGTTTTGCAGTGGAAAGCTTCGAACTCAGTAACTTGCTGGAACATTTGCTGACCTTCAGTCAAAGCAATGATGTGTTATTTATGTTTTACAGAGTGAAGTAATTTTTTACCTACTTATGGACTGATTTACTTCCATTTATAGTGCCAGCACCTCTGTTGAAATGGCCTTGAAAAAAGAAATGATATCCTTCCTGGAGACATTGGCCTGCTCCATAGCTCAGGACGTCTTTCTCTACATACTCACTTTGCTTACTTAACACGATTAGTTACAGTGTAGTATTTACTTTACTTACATCGCATGTTTCTTGTGAGGCTTTGTTGCTTTACCAAAGAAGTATTAAATCATTTACTTTTATATCATGGGTAGTTATTAACTTAGATAGCTAGATCAATAGAATATTAATTGGGTTTTTTTTTCATCCATCTTCCTTACATTCCCTGGTAGAAGATGCCCAGAATGTGTCAGGAACATACAACCTTCAAAATCCATGAATTAGACCAAAACGTTTCCTTTACCTTTTCCATCGCAGAGAATGAAATCCTGAGAGGCCTGCTGACCATCAGTGCTCTGCAGTGGAGGTTCAATGGTTCAATCCAAAGTTTCTGCTGTTGATAATGTTTTAACTCGATATCCGATGATGAAATATAAAGAAAAGGTTATCCTTGTATTGAAAACTGTGCAACCATTATAATATTCCCAGCACATTTGAGCTACATCATGTTCACCAGCAAGTCCGAAATATCGCGAATGTACCTTTGTATTGTTCAGTTTCCAGTCAGTTTCCAGGTGGAGAGCTGCTATAAATTGTAAATTGAGTTGTTTTTTTTTTTTTTATGGAAACTAATGACTCATCTTCGTTCTCGGACAGATTTTATATAACCTATATACCCAACCCTAAAAACATGGTTGAAAAAAATAATAATTCATCTTCATTACAGCAAATATACTAAAAAATGTGAGGTTTTATCTTCATCCTTGAAGTCAGCAGGCCCAGTTAATCCGCATAGACACACTCAGCTCTCTCCAAAGTGTTCAAAACCAATCAGAGACTTTTCCTCCCAAACTCTCTTCAGGCCATCAACCATAAAATTTTAGGCCAAGGAAAACTTAGGAAAGTATCAAGGCAGACTCCAGTTCGTACCTGAAATTCTTACTGACATTGTTAGTTCAGTATCTGAACGCAGCCAAACCAAACCAAGGGAGAAATCTTTCCTTCCCCTGAGACTGAGCTGTCAACAGATGCACATGAGGCTCAGCCGTTGCCATGTCAAGACAACTTCAATGTGTTTCCTTGGAAATGAATTACAGACACACTTCTGCCATGGAAAACACTCACCGCTGAGTTAAGTGGCCAGCTGAAATTGTTAAATGGAGCACGGTTATGTTGACTATCCAAAAACAAATTAGTCACACATAGCATGGGTGATTAGGACAGTTCTTTAAACGTGTCCACTAGAATCACAATGTCCAAACAATCCTTTTGCATTTGGGTGAGACGTTCCCATTTATTGCACTAATATTGAAATGTAGCAGGTTACAGAGAACATTTGCCTTATTAAAATAGATGAGAACAGGAAAAACGGCACACACCTCACGGTAAGAACCGTGTATCCCCTTCACCTCACGTGTGTCTAGCCAAACAATTCAATAACCTCTGACCTACATCCCCTTCACCTGTCCTGAGACTTCCTGTGCAGGAAGGGACATATTGCCCTCTAGAGACCAACACCACAAATACACATAAACGTCAGCAATCTACATTTAGCAAAACATTATGCATGAGACTAAGTGGCTCCTACAAAGGTTAACGAAGAGCAAATGAGTGGAGGGTGGCATGTCTAGACCAAACAGAATTTATAACCCAACGCCTTCAACACTTTTAGGCCAAATAACAATAATAATAATCATTATTATCATAATCATCTTCTTCTTCATCACCGCCATCTAAGATGAGAAAATAAAATGTAGTTGAAGTTGAATTATAAGGAGTGGGATATTCATATTCGCCATCAGCAGCCAATATTGTTCTGATTACAATAATGACAGAATTATTTTAGAATTTCTACGATTGCCGTTTTATTGCACGGGAAATATTGTTTGGCCTCATGTAGACAGGAAATAAGCTGCATTTGTAAACACTTACAATTGAAGGTTTCTGAATGTGGATACACAATAAATTCTACGAGAAATTAAGATCCTATTGATTTGTTTTAGATTTAATATCTAGTATTTTTTCTCCAACCGAACTCATATAAAAAAAGTGTACGAATAAATGAGTGTTATGATAGTTTTGTTGAAGAGATACAATGCAAGACAAAGCCCAGGATAATCGGGGAGAGATCTGGAGTTGTACAGTCACATTGCGTAAATAACTCAGTAACACAACCATGACATCGCATTTGATCTTATTTACCGGGAACAGGAACGAAAACGGACACGCCTTTGTTTCCACCAGAGCCCGTTTTCAGTCGGACCGCTTGAGAACCGTGACGTGGTGATTGGCCACAAAAGTGTTTCTTCAAAATTAGCTGCTTAGCTAAAATAAACAAGAACGTCTTGTTTAGGTCTTTGACCGCATTTTGTGTTTGCTCAGGGATTTAATCCGAATAAGAAGTTTATTTGGTTGTTTTCACGAAACGGAGAGTTTGCTTTGTATCAGTCTGGTAAGTTAGGCGAGGCCTCACGGAGACCGGCTAACATCTGGAGCTAAGAGTGTGCTTGACTTGATTTTCAACTTAACTTTTAAACCTTGTTTACTCATTATCAGATCGTGGTTTATTATTAGTTCGGCACTGAGCCAATCGATCAGAGCACGGGAGAAAATGGACTTGAATAAGGCAAAAGTTGGTAACATTAGCCGGTTAGCTTGCTAGCTCAAAACAAGGCGGCTACTTTGACTTGTCAGCTCTTTCACTCAACTTTCTTTAGCAGCTTTGCTAGCAGGTTGGCTGTGTGGCTAAGCCCGATGAGGGATAATGCTCTCGTGTGATTGTGCTTGTGTCATCTTCCAAATTAGATTGTGTCTGACTGACTGAGCCGAACCGACCATGAAGCTCTACAGCCTCAGCATCCTCCACAAGGGAGCAACCAAAGCCAACCTCCTGAAGGCGGCCTACGACCTGTCCTCCTTCAGCTTCTTTCAGCGATCCAGGTGCTGCAGACTGCCCCCACCACATCTACGACAGCTTTGGCAGTCAATGGGTTTCTACAGCGTTTGCACATGAATGCGTGTTTGCCGCTGTGACGCCATTGTTTTGATTTGTGCAGTGTGCAGGAGTTCATGACCTTCACCAGTGCCTTGATTGTTGAAAGATCATCACAAGGAAGCCGTGCCTCTGTCAAAGAACAAGGTAAAACTGAGCTTTTTCAGTTCCCTTAGAAGCTAAAGAAACAATCTTTGCTGATCTAATGCAATTAATGTGAATAGATAATGGGAACGCCCTGAACTAATGAAATATCAGATCATCCCAGAATTAAATTAAACAAAGTCCTTCTTCTTCTGTGTTGGCTACCCTTACAAAATTGCACACACTGATTGCCTTCCTGTTGTTTACTCGTACATGTACTGGTCTAATCCATAGATAACATTTTACAATGGCTTTTAAATGAGATTAGAGCTGTGCTGTGTTGCTGAGTTTTCTCATTTCATTTAAGTCTGTTTGCAAGGCAAATATTTCCTTGTTTTTATTATCTATACACTAATGTACATGCTTTTCTTTACACTCAGCAGATGCCAAGCTTTTGTTGAAACTTACTTCTGCTTTTCTTAACATAATGTACCAACAGAGTTCGTGTTCTCCTGGACCATGACCAGGAAATACTATTTATTGCATTTTGTTGTGATAGTGGCATTTGTGGTTTCCTCTCTCTTACAGAATACCTATGCCATGTGTATGTGAGAAATGACAACTTGAGTGCTGTGGTGATCGCAGATACAGAGTATCCACAGAGAGTCTGTTTCACTTTGCTTGAAAAGGTGTGGAAAGAAATGTTCAGTAATGAATAGAAAAAGTTGTAGTTTGTGAAAACTTCAATATTAAGATTGCTGTATTTTTTGTGCATAGGTATTAGAGGAGTTCTCCAGACAAGTGGACAGCATAGACTGGCCCTCTGGTAATCCTGAAACTATAAACTACAAAGCCCTAGATATTCATCTATCTAAATATCAGGTAAGTGAACAATATGTTTATCAGAAAATCCCACAAAGGAGAGTCCTGATAGCCTTTGGCCAGACGATCACTGTGGACTAAGAACAACAACAGTGTGCCTAACAGCTTGTTGTGTTGTCTTTTCCCTCAGAACCCGAGAGAAGCAGATGCAATGACCAAAGTGCAGGCAGAGCTGGATGAGACAAAGATCATTTTGGTAAAACACCTCCCTTAGCTGGGACCAAAATCTCTAATCAGTCTCTCAGTCTGAAATATGTGCATCACTTACCAAAATAGTAGAAGATTTCTTCAGTTTTCCTTTACAATAGAACACACACACACACACAAATGGGCCCTGCAACTACCACAATAACTCATAATCTATACACTCTACATGCCTGAAACATTATGTAGCATTTCTCAACCGCGTGCCAAATCATAATGCTTAGAGTACACACCATTAAACCGTTTTGCATTCTTTAGCACAACACCATGGAAAGTTTGTTGGAAAGAGGTGAAAAACTGGATGATCTTGTGGCAAAGTCAGAGCACCTGGGGAACCAGTCCAAAGCCTTCTACAAGACTGTGAGTACTGATGAATAGAGTTGTCGTAGTTCGGCAGGACAGTCGCTGTTAAATTCCTGACTGTGTGTGTGTGTCTGTGTTAACCCCTGCAGGCACGGAAACAGAACTCATGCTGTGAAATCATGTGATGTCGCTGCCTCGTCCTTGTGGACACATCTGTCTCTGCCTTTCTGCTTTTCCTACATCTCCCATCATGCACCAGTCACCAGCTCTCAAAACAAATGAAAGAACTGCTGCAGTCTAATCCGAGAAATAAATGTCACCCATCTGGATTGTGACTGATGGGGGCTGAAGGAGTGATGGGGTTTGGTCAGAGGAAGAAGTAACATTTGAATTCTTTTTAACCTTTCAAGGGTAATCATCTGTGCGGTGTTTCAGTACCAGCTGAGGACATTATAGTGTGATGTTGTGTATTGGTGATGTGTTACCTTCAAACATATTTAATGTTATTCAGATTGAATCAAAACGGAATAGTTTGATTTCAAATCTTAATTAAGTTTGAAAGAGTATTATCCACAATTTTGCTTCTGCTTCAAGGCAATTCTGACAATCTCACAGTCTTATCTTATGAATTAATTCAGTCTTTCACTGTTTCGGTTCAATTCCACTTAACTCGAATTGTTTCTCTTGACATAATGTTTATGCCCACTAGATGGCTCTGTTTATTTACTGCATTGCTCCATTCAGCCTTGATAGTGGAAGTCAATTTAAAGTTTTCCAAGACAGCTGAGGGGCTGCTTGAACAAGTGATATCAAAATCACAAATTTTTTTTATTGTTTTTTTTATTTTAAATATCTTTGCTGTACTGGATTAAGTTACATGATTTTTTTTTTTTTTTTGTTCTTTCTCCTAGAATACTGATGAAATCTTAAACATTCCCACTTCAGGCGATTGTGTTGTGGTGTGGTGATGCATCTTAAAGCGGAGGAGAAATTGGAGATTAAATGTAAATGTAGAGATGTTTCACTATAGTTTCAGCCTTATTGCAGTGTGGCTAACACGTAGCCTGTTCTGTTTAAGATTATTACTGTCTCATGAGCAGGAGAGCGAGTTTGTCTTTTACTCTGTACAGTAGCCTTGCTTTTCAGTCTTAGGCAACACACAACAGTGAAGTAGGCTCTTTTTTTAGACTTCAGTAGCCCATGGAAGACCTCTATCAGTCCAGGGCTCATCTGTACGTCGTGAACCGATGGTCACTGACCATCCTGTGGTTGCGGTGATTCTGGGGGACCTCTTTGGCCTCTTAGTTTGTGAAAGTCAAGTTTCCCCTAAAGTAAACAGACATGTTTGAGATAACTAAAATCTGATTTCACATCCCACTTGAATTTAAAACACTCCTTGATTGACTGTTTTTTTTTGTTTTTTTTTCCTGACAGTGAGTACTAATTGTTTTGTATTTAGTTCAGACTGGGTAGATATGTCTTTGTTTCTGAACTGCTGATCAGTTTAAGATGAAGGGATGCCTTCGGTTATGTATTTTAAGATCTTTCTCTTCTTTCTTTTGGCAGTGTGTGTGTGTGTGTATGTACTGATATACAACATCTGCAGGCTGTGGATATTGAGTGCCTGTTTGTGTGTATGTGTGTGAGAGAGGGATCAGAATTATCTCTTTCTGCTTTTACAGTGTAAACATTTGTGCAATATCTCTGCAGACTGTTGTCTTTCTTTGAGGCAGAGAGAATAAATCTTTCCCATAAAGGACAGTAATTGAGGTTTATATATGTTCTTCTGACTAACTTCCACTAAAACTTGTCCATGGTTGTTTCTGGGTTGTTTTTCTTTTGAAAATTTCAGTTTGTGTGCCGAATTGGAAAAATCTGTCAAATCTATGGAGTTATGCTGTAGCTATTTGCAGATCGGTTGTGATAAACAGTCTGTATTAAAGGTTTTTATCTGCAAACACGAAAGACGTCAGATAATAAAAAGTTATGTCTGTATTCACAATTTTGTTCAAACATTGACTCTTTGCAAAAAACATGACCTTGCTTAGATAAATGTAACCAAAAAAAACGAGTGTGGTCTGTGTTTATCTTTTTTTTTGGGGGGGGGGGGGGGGCGGGGACTATTTAAAGTGGAAATAGTATTTCCTTGGAGAGATTTAACAGAATACACTGAATTAATTATTCATTTTTAATTAATTCATATTAATATTAATTAATTATTTGGCAGAGACTCAACAGCCCAATCTCCTCCAGCTTGGCCAGCTTCTTCTAGTTTTGGTCCCTCCGTCAATTAAAGAGTTTCTTCTGAGAAAGCAACTTACAAATGATCACGACCGAGAGATCACTGCTCAGTGCTTTTAATTCAAATACCTCCCAACAGGTAACACATCTTGTGCCAAGTAGCTTAATTGCGCTGCATATAAAGTCCGAGTTCTGAAAGCGGCACCTGAAAGCAGCACAGCAGACGCGTCTCATCCAACCGGATGAGGTCTGACCCCCCCCCCCCCCCCCCCCCCCCCTCAGGCATGTGGACGGACAACAACAGGACCAGAAACAGCCAGAAGCAGCAGCAGAGACCGAGCCGGACCTGCAGCTTGTTCTCTGTTTCTTTCTACTTTCTGTTGGAAACAAATCCAACAACACATGTGCTGCTGTATATTCACCGGCTCTCCAGATGGTTGACCCAGATCTCACCCAGCAGCTCCTGCATGCTGTTCAGAGCAGCAATGGTGAGTTTCATGTCCTCTGTCTTCTCGGGTTGTAGTCCAGGAACTCAGCAGGGAGATCCAAACTATTCAGCTGAAACGTGTTGATCCCTGAGTGTAAGATAAACAGGGAACTCCTCCTGTTGCTCATTCCCAGAGCTCTCAGATCAATATAACAGTACAAAGCAGCAAAGAGAGTAGAGATCAACAAAATGGTAATTATTATTCAGTGTGAGAATAGAAGGGGAATCCAGAAAACAAACTCAATATGAACATTTCTGAGTATAAATCTAATAAAATATATTCAATTGGTTTGTTATATTTAGCATTTTTATCAGAAAAGGAAGTTACTTGCTACTATTAGCAATTAGAAACACCAACCCTGGTTAGGGTTAGTGTTTGACTGCAGCATTGTGCTGAAGCGTAACACTTAAAAACCACAACTACAGACTTTGAATTCACAACTCTGACACCTTTTGAACAATGCACATGATCAGCTCATAAGGCAACAGAAACACGTGCTAAATCTGGTGTGGAATAAAGGTGCTGCACCTATTTAGCTGCACGAAGACACGTTTTGAGTTGTTCACCTGAAATTTGATAGGGATCAGCTCAAAGGCTTTCTGACTCACATGGACATTTTTCATTCTAACCTAATTCTCATGAATGACTCAGGTCTGTAGCTGAATACATCATCTTCAGTCTTTCTACATTTGCATTGTTATCTAAAAGCCTTCTTCTTTATTCTCCTTTGTGAAGGTTCAGCTCCAGCGGCCCTTTGTCCCTCCTGCACGGAGGATTCTTTAACCAGGACCAGTGGGATCATCCCCGGTGAGCAACCAGGATGGTTAAGAGTAATATCCAAGTTGCAAGTGTTGCTTTTTAAAATAAATAAATAAATAAATACATAAAAATAAATGTCAAATGTGGCAAAGTATAATTTTGCTGCACAAATCCCCGGCCGTAAGCTGCATGAAACCTCTTGATAGTCCTTAAAGCCTTTTATAATTTTTTTTTTTTAGTTTGAAGGATTTTATTTTATTACTGAAAAAGATCATATGATTCATGTTTTATAGTTACAGTAAAGTGTGCACTTCTTGAACCCAGATGGCTGTTAAACATTTACTGTAAACTGTTGAAGCACAACTCATTGCCGTTCAAGATCAAATTGCACACCCAGTGAATGAAAGTTTCGTTTTTTTTATGAAATAAGTGTCAATTCAGCACATCCAGACACTGGAAAGGGTGATGACATTCCTCAGGTCTGACATTATTTTGTGATATTATGACAACGACGGGATCATCGTCTGTGGAGCTTTGAATAGTTTTTTTATATATATATGGCAGGGAATTATTTGGTGTTTAATTGCAGTGAGGATACATAGGAAAGTCTGGAGCACAGATATGCAGTCACATACAGCTCTACATAATAAGACAAACCAATGATTTCTACAATCGTGCCAGAAGGACATGCACCCTAAAACCATGCGCATGCTTATGCCTCATTAGGGCAAATGCATGTGTGGAGTTGCAGTTTTACAATTGTAAATGAAGATCTGTGTTTTGTGCCTGTAGGTGCCATTGCAGCCACCTTGTTCATTGCTTTTTTACTTGCTCTCTATGCCGTCCTCTGGAAGTGCATGGTGTCACCGCCACAACGGTAAATAGCTGACACAAGCCCTGGCTTGATTTAGCCTGAGCTTCATTTTGAATCTGTTTACACAGTCGTCATGCAAACTGCTATTTGTTCACCCGCCCTGTAATGTCACATGTCTGAACTTTGCACAACAAACACAGACAAATCATTTTCCACTTCATATATAACCCATTTAACTAGTTTATTGTAGTTGTCACACAAACCCTCATTTTCTGTGTCCCCTTCAGAAAGCACAGCAAGTTGAGGGTGAGAGTGCAACAGAGGAATTCTGTGTGAAGCATGTGGCCTCCAAGTTGCACCTGCTATCAGGTTTTCTTGGAATAAAATCTGAGAATGGACTTTGCTCCCAGTCAGAGTGAAGAAGCACATTTCACCTGTAAGGAGCACATCCAAGGTGAGGGGATGTTTTCCCGATCTTTACTGTCAGCTGATGGCTGATGAGTCTGTGAAACACTTTTTTTTTTTTTTTTTTTTTTTTCTGTGAACTCTGTACTACTGAGGAACGAGCCGGTTCAGGCCACAACTCGCTCCAGTGACCAACAAGCTGTCTGAGAGAGAGGGATAGATGGAGAGACTGGAATGTTTCCTGTGTCAAACCTGAACTGAGCTGCATTTTCCATTTCCACCATTTAAATTTTTCAGATAACTGCTAAAGATGCCTGGGTGTTTGGGATAGTTGGTCTGGAATCATTTTTTATATGTATATTTGATATTTGTTGGTTTCTTTTTAGCTATTCGGTTAATGCTGTAACTACTGTGACTGTTGACTCTAAAATGAACTGTGGTTTTTGTCTTCTTTTTTTTTTTTTTTTTTTTACATTCAGTGTTTCTGATATTAAATACTAAGTGCTAAGCAACTTTGTGAAACCCCAAATCTGAGTGATTTCTTGTTCGTTCTCTTTGCATCATTGTGAATTTAAGTATGAGTGTAAATGCATTCACATTAATAAGCTGCTTAAAAAGTGATGTTCAAGTTTCTGATGTTACAGCCACAGCAGAGTCCTGACATGTTTACTGAACCGGTTCTGTACAGCAAAGAGGATGAGCTAATGAACAGGGAATGTGGTCTGGCTGAAAGAGAAATTGCCAAAATTAATCAGGACAGAGATAGACTGACTGGTGAAAGATTAAAAATGGATGAATGAGGAATTAATGAAATTGTAAATAACCATGTCAGTGTGAGATATTTTGAGCTGCAGATATCTGCATTTCTGTGGATTCCTCTGTTTATTGTTTGGGACAGAGGGAGCGAAGGAGCTGACGGAGGCCCTGGGAACTCAGATAACTGCTCTGAACAACTGGGGTGAGCAGAAAAGCATCTGAGAACACTGGCAATGCATCAAACACTGAGAAAATAGACAGCATCAGGTTCCACTGCTTTTCGTCCAGAACCAAACAAACTCACCAGACGTGGACAGTTGAAGACCGGAAACCTGGAGCATGGTCTGATGAATCTGGATTCTGCAGAGGTTGCAGATAGCAGGGTCAGAATTTGACGTTGATAGCATTAACCATTGCCAATCTTTAGCAAAAATCAAAGATCATGCTAACACACAGCTGTAGGACAAAAGCAGCAAAACAAAGGCACAAAGCTGCACAAGTTACACACCTTTCTTTGAAATGACTAAAACAATAATTAGTCTTTTCAAACTCAGATTTCTTTTGGTATCTACAAATGACACAAGGCAATGGAGCAAGAGGTAAAACTACTTTATTGAGCAGTTGTAGAAATGGGAATCATGATAGTGGGAGAAACAACCAGCAGCATGTAGGAGGAAACTTCTGTTCTCACCAAGTGATCTGTTCCAACACACAGTGGGAGTACAAGAGACTCGAGTGTTTTCATATTTGAATCAGACCCACTGGTTTCCGGGCTTGATTTCTGTATGTAAATCACACATGAACCTTCTACCTGAGGCCTCAGATATGTTTTGTTAGAAGTGCACATCTCTCCAGCTCGCTCCTTTCTCCTCCTTCCACCTGAACATATCATTTGCATCCTGCTGATAAGCATCTCGGGCTGCTGCTTAAGTAAGCAAGCATAAATCTTCGAAGCAAATTCCCCTTCAGCTGTTGTGCACACACGCACATGTAACGGCACCTGCTGCTTCATTTTTGCACTCTACTGCAGCACAAAAGGACAGCAGGTTGTTTAACATGTTTGCATGAAAAGGCAGAACTATCACAATACGCCCAATGAGCAAAGCATCGAATACAATATTTGAATTAGCTGAAATTCAAATGATAATCACGCATGAAATACAGACTGTGGCATCAAAGTTTCATTGGAGATATCGCCATATGTAACTGTGGATGATTCCTGCTGACCATCAGAAGGAGCACAGAGCGTGACCTACTGTGGCTCGCAGACGTACTAGGCTGCGGAGTATAAATAGCTCTTGTTTGTGATGCAGGTTGTCCGAGCAGCTGCTACCTCACCGAGCAGGGTGGCTGATTGTGGACAGTAGTCCTGGGGTGGCGCATCGGAAGCGGACGCAGGGAAGAGAGAGGACTGGGAACCAGGAGTGGACCGTACGCTCGGGGGTTCGGGGTCTCCCAGTGTGGGTGCTTCACTCAGAGGCAGCCAGGCGTTTAGTATCTCAATGTCACAGCTGATGCATTCGTCCACCTGCTGAGACTGCAACCTCTCACCAACCTTTACAACCACACACAGGGGATTTTAATATGGATGTCAACTTCCATTTCAGTGGGCCTAGCAAATACAGAGATCTAGTAGAGCTTTGTTGCTACAACAGGGATTTCCAGGGGATAAGATTCTGTGCCCGCCAGACAGAAAATAGTTTGAAATGACTCATTAAGTAACCATCATTGACCTGAGTGACTTTTTTTTTC
The DNA here is from genome assembly GCF_900963305.1 of Echeneis naucrates. NCBI lineage: Eukaryota > Metazoa > Chordata > Actinopteri > Carangiformes > Echeneidae > Echeneis > Echeneis naucrates. The sequence continues at coordinate 17,962,359 of NC_042519.1, forward strand.
CTGTTGTAAAATTTGTGTTTCACAGATTTCTACCACAAAAGTAGAGAAGAGAACATTATTGTGCCATGCAAGAGTAAGGCCCCAGCTTTTCCTTTAATTTTCCGGAAAAAACATTATGAGGTTTATTTCATTTATTTTCAAAGCCAAATGGTGAATTGTTTGCATCGGGTTAATGTGAATGCAAGTCGTGAGCCAAATCAATAACAGGCTATTTCTCCTGAAACAGTGCAGTGTGCATCCTATTCATTTTATTGAAGTACAATGAAGAACAACTTGTCCGTACCTCTTGCAGGAAACTGTCAATCTCCAATGTTTTTATGTTCATTCCAGCAGGGTAAGTGAATATCTCCTTCAGCCTGGAAGAAAAACAAAACAAAAGCAAAAGTTGGAATGTAGAAGCTGCACTTTGAATGTGTAAACAAGGACTTGAGAGTACTCACATCCTTCTCCGAGGCCACAGGAGAACAGTGAATACCAGCAGTAACAGGATGGGGGTCAGTACATTGACCAGTTCATCAGAGTCTGCCAAAGGGAACGGAAAATGAGCTGTCCGCACAACCAAACAGTAAAATCCAAGCTTCTTACGTAAAATAGATTGATATATCTGAGCAGTTTTTCTCCATCAATGCGCCGGATGTTATGAAGCTCACAGTTGGTTCTGGTCCAGATGGTGACATTGGTTGGTTTTCCAGGCCCCGCCACGGTGAGCGCTTTCACAGAGAACGTGTACTTTTGGTTCTGCTTCAGACCCTCTATAGTCAGAGAGTGCTTCAAAGGGTCTGAAACCTCCGTATCTAAGTGAACAGAAGCATAGTTTTGATTTTGGTTCATGCTGTGGAGCTGCAACAAAACTGATACATATGACTGGTGTAAAAAAATGTACATTGATTGAAATCATTTTAGTCGGAATTTGACCAGACCTCTGCACATATTTGCAATATTACCTGGCAGCACATTTGATTCTACTTCCTGTACAGTAATTAAGTATCCAGTGATGAACCCTGAATGCGTGGCATTGCAAATATGCTCTCTGTGATGCCACTCTAGAGTCACAGATGATGCAGTCCTCTGAACCGGTTTAACAACCAGACTCAGGGAATGTACAGCATCTGGGGAAAAGGAAGTTTTGAGGAAGAAAAACAGATAGAATGAATTAGAATTAAAAAATAAAACAAAAACCAGTTAGCAATGTAACTTCCCCAAACCCCTCAGGGACTTTCCAATACTTTGCTGTGTTGAGGTCTGAATCTGTTGCAAAAGCTTCAGTCTAACCAAATTAAGTCATTTTTCCCCAGAAGAAACGAAGTATGGTGTTCTGCCCACAGGATTCAATAAGGTTTCTTTGCTGACTCGTGCTCATTCCAAAGAAATGGTGTGGTGTTCAGATGACATTTGGATGATGCCCTCATTAGAGCCTTACATGGAGACATCCTGTGTTGAAACCTCAACAATGATCAAACAATGATTTCACAAAAAAGTTTATTTAACCACGAATTCAAGCCTTCAACTCCTGCACTGGTTTGAAATGCCATTTCTGTCACATGCTTTAAGCCTTCCTGTCAGCAAAACCCCACACGAAGGTCATAATGGAAAAATCTGAATATCTATTGCAATAATGCACACAAGCCACGAACCACTTAGGCAATCAACCAAGTCACAGAATGATAAAGCTATGAATCATCACAGTGTGGACCTATACAACGATAATGAAACCACAGCAAGTAATTTGCTTTGTATTTTTATTCAACAGCACAAAGCAGCAGTTATTTCTGTGTTTACACTTCTGGTTGACCCATTCCAACTATTGCCTGTTAAAAGATTGAACATTTTTATGTGAAATACATCCACCTGTGAAGATGGGTTCATTCCGTTTCACCTTTCAAATTAAGAAATGGTAGCTCACAGAAAAATTGGCATGCATGTGTCATCTGTCAGGACAGGTTCATCTGCTTCAGTTAAGGAGTGTTGTGATCATTAGATGAAGTCCTCCACCTTTCTAATGTTATTCTGTGTTATTTGATGGACGTTCGGTAGCGCGCAGAAATAAGGTTTTACTTGTCAGAGACCCAGAATCGATATATATATATATATATATATATTTGTCAGTGCAAGTGATACTTACCAAGCTCCCGTGAGCATCCAGTCTTTATCTCCAGTAGTCTGTGCCCATTTACTGTGCACCCATAGATGTTAAATGTGTAGCTACAGCTTGCATTGAAATTGCCTGCAAAATAAAGGGTTGTGAAGGTGAATGTGGAAACGGTAAAACCCCTCACTGTGACAACTAACAAAAAACAAAATACAACAAAACCTCACTTGCAGGTAGGAATAATGTGTTGTTTCCCTTTTGCATGTTTATCCACCGTAGAGTACAAGGTTCTGAATCTCCCAGAATGCACCATTCCACTGTATAGCCACAAATGGCAGTGTCCTGTTCAGTCCAGGACAGATTGAAACCACCAGCTACACTTCTCATCCCCGTCACTACCTGCCGGTCCTCTGGAGAGAAAAACCATTAAAACCATTTCATACATGATGATGTAAAACTGCTGGATTTCTTTGCTTCAAAACTAGCGATGCATCCAGGACACTTGTGTAGTAGCAAAGGTGAAGTCATTACACATACAGTAAGAGCAGAACAAAAAGCAGACGCATAACAGCTTTTTCACAGTTGATCTAAGGACGATTTTCTTTTCTCTGCGTGATAATAATCTGACCTTCAGCTCACCACCATCTCATTTCCCCTCTATCAAGTCACTGTCCCTCTGCTTCTCGGAATACAAACTTAAATTCTACCATCTGTTGCTCACCTCCATCCTCTGACTCCGGGAGGGTGATATGAGCAGCGATGGCGAATGTTTGAAAGACAGCCTGGACAGTGAAGTCATATCGTCCCGGGCCGATGAAGACGTCTGCCTGGGTCTGTGCACTGTCCCTCCACTCGGTCTTGTTTTGGCCGTCCTGCCGCCACTGGACTGTGTAACCTCGGATTTCTTTGGTGAGTGCTGATTCAGGCGTGTTCTGAGGACCAAGGTGGTCATGAAAGCACCTTCCGTGGTGATATACATATTATCTCATACATTCAAAGTTTGTGCACCGTTATCTCCAAACAGACAAACTTCGAGTCTCACCAGCATCCACAGCAGAGTAATGTGACGACTGTGTGAGTCGGACCGTTTTATTGTCCTCCATAGGTTTAAGGTCATAAGCGGATCTAAGGAAAACACATCAATATCAGATTATTCCATAGAAATGATGTATAAAATGGACGAAGGGAGTTATGTTGGTAACCATGACGTCCAGGGTTCATTAATGCTGAAGAGTAATTTAATGTCTGATTTTGGGTTGGTCTGAAACGGTATGCTTCAGCTTAGCCTAAGTGTGACCTGGACTCAAACTTCATGGAATTAGAGATTTCACTTTACACCGTTGTAGCGTGCTGTCCTGCAAATACACGCTTTTGGTACTTACAGGTTTTGAATTGTATGAGGTCTGTCCATTTTCCCCAGAGCCTGCCATTGGCAGAGCACCGTACTTTGACAGAGTACGAGGTCCCAGGAAGGAGGTGTTCCAGTTTTACGTAGCAGGTGCCATTCACAGCATTACAGTTCAGCTGTTATGAAAACATAGATGAAGGGTAAATATCTCAATATATTCAGACTTCCTTTCCATATATTCCATAAACTTTATAACATACAGAAATAATTTCCTGAACAGTATATTTATGTACACAAAACACAATTCTCGCAGTGTGCAGTATGAATGGTAGTTCAACTCACCTCAGTGTCATTGCCTGGCTCTACAGTGGCCTGACAGAGGAAGCTTCTCTGAGTCAAGTTGCCCTGAATGATCCAGGACAGACTAATGTCTGTAACTCTAGGCGTCACTTTGTCCCACTTCAAAGCCGGAACCACTAAATGCAACACAAGAGAGGATTCACACATCTTCAAAACGGATTTCAGTAGATTGTGTGGATGAACCAGAGGCTTACCACACCAGCGCACGACATTATCGAAGATGAACATCTTAGGAAATCTATATTTCATTTTTCAATAGGAATATACTTTATTTTCTATGTTCTGTTGAGATGTTTGTGTGACCTCTGACCTCTCTCAGAGATATTGAAGCTGTAGCTCTCCTTCTCCTCCCAAACCTGGTTCTTTACCACCACGCTGATGTTGTATACTTCCAACTGTGGAATGGCTGCAAAAGTACAAGACGCTGTCTCACAGTTGATGGGGGACTGGTTTGAGTTCCTGTGTTTTCAACCACAACGAGGGGAATGATGAATGTCTTACACATCCAGCACAACCGAGTGTTTGAATTTATTTATGACATCGTACTCTGGTAGAATTTGTTGTCAGATTTGTTACTCAGAAACCTTATTCACTTTTACAAAGACAAATATTCTCTATCAGTGAAGCATCTTAACCACGAGGCAGACAAAATCCGCTCGACACAGTGTTGCTTTTTGATCTGCAAAGGAAAGAGTCGTTCAAATGTAGCTGTCAAGTTAAGTTAGCTTACTGCTGATTATAACTGAACACGATGGATCAATGGTGAAAAACACTGCAATCTGTGCTTAAAATTCTCTCAGTGAAGCTACCAGTATGTCCTGGATGCTTTTTAGCGTGCGTCCTTACTCTATTTGAAGAATGTATTTTGGCTGGCTTTTGTCAGACTTGGCTGTGTCCCAGGTGCAGATGATAGTTGCCATGTTTGAGGTCGCACAGCTGAGGTTTGTGGGCTTCTTGGGATGGGCTACAACCCACAGATTATATGTAAATAACAAATCATAACATGTAAATAACATACACAAAAATAATAATTCAAACTTACATATGACCTTCCACCAACTGTATTTTGGTTCGTTTTTGGTGTCACTGCAAATGACTGACGTGGTTTCAAAGATGTTAGATGGGATTATCAGGTAGGGTACAGTGATAACCTTGACTCTGGCTCCAATGTTGGTAACACTGTAATTGCTTTGATTGATGGTCATGTTCGTGACATTGACTCCTTTGGAGGAAACACAGCAGAACGTGGAACTGGTTCCCTCTCTCAGCACCTTCTGCAAAGCGAATGCCATGGTTTCTTTCTCTGGGTCAACTCCTACAGGACAAAGGGAAAAGTTATTCTAGTCTAATGAATATATGGAGAAAAAAAAAATAAAAAATCTACAATCCGCTGTATGAGCACCTGAAATCTCACCACCAAATCTGGGTAACAAAGCATTACCCATCTCAGCAAATCACGGGCAGGCTTTAAGTAAGAGGTTCAATTAAACATGGTAGCAAATAGACATTTCTATTAGTGGCATTACAGAGCAAAACAGTGGCAAAAGAGATGAGAAAACAGATGGTGGCCTCCCTCATTCTGAGAAACTGAGATCTTATCAGTAAAAGTGTGCACAGAACTGTTTCCTGTGTATTTTTTGATATGGTATTACTCACTTACATTGAGCTGAAAGATCTCACCATTGTTAGTTTCCCATTCACTCCAGGGACTCGGAACATGCTGATAGAAATATCGGATCCTGACTGAGTGATCCACACACTGCAGAGGCAGCTCTGAGGTCCATGTCCATGTATTATCCTGTGAATTGCTATAGGGTGTACTGATATTTCTCTAAATTAGCATAGACAGGAAAAAATAGTATGTAAATTTGAGTTTGATTGTCCATGAGATCATCAATCACAGTAACTCCTGTCCAAAAATGGATAATCAGGACCACAAAATTACAGGGTTGCAATTGTACAGCCTGTAAAAAGCACAAGTAGCCAGCCTTAAGTACTCACCCTGTAAATAACGGTGTGGTCTTCAGAGCGGCTGACCTGGATCTCATTAATGTCAACCACTAAGCTACTGTGATTGACCCGCCAGGTCACTGAGAGGCTTTGCTTGTCATGGTCAGCTTGCAGATTAGTGATGTGCGGTTCTGGTAGCTGCCAATCTGACACACAATCCAATAGAATGTGTACTAAGTTGAGAGAAGTTTTACATTAGGAAATGAAAGAAAATTGAATGAATCAAGCTTACCACTATTCAAACAGCATCCACTGTGATCCCCAGAAAGCGTTAAATACAACCCAAGCAGGGTAACCAAAGACCTTCTGAAGCGTTTCATTCTCTCAGAAGAGAAGTCATATGTATGAGGTTTAGACTACATGTACCACCTACGAGCCTCAAGATAAAATGAGTAATAGTGGCCTGTCAGCATTTACATTCAGAGGATTGCGTCATCACATCACAACCCCTGAGAAGAGTGTGAGTACACACACACACAAAAAAAACTGTTTTCCACAACAGTTTTATATACAGCAACATTAATATGGCACATCACGGTTCAGATTACAGAGATTACAAGAGAACATTTATCAAACAAAATGTTATTAATGTTGACAGTGCATGAAGCAATTTACACACAATAAATTATCCAGAAGGAAGTTGAACAGAAAAAAATACAGCTATTCTTTACAGAACTCAATTACAGTATCAGATAGCAAGATTTTTGGCACTTAAGTGAGACATAATTAAGTTCCTATTCCAACAGTGTGCATAGGTAGCCTTTCATAAAACTATACATATATTTTATATTTATACAATAATGTCAGTATATTTATGTGTTCTAGATGTCCACAATCTCTTATAAATATCATTTAGGATAACACAGAGAAATAATAATATAAATAGTTTTCGAAAGGACTTATTTGGCCTGTCAAATATTTCCATTTTCTTTTAAGTGCTCTTGTGAAAATAAAATCAACACTTCTGTCCAGATTTCCTTTAGCTTAAGGTGTTACACAAAGAGAACCCTGGCATCAAATAAGTCCACTGGATACTGAAAATAATCATGGCAGAAGTGACAACATAGGGAGTACAAGTAGAAAAGCTAATTTTACAAATAGCTTGTTTGCAAAAAGGCACAACGGTTTCATCACGCAGGAAGAGAATGATTATTGGCTGATATACACCAATAACGGCACACACAGCATGTCTGCGTATACATCCTCCCTGCTACTCTTTCCTCATTTGATTATATGGGGTTTTAAAATGAGCCTATTTCCATCAGATTTCAATGGATACAAATGCACACATTCACAAACACATAAGCAACAGATATTATTGTCAGTCTAATTACACATCAGGTAGCTTACACCATTAGTTTCTCCTGGATGATTCTCAGAGATAGACAATGTTCTCCTCAACTCCCTCTTCCCCCGGCTGTCCTTCCAGAGAAAGATAAGCCTGCGTGGGAAGGAGGGGTTTAAGAGGAGGAGAGGAGTAGTCCTCGTAAAGTCCATGACTTGTGACCTCTGACCTCCACGGACCAAGGGATCGCCGGTCCAGTGACGGGCTAAAGTCTGCTGGAAGGAGACAACAGATGCCCTGAAGACAAAGATCATCACTGTCTAGTTTCTTATTTATAACATGTATAATAAACAGACTTACTGTTGTTGGTCTGCTGCGGCTGTGCAGTGACTCTGCTACTGAAAGGATGAACAGAGTCATTTAGAGGCCGAGAACATGCGTGATTGTTACTGTAGTTTGGGTACACCAGACCACCCGGAGGCTGTTTGCTGTGCGCTTGGCTTAGCAGGGTGTTGAGGCTGTTGTAGAGGCTGGCATTGAGACCGAGGTTAGCGGAGTAGCTGGAGCTGTGCAGGAGACCATCGTGATTCTTCCTCGACGTGGACAGCAGACTCTGGTGCTGATTGTTGTTGGCAGACTGTTGTGGGTGCTTGTGCTGCAGGGAGGTGAGCAAAGCTGCTTCATTTTCATACACTGAGCAGCTACCATCCAGGCTGCCGGAGCGGCTGTGGCCGGATACCTGGGACAACAACATAACATCCAAATCAGCGAGGATGACATGATTCACTTAGCAGTGTGTTTATTGTTGTTTTTTTTTTATCCCTTCCTGTATCTTTTCCCCTGCCACACCTTGTATCCATCCAGTGGTATTGTCACAGGCAGGCTGCTCTGGCGGTTGTGTCTCCAGCTCTGGAGAAGCCTCTGCTGAGCTTCAATCTTCTCCTTCTCCCTCTCCACACTCCTCTGCCCCTCCCTCAATCTGTCCAGATTTTGCTGATACTCCAGCAGGTGGGCCTCAAGCTCCTCACGCTCACAACGCAGGCGCTTAGCCTCCAGAAGACACTGCTGCTCTCGTTGCTGCAGCACACTTTCCTGCTCACTCTGTAAACAAATAAAGTAGAGGCAGATTGTAAAAATTCAAGTGTCGTCTCACAGTTGGCGCAGTTAGGTTTAGATAGTCAGATAAAATAGATTTACACTTGATTAAAATTCAGCAGTTGATTTTGTTTTTTGCTTCCATTTGGAGCTCATCTAGATTGTAAATTTCTTTGGTTAAAAAATGTGAATGCTGGAAATGACTAGAAATAAGTTCATCAGAATGCCTAATGTACAGAAAGGAACTCAACTTCCTCTGAGGAGAAGACCAAAGGAAAATGGAAGTGAGAATAATTACACTGCAAGTTGACACTAAAATTTCATTGCATCTTATATGGTGAGGGTGTCTACTGATAACTGTTCTATTACTAGAACCATTTAGTGGAGGGAGCATCCACTAAATGGATGCTCTCATCTCAACTGGTGGGTTTTCTTTCTTTTTTTTTTTTTTTTTTACTTGGCACTTTTTAGAGTAAATGCGTCATTGATCAAAAATAGCACAGCTAAAGTGTGGAAGAAACACCCAGTTATGGAAAACCACAACTTTATTTAGCACCAAGCTGCATATCATTAAGAATCAAAAGACAGACAGGAAAGACAAGTAGCTGAGAAAACGAAAGTACATTCAAGTTTGAATATCAGTGGGTTACCAACCTGTTGTTTCACTCTGACCAGACACTCCTTGCCCCAGCGCTGTTGTTCCTGCTTCAGCTTCATGTGGAGTTTATGCACCTCATCCACTTCTTCTCTCTTCCTCTCAAAACCTTTCTTTTCTACTTCCTCCTTCTTCTTATCAGTACTCCTCTGCTTCTCCTGCTCCTGCACAAAAACAAGTTTCATCTATCAGCCTATTAGCAGTAGGAGCCTATGCCTATGTAGTAAAAATATTTCTTTATCATGAATGTCTTGTGACTGATACCAGAGCGTTTTGGAGGGATGAGAGCGTTCGTAGCTGCGGTCTTTCTCCCTCCTGGAGAAGGAGTTTCTGTACTTCATAGCAGCTGTCCTGGAGGGTCACAGCAGCCTGCAAACATAGATTCACATTTTCAAATCTGAATCCAGTTTACTGAACATGTACCCCTTTAAACCCCACATCTAAACTATTTAGGTTTACATCTGAGATTGAATTGGAGGAGAATGAAGTATTTCTGTAATAGCTTTGCTGGATAAAAATTTAATGTTAACTTTATCCTTTTATTTCAGATTTTGGGCCATAGATGCTGAGACCTATGTCTTTGTCTCTTTGTCTCCGTCTCACCTGCAGACTGTAGAGAAGCTGAGTCAGGCTCTGGACACTCTCTGCCACCTAAAATGTAAGTTTTATTACAGGGGGAACAGTAGGGTATATTTTTACATTAGCAAACATTTCTTGTGGGAACTACAATGGTTGAACCTTCAAAAGCGTCCCTCTGGTGTCTCCTCGTCTAAGATCCACAGCTGAGCCCCACAGCACACTATCCTGCAGCTCTGTGTCTGATCCAAGAGAGGTGGAGCTCATACTGAGAGTGCTGAGATAATCTGCTGTAGGAACAAAGAAAAAAGAAGGAACATGGTAAATGGGATAGCCTGCACCTTTTATGGTCCTTCATGTACCATTTAAGGTCAAGTAGTATATGAGCACCTATGCCAACTTTAGGACAAACAAAATGACATTCAGAATTACAGTGTATATCTGCAGCTCACGTTCAGAGGGAGACTCCTGGATGCTGCTGCCGTGACTGTTGTAGCTGCAGCACTCTGGTCCTCGGACAGGAGAGCTCTGATTTTGTACAGGAACGCCGTCGGGAGCCTGAAGAAGGGTGATCAGGTTCTCTGCTGCAAAAGGAAGAAAACTCACAATTATTAGTATCACTTTCAAAAACGTTTTTCAGCTGCAACTTTTACGTGTCTCCTACAGTATAGTATGCACAGTTTTGCCAAGTATTACAGTGCAAAGTAAAGTCTAAATGAAAATGACACTGAGGGTTTATTGGAAACGTGTGTCAGGATGGTGCATTAGTGTTGATGTCAAAGGTCAGGTTACTCACCCTCTCTAAGTGCAGCTGAGAGCAGAGTAGAGGCCTGTTGTGGAACCTCGCTGTCTGGGTCTGGTTGTACCAGCAGATGGCGGTGTGGTACCGGTTCTGGTGAGCGGAGGGTTAACTCTGTAAGCTCGGCATACAAGTGTAACTTCTCCTCCAGGCTGGTGCAGATGCGTTGATCCTGACTCAACAGTGTCTCTGAACAAATCATGAGCTACAATTAAGACTTTTGGTTGTTTATTGTTTGTGTTAAATATTATTTTTTGTTTTCCTTTACAGTATCAACAAATGAAATTTTAACAAGTAATGAGAAAAGAAAAAATGTGCATACCTTGGAACTTGTTGATCCTCTGGACTCTTGCTTCTGCAGCTCTCTTGACCTCCTCTGTTTCAGCACTTCGCTCCTCCTCCTCCTCTTCCTCAGGACAACTGCCAGGTAGAGCAGTGGGTTAAATAATGAGCATCACACATACACTTGTAAACATTTACCAGGCACAAACTTTTAGGTGGGACAAACGCTGGAGACTTGACTTACACACACCTCTCAACAGCTTGGCGTATGTGCTTCATCCACGCATTCCTCTCCTCTTTGGTTGTGGTGTGAACTTCATACATCTCTGGCCCCACCGAGGAGGCTGAAATAAGGAACATCCCTCTCTCCTCATTGGCTACTTCTCGAACGATGAGTTTCTGCAGAGGGATTACTGGAGGCTTCTGGTCCTGAAAGAGTCCATAAATATTCATGTTCAGGGATGTACAGCTGGCCGTTGTGTCACTGATTTCAAAGTGTTGCAGCTGAGGCTTACCACAGCCGCAAATACGAAGCGCTGGTCTTTCTCTTGCAAGAAAACCAGCACATCTGTCAGCAGCAGTGCCAAAGTATCTGAAAAGAGGAGTAGAAACACATGTAGACCGCCTGGATCATGAAAGCATTAAATGGCAGAGATGATGTCATACACACCTTTTAGGCGCCCTGTAGCAGTCTTCCAGTAGACCAGCCCTTTATAATGCAGATCCCTGTGTTTACTGTGGAGGTCCTGTTTGCGAAACATCTTGCCATTCTTTAGCTTAGCAAAGCTCTTGTTCTCTAGCCGGGCCAACACTTCCTGCAGCTCCTGACACCTCTCATACTTATTGACTGTCAGGTCAACTGCAGCAATAACGTCGCGGATCTGAACCAGGGCATTAGACAAGTCAGAGTGTTCTTGACTTCCCTCTGTGATGGGGAAGAGGTAAAATAGGTATATAAACAAAAACAGTTATGTTGCTTTCAAAGCAAAAATAATGGGACTAGGCATAAGCTTTCTGTGTTGCTGGACTGTGTATCCATGTACAGTGCAGCTATGTTTACAGTCGTGTTTCACAGTAGAGCTGATTTACCTTGTGTGTACTGTAAGATCCTCTCCAGCAGCACTGGATACTTGGTAATGCGCTGAGTGACCAACAGGATAAATTCAGGAACCTCTCGCCGCCTGACCAGAGAGTTATTGCTCTGTTGCTGTGAACAGATGTAAAACTCAAAATGAGACCATCAACAGCTCAGTTGTGACATTTCACATTCAGCATGAGATTTTAGAAGCACAAGATGGATCACGGGTCTTACCCTGACAAAGTTTTGGAGTTTCTTGTTCTGCTGCTGCAGCTCTTTGAAGACATTGACAGCCTCAATGTGGTGACTGCAGAACTCTCCGTAAAGCTGCTTCATCTTCTCAGCATTTTCATCTGAAAACTGAGAGAAAGAGAGACAGAGACCATCAGACACTGATTACAGGCCTAGATCTGTGTGTTTAAATGCATGAATGAATCTTCCTAAACCTGCTGTAGCAGTATGTCTCCAATCTGATGGATCAGATAATTTCTGGGTTTCTCAGGTTGGGTTGCGGCCTGCCTGCGTTCCTGCAGCGCTCCGAAGAGGTTTCTATGGAAGAGCAGCAAAGGATCCAAGCAGGGGAAGATTCTGGCCACACTGTCCCAGTCCAGCTGCAGCTCCTCCAGCATACCCCTCCTAAACACCTCTGACATGACTGTCAGGGTTTGGATGTGGTGCAGCTCTGTCTGCATCAGCTCTGTTGAAAGTAAAGGGGGCAGCAAGAGTGGAATAATGGACACTGAACCCTGTGACGGATATGTGTGAATTTGTAAATTAACTTCAGTGGACAATTGACTGGTTATAGCACAAGAAAGTGTGATTCTTTGTTTGGACCCCCTGCTGTTCTGTTCTTCTTGAAAGCATTTTAAATCATCCATCCATCTTCTACAGTTTTTCTGGGTCGCAGGAATTTTAAATCATTAAAATATAAATGGTAGTAATTCATGTTTTTTGATGTGGTCAAAAGATGAGTGAAAGGAAGAGCCTTCTCACCATAAATAACATCTTGTCGTTTGATAGAGTGTCTGTCATGTTGTCTGCAGAACTCTGGACTGACTGCCAGACTCCATGACTCTGCATCAAGTCCCAGCAGGTCAGCGGACAAGTCACTCAGCAAAGGGGCATCAAGAGCATCTGCGAGAGCAAAAGCATGTTTATTCAGAAACACACAGAATCATTTTCAGTGGGACACATAAAAAAATGTAAATCCTGTAAACCTCACTTCCTCACCGTGTGCAATGACTGGCGGCTCGGAGGATGGGGGAGTCATTGTGACTGGTGTTCCCTCATCAGACAATGAACCGTTAGCACAAGCTGTCGCACTGCATTCTCCATCCACCCCTGCTGAGTCACTCAGGCGTCTGCAGAGAAATGTTTTGTTCAAAATTAAATAAATTCACCATATCTGAGTATTTCTTTGATGTGCTGATGAATACCCAGTGAGGGCCCTGCCACCCTACCTGCTGTCTATTGAGATGGAGAGGCTTTTGGGAAGAGGGGTGACGGCTTCTCTCTTCTCTCTTGTCACCATTGGCACAGAAGAGGAAGATGAGGATGATGAAGAAGAAAAAATGGAGGGTGGAGAGTTGTCTTTAACACAGTCTAAAGGGGAAATCAGGAGGAGCAGGAAGACGGATTAGTCACTTTTTTTTTTCTCTCTACACATACATACTTCAAAACTCTCTTCAGCGTTCAGACGTTTTATTTACATCTATGCAGTCAGTAAATGCAACAGTATCAGTCACCGTCGCTGTTAACTTGCAGAATTACGACAATATGTCATAGTAACTGAAGTTCGTTGTGTTTGACCTGACACTATGGTCAGACATCAAACACTGTAGACACTTAGTTTTACATTAGAAAATAAATTAATCCTGGCAGTGAGCAAGACATACTCAGCCTCTGCACTCATGCGCAGCCACACACATGAACTCAATCTAGGCTGGATCCCCCACTGAGGTGGATTAAAATGTAACTTTGTTTTACCAGCAATAGGACAACAGGGGAGAGAGTAGAGAGTGGGGGGTGAGGAGAAATTGCTCACTAGTGCACTACAGGAGAAACAAGGGAGGACAGGTGGAAACCAAATGAATGAAGAACCAAAGGAGGACATTGTGGGAGAGGTGAGAGGGGAGGGGAGAAGAGTGGGTAGACACACATTGTAATTTCTGACTCACTCTGTGGGAGAGACAGGGTCTTGCTTTTCATTAGCAATGCATTCCTCTCATGCAGCTTCTGGGGAAAGATAATCATATTAACATCAACAGATATGAATCACAGTTTCTGTTTAAAATATCAACACACAGTTTTACATTTCGATACTTATGTGGTGTTGTTCAACACATTCCAAGAATTCCTTTGCACCTAAGTGTTGGAATTTATGTTTCTCCTTCAGCTGCACCCACCTCCTGTCAGCCTGTCGCTGCTCTACTAATTCATTTATATATATATGCATTCTGCCTTGGGACAGCAAAGCAGAGTATGACAGGAAACACAGAAAGCCGAACTTAACTGGAAGGTAACTGCCACACAGCACGTGCCTCAGACCGCTGGACAACATCACAGACAGCTACAGATTTCAAGAGCCCCAAAAATCAACAGCTGTAGCGTTCTAACATTATAACTATAAAATTGGAGGTGTTTTTGATCTCTGAGAGAACTATGGCGCAAAATATCTCTTTAATTTGTACCATGCATCTGCAGGAGAACATGTGCAAATGGGTAAGTGTGGGCGTTGGTTTGGTGCTGTTCTTCTGATCCACAGTAATTTGTCTGAATTGAGCCAAGAAAGAAGGGAAGTGAAACAGAAGGCTTCACACTAATAAACATGGACGTAAACATTCGCTGAATTAAAATATTTGAAGAACTGGTTTGTTTAAATACGTAATGAAGAAGGAAATGCCCTTGGCTTGTTTGTCAGACCCCAAGTTTTGGTGAGAATTGCTGCATGACAACATCACTTGTTTTGTGTTTCCAAACAACAATACATGTCTTCTCAAAGGATTCTGGTTCACCGACACAGTACGGTGGTTACCCTGTAATCAACAACCACATATTCATGGATTTGAAGGCTTTGCATTAAAAAACATAAAAAAAAAAAACTAACAAAAAAAATGTAAAAGGTGGAATCGGAGATAATCCAACTTTCAGTCCTTTGTAGTTGTCAAGCTCCAATAATATTAGAGTTGGACCTTTTTGAGTTACAGTGTTTTATCACGTCAGTTATTTTCGCTGCTCCTTTGGAGCCGTATTAGATATTACACACCGGTTTACAAAGGGTAAGAAGAGCAAATTTGACAGGTGAACTGGACTTATATGTGTAAAATCGGTGGAGTCTCTCTTTGGTGGAAAGCTTTCACAGAAACATTATTTTAACAGTTTAAAGTCATTGAAACTGCCTCCTCACATTTTTGCGTATCTGGAAATGAGAGTGCATTGTTTTCACCTGCATCTTTATCCATCACAAAAAGAAAAAAGCCTTCATGAAAGCTATGTGATCCTTGAAATACATTGTTTGCACATAAAGACACATACAGCTGTCTTTTAAATTTTGTACAGAAATTTAGAGAAAAATCTTTCTGATTATTATTACTTATTATTAGAAATTGATCTCTTTCTGGTTTTGAAATGAGGTATGTGATGTTGCTGATTACCTTTCCACAGGCTGCAGCAGCCTCTCGACAGTTTTTATGGACATTCAGGAAACAGTCTGCAGACAAAGGCAAATCCCAAGTTAATTTAATCAGTAACGTGATAATAACCAAAATGACCAGATCTCTGGATTCAGTGTCCAGATGGCTGTCAGACTGCTCTGTTCCTCTCGATCGATGTGGAATTTGTGGGAGGAAGAAAACTGACTTCATGCCCCCGACTGAACAAAACATCAAGGCAGTACATGCAAGGAGATTTACACAAACCCTAAACAGTTCAGCCACCACAGCTCATAAAACAACAACAGTACTGACAGCATAATACTTACAGGAGCACTGCAACAACTCCTTCCCAGAAACAGACTTATCACAGGCCACACAGAGAGCAGGACCAGATGGAGACACAGGAACAAACTGGTGTCCATTACCGGCTCCGGACTTCTCCTTTCCCTCTTTCCCCTTTACCTGAAGTACAGGAAACACTGAAAGAGTTATTATGCAGCTGACATTCACTGCAATCAATGCCACCACCAAAGAAGAAGGCCCAAAGTGGCACACTGGTCATCTACTTGCTGAAACACACCTGTTAAAGTGGATTCAGTCGAGATGAAGAGGCCTCTGAGTGAGTGCCTCTGTTTACTTTGTTAAGGTCCATGGGACCGCTGCTGTTGTGGTCGGCCTCCTTAGGGGGGAATTAGGGGGGATTCCACTGTGTATGTGTGTGTTTATTTTCTTATCAAACTTAACAAGGAAGTCTACGAGTGCATGTTTGTTTTTCGACCGCTCATGTGCATTGCATGTCTGTACAGACATGGAAACATGCTTTCGCACATATGTGCACGTGTTTAGAAGATTGAGAATATACTATGGAATGTGTTTTGGTTCTTCACGCTGTGTGGTGGTGGGGGGGTCAATGTATTATGTAAGATGATATTTTTTCTGTGTCCTGTTGCTAAGACATGATGAGAGAGAAATTTCTCCCTTGCCAAATAAAGACACATACAATGGCGCTCCAGCACAGGAATTCTGACCTGGCTTGTCTGAGGGGTGGTAAAGCTTTTATTGCACTATTTTAGGAGGCCTTTTGGTTCTTCAGGCTTGTTTTTTTTTTTTTTTTCTGGATTTTTCAATACCTGTGAGCGAAATCAAATTTTCCACTCTCTCACCTTGGTCTTGTTGCGAGTGCTGGACATCCTGTTCTTGAGGAAGCTGAAGGTCCGGCTGACTTTGTATTTCTCTGACTCAACTTTAGACGGGATTATGTATTTATCCCACTCTTCATCCTCAATCCTGTTTGAGTATAAACATTTCAGTCAGCAGTCATCACATCATCTGGATAATGGAGACAGCAATCAAACCTAACATGCACACTCTTTATATAGAAAAATATTACTAGAAGAGTTGAACAATCAGGTACACTGGTGTCATGCTGGAATGAAAGAATGTCCAGACAGTCTTCCAGGACCCCTGGTCTACAGATTATTACTCTTAACAACATGCTTGGCATGCTTGGAAGTCACTAAGGACTCTAGTGGATACTATTTATAGTATGGCCTTGGCAAAATGCAATTAATAATGTGTCAACTATTTATAACAACTTATGTTAGTTACATTAAGCATTCTAGGTGAGAGGCAGCAGTAACAGAACCTAAACAGGGCAAAGGCATGCAACATCACATCAACCTAAGCTGTAACATGACATTAAAAATGTTAATATGATTCGTTTATGAATCCTCTATGACTAAATACAGGGGCAAAGAATCCACGTGATTAATGGATGAGTTGGAAAATGGCTATGACAGGGGTTACAATGGGTTCAGCCACACATGCATGGCTGTGAGGTTGTTTTGGTGAAAACATACTCTTTGAGGAACTCTGTGAGGGTGAGGTGTTGGAGCGATGCGCTGCTCTCTTCCTCTGCTGACTGGGCCCGCTTACGGAAACCCAAAACCCTGCATGGATATAACACACCTCAGACCAGATTGTTTGTCTTTCAACTCATCAGGAGACCTAAAAGTCTTACAATATTGGATGGTATCTAGGATTAGAGTCTAGAAAACATTTTCGGGCCTAAAAGTTAAAGTGACAACAGCTTTTACATGAGAATACTCAGTTTGTGTTACATATTGATTTTAGTAAACCATATAAAATATTAGCAAATGCTTAAGGCAGGGGCAACAGCTCCATTTAGTTAACACTGGATGAATTGAGATATTGTGAGGAACTAACACTATCAGTGAGTCGGATCAGTCTGGTGTTCTAATATTAATGTGATTTATAGAAATACAAAAACCTAATGATTTAACACGATAATCTATTTATCTAAAATGTTTCCAGTGTTAGCAATGCATGGTTCTTAGCATAAAACGAAATGCATTAGTGCATGATGAGGCAGTGAGATGAAATAAACTGAAATTAAATGATGATGACTGGGGCAGTTGTGACAAACAAACAAAATAAGCAAAATTTGTCAAGTTAGGATGGTAAAAGGAATGTTAAGTAAGTGACTCCTTCAACACAGAGACAACAGTATGTACACACTACAAAGATAGAGTCATTGATGTGCTACAGAAAAGAGCTCCATGTTCCTTTGATGCGCAGGAAAGCCCTGAATTTTGCTGTTTACTCGGGGGTTATTTTGAGGTTGCAATCAGAGCATATTCTGGCCTGGGCCCTGCGACAGGAAGCATGTCATATCCTGTACACCCAGAACCCAACCACAGGTTTAACACTGGAGATACACATACACACACAACTGCACACATACACACACGCATGCTCATCTCAGCCAATCGCTAACCACTGGTCAACACTGATGCCTAAAAAGGGAGGAACATCTAAGCAAGACCCTGCACAGTTGAGTGGACGTAGCCTGAGCTCGTGAAATGACACACTGGTTTTACCTCTTTTCTCTTGGCGTATCCGTCAGGCTGAATGCTCTCTGCTCTGTAATGTAAAGGAACAAGGGCAGGAAAATAAGTAAGACTGACACACATGTAAATAAAGATGAAGACATCAGTGCAGATTCCAAGCAAATCAGCTGAGAGGGTTGAAAACCGCATCCTAAATCAGAATTGACTGATTCTTGAAATACAACAATCCATGACACCGCCTGGATCCAGAAAACCCCTACGGAGATAGAAGAAACAACGAAAACGAGCTTTGCCTTGAAAAACCAGATGACAGTGAAGGTGGAAAAATAAAAACAGTTATGGAAACAACTCATGCACCCAAATGGAAGAAAACCAAACCCTCAGAAGAGTAAAAACTTTCTTTAGATCATCTGTAAAAGCATTAAGGAGGACATTTTTCCAAAGCCCAGATATCAAAATCCTCAAGATTTAAACCTCTACTTATCAGTAATTATGTAGGTGACCATTGTTTTATTGCTGGGAAACAAATCTTGGCACCAGGCTTTGGAGAAAGTCTGCTTTAGATCATCTCGCAATTCAAAATAATAATAAATGTTATTTACTGTGACAGTGGTTTATGCTTTGCACATTATGAAGGCCACACAACCACTAAATAAATCTTACCACACAGACAGGGCTGCACAATGTGGACAATGGAATGTGACCAAAATAAATCTGGGAGAATTAATTTACACCAAGATGAGCAGGAAAATATACATTGAATCAAAGTAGGTGATAAGAAGTTTAAATATACCAAACATGCCTTTTAACCGTGCAACTCTTAATGATCATCAGTTTGTCCCATGGTTACACCAGAGAGAGCAGGAAGACAAGAGTGAAATGCATTCGCCAGCCAACTGGCATTTCTTGTACTTACTAACTTGGTTGAGGCGAGATAGGGATTTAGAGAGAGATAAAGCTTGAAGTAGAGAACGACCACTGCTGCTGAACGTACCATCTACACAGGATAAAGCACAGCCTTAATGCTGCACACTAAACATGAGTGGTCGTTTTGTATCAAAGCTGAATGTAAACAGACATATTCTAAATACAAGCTCAGCTGATTTATGACACCGGTCTGGTGTTTCCGCCTGCTAGACATGTACCACATGTGTCCATTCAGCTGGCTTTTGGGAACAGAAAGGTCATAGGTCAAAGGGGTCAAAGTTCATTCACCTTCTGCCAGGTCAGTGATGGTTGTGTCTCGGTTTAGCAGCGGCCGCGCCGGCTTTGCTTTGGGGGAGGAGTAGGAGTAGGAGCGCAGACGAACCTCTGCCTCCTCTGGGTTCTGCTTGAAAACACAAGTCAGAAGGAACAGACCAGGCTGAGCAATGAGCAGAAGTTCACAGGTCTAATGCTTAAAACAGCAGGACCCTGCAGAGCTGGCGATTTTCATTCATGTAATTGAGCTGTTGATTCCTCGGCTGATGTTATTCTATTAGACATTCTGTGACTGTTGTTGCACTTTACTTTAGCTGGATTATTAGTGTGATTGAAATGCACAATTGGTATAAATCCTGCTCCAAAATGTAAACATGAATGAAAGAGTGACACCAGGTTTCTTGGTACATCAAGTCACAATGCAAACAGACACATGACCTGTATGATGAACCACTGTACTGTATGATTCATGAGTTTACAGAAGTATCGGTAAGAATTGTTGTACATTTTGGTCCAGAGAGAAATATAGTCCTTAGGTTTTTTGTCATTGTTTGGAATAAAGCTGTGATTTGACTTTCATAGACAAAAACACTGCTGCTTGACATCTAATATAGCATGTGAAAGCGAGTGTGTACCTTGGTGGACTTCTGCGAACTGTTGTGGTGTATGTGGTTAAAGTCTGGTGACATGTCAAAAGAGTCCCGCTCCTCTCCTGAGCTCGACCTCGGGATGGACTGCTGCTTTATAGACGAACAGGAGTAGGAATGTCCCAGTATGTCCTCTTCCCCACTGTCACACTCAAGACTGGGACTATTTACACATTTCAACAGACACAGACACACATACACACACATATCCATGTGCTAAGGTTATGATTCTTATTCTTATACAACACTAATACAGTTAATACTACATTAAACAAGAAGCAAATAAAAAACATCAGATGTCAGTTATGTTTATATTTCTGTCATTAACCAGCGGAGGCCAATTTGATCCCTGCCACTGTTCCGTCACTCAGTAGTGGAGGCTTCAGTCACCTAACGTCTTGCTCTGTGTCCACGGTGACCTTCTCTATTATCAGTGCTGATAATCCTTGATCACGGGCTGATATCAGGCTTTAAGAAACGTAGCTTTTTGCTAGCTTCTGTCACAACACAGAAGATCCTGTAGCACTGAGGAAGCTGGAAGGAATGTTCAGCAACCTCGACACACAAACAGCTCAATTGTGTCCAGGCTTCCTGTCACTTTCCGCACCTTCACTGGTTACAGTCACTGCACCGCATGACAAAACACGATTGCTGACATTCCTAAGAGATGATACTCTTTTGTCTTCATCACTGGAATGTTAATGTGTTTTTTAATCAACAAGACCACATTTTTGGTGCAAAAGTTCCTAATCCTGCTTCACTGGTTCTCACAGAATCAACTTGTATGGCTTGATATGTAACTCAGCCAATTTGCAGACAGCCACATTAAAGGTTTGCCAATTAAAAAAAATAAATTGTGCAAGTGTTTTTGATTTTCAATTCAAGAATGAACAGTAGTAATGTCCTACCTCAGACCCCGACTTGCTTCCGTCAAGCTGCATCCTCTGCGATTCAAAGCGGGAGAAGCTGGCAAGCACGGCTGTGTCTGACGTCGCTGTGCTCCTTCAAACAAACGGAAGGCAGCAGCCAGGGGGGAGGATGGAAAAGATGGAGAGGGAGCGAAGGGAGTCGGGGGACTAGTGTAAGGGGACGGCTCCCCGTGATTCTCTAGCCTGGGGCCTTGGATTCTCATCTCCGAATTATGGAGTGAGGACAACCGATTCTGGGAGCAGATCACTGAGTCAGGGGGAGTCATGGAGAAGGAATCCCAGCACTGGCTGCCAACATGGGAAGGAGGACTCACCTCCTCCTCTCGTGGTAAGCGGTATCTAATGTCGGCATCATCCACCTTGAACAGAAAAGTGAGAAATTGAGGGCACTGAGAGGGAACCACTGCACAGTGACGGATTTGTAAGTCCTGTAATAGAGCCTTTTACATCACGCAAGCCAAGTCAAATTTTGACTTAATGACTGAACTACATACCCGAAGTACATGGTATATTTTTCTTTAAACAGAGAGGATTCACCGCTCACCTGATCTACCAGCATGGCGTTGGCGTACACTCTGTCTTTGCCTTGGATCATCGCTGAGAGTCTGGCAGCTGCAGCCAGAGTTGGGGATGAGGCTTGGCTCTCCCTTATGGAGTGGTTTTTCTCTACAGAGAAGAGTGAGACAGAAAGGGAGAGAGAGAGGGAGAGGGGGGGATTTTCAATATTACATTTGGTTTCCAGAGCAACACCCAATAACTCCTCACAAACACGGGAAGTGACATAGACATCCTGGGCAGTTGCATATCATTGTTCAGAACCGAGAGTCTCTCTATGTGTATGTGTGTCTGTCTGAATGGCTCTTTGCACACACGCAAACGTGTGCATGGGCTCATAAGTGGGCATCTGTAAGCATGTTTTTTCCCCACCCTGCCTTCAGTATAGTAGGTGAGTGGAAATAACTCCTGGAGAGCACACAGTAGCATTGACAGGAGCCCTTCCAACACAGTAGAGTCACTGTGAGCAGTCACCTGGTTTTGCTGTTAAACAGGAGAAAACACTCCTGCTCTCAAAACACACAGCTCCCCCTGGGATATTGCTCTGTACAAAACACAGTTTCTCCACAACAGAATTTCTTTGAAAGTTTCTCAGGACTAATGTTATTAACCAGACTGCTCACTACAGAAATCGTTTGATGAGACTCACATGCAGCATAGTGAAGAGTTGTTTCAGAATAGAGTAGAGAAACTTAACAAAATAAGAAACAAATTGTTGAGTAATATCCAAAAAATTTAACTCAGCAGAAATTTGAATATGCTCCTGATTTAAAACATTGCATTAACTTGGGCATAAAAAAATCAGAAAAATAGGTTTTGGGTTTATGTGATATGATTGAAAGCTCTGAATTGTTCTTAGGGCAAGATTTTTTGTCATCTTCTGTTTCCATTATCAAACATGACTTCTGAAAGTCAAGTGGAAAGCCAACATTTAAAAAGATTTCTAAACGTTGCGCAAAAGGTTTAATTTGTTCCTTGATCCATTTGTCAATAACATCTGGGTGAATTCCATCTCCCGAGAACGATCGAAACCTCCAAAAACACCTACTCAAACAACTATGAGATGGGTCTGCTTTGCCAAGAATAAACTTTAAATCTCAAAGGCTTCTGGTGTTTATGATGGCAACTGCATAGTCATTACCACAGCGTGGTCCATTTGTTTTCAGACGTTTGTGAATTTCCAGATATGCCAGTGGTCCAGTGTCCTCTGGGTGTTAGAACACATGTAATGTGTTTCTGTCTAACCTTGTCCGATCTCAGTACTACACTGGCTGCACTGCCTGTGTGCGTTCATCCGTGGACTGTGCAGTTATTTGTGAAAGTCTGAATTTGAATGAGAGAATAACCCAGGAACCAGCCATATATAAACATATAAATTCAGCTAGATAGAATCCAGTCAAGGAAGCCCTGGAATTTTCAGGCTGTCAAACCGCAGTCACACTTGGCCAGTCAGAAATGCCATCACCAAATTACAACTCAACCAGCAACTACTCAGAAATGTTCAAACCTGCGCTGTTCGCTTCAGCGCTTCAGAGTAAGCTAATGAAGTGTTTTAATTCAGTAAGTTATGGCTTTATAGCAAATGTAAGTTACTGTATTGATGAAAACATTTCAAGTTCAGCTAACGTACATCTGAATCTGGCGGTGACAGTTACATTCTCTTCACACTAACAGGATCATTAGCTCAGTTATGTTATTATATTCCTATTGGCAGTCTCGCTGTACAGGAGCAAAGCTGTGCCTATAATGATGCCAGTAGTGCAAAAGCATGCCTTTCTGCCCTAAGCACTGCTAACACTAACAGCTATTAATCCAAGAGTCCATGCTCTTCTTTCAAAACAAATCCAAAGTTAATTCACAGCTGCCTGCAAAACAAAAAGAGAGAAGTGCAGCATTTGTAAAAGAGAATAAATCAGACCAACAATTGGCTTAGCTTCCTGTAGGCGGTGAGCCCCATAAATCTGAGAGGCAACATTGAGTCAAGCAGACATTGATGAGGAAACCAGATGATTCTTGTTCCATCCACATCAAATGTAAAGGATTAGATTCCTGTTCAACCACTGCAGGATGTACAGAGACCAGTTCAGGTCAACACTGATGCTATCTCCCAGGAATCTGATTTACTGTCATTATATCCTGAAATTATCAGAAAGATGGGGGAAAAAAAGGTTACATCTTGTTCTTGAGTTATTTAAAAACCTCTGGATTCTGTTGGTTCCAAATGAAAATGAACCTGAATCCAAATTCAAAATACCTGTATCTTGTCATGTTAGACCCTCTATTATGTACTGCAGCATTAGATTGAATCAACTCCTGGGAGGGGGTGAGATCCTGGATGTGGGTCAAACCGCTGTTTGAAAGCAGATACTGTTTCATATAAACCCACTTCAGTAACTCAACAGACAGGCCTAACAGTTCAGGTTCTGGGCCAGATCCAAAGCCACAGCTGGCTGCAATGGGCTTGATCATTCACACACCTCTGACCCATAAACACCGCCTCACTGAACATTACTGTCAGGCGCTGTGATCTGTGTTTAACATTAGTTAACTGGGGGAATAACAAAGAAGCAGGGAGTTCAAATTACTAACAAGTTAAAGCCGCACAAAATCAATCTTTCTTCTGGCAAAGCTGTCTCTATTGCTGAGAGACACAGAGAGAGGGAGGCTTTTTTTTTTTTTTTTTTTTTTTTGCAGGTTGCCATTTCAAAGAGACTTTTGAGGAATGCACAGCAGTGTATGGAGATATTTGGATCAGATTTTTGCTCACAGAAGGTATATTTGGAGTGATGTGATATTCAGAGCATGTCCCTGAGTGAGAGCCAACCCTATACAGTAGCACTGCTGAGAGCAGCAGCAGAAAGAAAAAGAAGAGAGCTTGAGCTTTACAGAGGCTCAGACAAAGACAGCAGTCACTGCCAGGTTTCCAGAACAGGGCAGTTAAACACAGAGAGTGACCCTTCAACCCATGCACACCCCTGGGAGAGAGAGATTGAGGAAGGCAGGATGGGAAGGGGGAAGGCAGGGCAGTCACAAGAGTTCTTTCTCAAGGTTAAAGCTCTATGGCAAACCAAAAAGCATTGAGACAAACACAGAATCAAAATTGTTGAATGTGTCGACCTTGGCTTGTTTATTATGAATATTAAAGAGATTGTTTGCCCATGCTGGCCCCTCTTTTATGATGTTAGTCTTGCTCTAAATCTGCACTTAACTGTCACTGTGGAAAGAGCTGGGATAAATTAGGAGCAGGGTAGAATAATAAGATGTGTCGGGAAAAAAAGGAAAAAAATAATCACATCAGAGGGAGTTATTAACGGAGAGAGGGGTGATTATTTGACTTCACTGTTCACTGAGGGCTGTTTAAATCATTATATCAAATGTTTACTAAAATCTACAAACCCACTCTGAGTTACGACACCTGCGGTCTAACAGCTTGATCCAAGCATCACATTGTGATCTCCCACTGTGTTTACATTTCAGTGTGTCGCCAGGTCTGAGAGATCCAGGAAAAGGTAAACCCAGTGCAGACAGCGACCAGTCCTCAGAGTGAAGAAATAAACTTCTGACACTGCACACCTGAAATCACATTTAACTTTGCAGGTGCATTGTTAGCCCAGAGCTGTTTTACTTATTCCAGACTCTGACTTCTTCTAAAAATGTATAAATACATTTTAACAAACTGGCAGGTTAGAAAGGTTTACATAGAGCTGCTGTTGCTGCTTTTTAGCTGAATAGCACAGATTGGCAGTGTGAATAAAATTTGCTGATGTCAATCACAGTTAAGAAGCAATAACAGGGATAATCTTGCAGAGGTTTATGGTGAAAGATGAGAAAAAGAGCACTGGAGTTGAGCCATGACACAGACATGACAGTAACTTGATCTCACTCTGTCTGTCTCTCTCTCTCTCTGTTTCTCTCCCCTCATATCTCTCTTCCCAACACATACACACACACACACAGCCGCATGCACAAAAGCAATGAACAGCTTAACCATTCTTTTATAATTTTGGATTGTCTTAAACATTCGCTGTAGCTCATCCTTACCTGATGAAGAGGCACAACAAACTTAGTAGCCATGTTTAAGATCTAGGATTAACTTTATCTTGGTTCAGTTTCTGGCAAATATAATGTACAATAGACTGTTATGAACTTCAGTGGCAACTCAACAAAAATGTATTATTATGATCAACTGCAGGTGCCTGAGCCTGGGCTTTGTGGGAAAATGCATATTAAACAGACCTTTCTTTTACGCTTCATGGACACCAGCAGTTGCACGCGGCCACAACTGCTCCATTCATACACACAACAGTGTGGCCCAAGGATGTCGAAAGTCCCCAAAGCACTCAATCAGCCTCGAGTGGACATCTGACATTCCCCAACATACTGTCAGATATCAGGTTACATCACTGGCAAACATGAGGTTATCTCACTCCGACTGACTTGTTGCTGCAGTGGAGGCCTGTGAGTAAGAATGTGTAATGGGAACAGTCTAATTTTAACTTTATTGTTCCACAGTGAACAGTGAGACGTGTCTACCAAGTGAGCAGTTTGTTTTTAAAAGTCTTCTTTGTCATCTGTAACGTGAAGTAGCTATAATGCTAAGCTGTGTGTCTCCAACCTGCTGTTACATCCTCTGAAATGTATCTGCATGAATCAAAAGTCTGTCAAACATTTCAGATGTCAACATGTCAAAAACTCTTTTCCACACATCTGTCTGTAATGTGGAGTGACCAGACTGATACTCATCGGAGCTCATAAAACGTAACTCTCAATGTGATTGGAATGACAGATAGATGGCCACGGCTGTTGATTAATGCTGTTACCTTTTTTCCCAGTCTTTCTATGCATCCTCATCTTTGGAAAAGAAGGCCAGGAGTAGTTGAAAGGAGAATCAGAGTCCGAATCCATAACTTGCTGTCTTCAAAAGAATCTTTATCCAAGCCGCCCAAAAGTGTTAAATAAATGAACGGTGGCTCCGTTTACATCCAATCCCCCATGGCTGAACAGACTGTGGACTGAATGCAGCACTCCACTCTCCTTTTTCCAGAGCTCTGCTATAGACACTCTGACACTTCAGCAGTGAGCCAGCATGTTCTCCTCTGTCTCCCTCAATCACCCCTCCCCCTAAAATCCTCCCCTTCCCCCTTCGCGACTCTGAAACAGAGCTCGAACCGAACCTTGGCTTGATCCTCTGCTTTCTTTTCTTGAGATTTCCTTCTGCATCTC
Organism: Echeneis naucrates; assembly: GCF_900963305.1. Taxonomy (NCBI): domain Eukaryota; kingdom Metazoa; phylum Chordata; class Actinopteri; order Carangiformes; family Echeneidae; genus Echeneis; species Echeneis naucrates. The sequence continues at coordinate 17,989,013 of NC_042519.1, forward strand.
TGTGCCCTCTCCCTGTCTTCCTGGCTGCTCTTCTCAAATCTGTGCCAACATCATGGGCTTTGAGTGATTACCTCAGTCACTAAACCACCACATGCAGTATGAAGGGAGAGAGGGGAGAGATCAACCCAAGCTGGAGGGAACAGGGGGAGGACAATGCTGACGGCTGGAAAGAGTGAGTGAAGGAGGGAAAGAACCGAAAGGACAAAGTCAAACATAGGAGTGAATTCAGAACCTACAGTGAAGACAAACATGAGGGCAGACAGCTTAGTGGAGGTGAGTCTCAGACACAGGAGAAATCATTAACCCTGTGAGTTCATGATTGTCTCGGACATACGCCAGACTGCGGAGATGCACACTCCAGACTCGGAATGCAAGTTACTCAGGATACCATTTATTCTCTCTAATATGCCTGATGCCACATCTGAAGAGCGTCCTTCTTGATCACTCCACTCTCTCTCTTTCTGTATTTTAGCATGTCAAAGCCAAGCTGAGGGGGAAAAGTGTGTGTATGTGGGGGGGGGGGGCAGACTGCCAGGTCAGCAGCCTCACCATGGAGACAGCAGTGAGAGCCGCTGCTGTTTTCTTCTTCCACGCTGTTTTTCCCCCATTTTCCTCCTCTTGCCAACTTGCGAGAGTACAGGGCTCCATTTGCTACAGCGAGAATATAAGTAGGTTTGGCTAGAGGTGGTAAAAGTGAGAGAATGGGACAGGGAAAGGGTTTTAAGAGACAATTCAGACAAAGGGTCTCTGGAGAGAGGCCAATTGGTGGGTTTATAAATCCACATAAATAAAGGAATGTGATAAAAAAGGGAAAAGGAGGTGGATGAGAAGGGTTTTGTAGGCAGAATATAGGCAGAGGAGGGGAAAGGTACACTGCAACTATAGAAAGTAGTTTCTTTATATGTGTGTGTGTGTCTGTGTGTATGTGCACATGGGGAATAGTGGTGGAGATTGTTGGCACTGCACTACTGAACATTAATGATGCCTTTGTGAGGCCTGTGTGAGGTTTAGTCCTTTTTTTCCATTCACCAATTAGATTTCTCAGCTTGGGTCAGAGACTGGTGTTGCGCTCATCATCCCAACTCACCATGCCAAACTATCCATATCATAAATTGCCCCCCCTCGCAGCCATTATATTCCACACACAGTCCTCTGCTCTCTTCTCCCTAAGGATCTGAACAAGCTGCTGGAAAACTGCACTCAGCAAAGCCCTGGCAACCCCCATTCAGCCACAAACACCCCCTTATTTCACTTCCTCATACCCCTTGTCCCCTTCAGAGTGCTCTTCCCCGCTGCATTCTCCCTCTCAAACACACACACAAAACAACCTCCTTCTTCTCTTCATCTGTGGATAGCAGAACTCCCAGGATGAAGTGGCCTTTGCTGTTTGTTCACTAAACTCACATTAAAATGCTGATCTGGGAGGATGGGACAGGGAGCATGGGTGCACGTCTGTGTGCCTCTCTCTATGTACGTATTTGGGTGCAAGTGTGTGTTTTGGGTGGAGTATTTAAATATCGGGGGCATTAGAAGGTCAAAACTGGGGCGAAAAAGGGGGGAGGAAAATGGAAAAGGAAAGATAAGGTACGGCTTTTCTGAATTTCTATGCCTATATTGCAAAGCTTGTAAAACTCACTTTGGCAACACTATTTAATTGCATTCATGCCAATGATGTATGGTAATTTGAAATGGAGAGAGGAAAGAGCTGACATCAAGAAGACAGGGGAACATGACAGCTACATTCAAAATTCCTCATCCCTTGCTGAAGCTCTGGCTATAGAAGTTCTTTCTGTCTATTTGATGACGCATTAGTGCAAGAAAGCAGCCACATTGCATGTCATAAAAGCAGACTGGAATCACAATATATGCTCCATTTCCTTGCCTGCCAGTCACTTGTAATGCCCGAAAGCTTTGGGATGTTTAATGAGGAAAGGTTCAAATAAGCAGTAAAATCCCTGAAGAATGGCATGTGCAAAATCTGAGTCAATTTGAGCCAGAGCAATTTTTTTTATTTAAAGAATTCTTTTAACTAAAAGAAACCTGAAGAAAACAGCCTTCCTGTGACTAATGTTATTCGTCTGAACCACAAAAGACCTTTGGGGGGACCGAACGAGGTCAGCGGCAGCCAATCTTCAATGACTACACACTAAATGTGAAAATCCTCAACCAGCCAACAAACACAAACATTCACAAATACACACATGCACACAGAAGATAAAATGGCTTGACCATATAGCATGAAAAATAACACCAGCCACAGGAAGTTAAAATTGCAGATGTCCAATGCCAAATGTTATAAAGCCCGAAGCCTCAGCTTGTAACCACAGCATTCTTACACCAAGGCATCAGTCTGCTCTGCAGCAATACAAGCCAATTATTAACCCACAGGATGTTCCCACTCGAAAATCCTTCCCCTCTCATTCAGAAGCAGATCATAGCAGAAGCCACCTTCTGCCACCTGGTTAGAATCCATTCCTGTTCCCTCTGTCACTGCTAGCAGAAACAGAATGACTCAGGATTATCTCCAGGAATTGCATATTAAAGATTCCTTCACTGCACTGCATTTGCTGTAAACACTATAAAAATTAGCAAATTCCAAAAACTCCAGAGTGAAAGCATGGCAGGCTTGGGGGCTGAAATGTGATCCGTTAAATGGTAGACAGCCATAATCGAGAATTAGAACTGCTTTCTAAGCTTTGTTCAGGAAAGAAGATATTTGAATAACTTCCTATGAATATAGCACCACCTAAAACAACAATGATCAATTTCAGTCCATGCAAAACATGATCTTCAGCAGGTGTGCAGAAAGCTGTAAAATTAAAACCATGTCTATAAAGAGATTTCTGAGAAATGAGTCTTGCTTAGAGAGGAACTTTAAAAATAAATCTTTACCAGAGCCCAATTCTGGTGAATTGTCCTCTTCATCCTCCTCATTCAGGCAAAACATTAGTGGCTCCTCATAGTCCTGAGTGAAGAAATGGGAGCATTTCACCAACTTTTCAGAATCAGTCTTCATCAGGCTGCAAGGCAGGAAAACTGCAAAAACAAGTCAAGCCAAGTGCAAAAAAAGCATGTGTCTGGCGAGTGTCGAGGTGTGCCATTGAGAAAGATTAATTATGTAACTATCTGTATCACATAAAACAGGTCTTATTGGTTAACCAGAATCATGTGCATGTGCCACACATCTCAAAACATAAAATACTGACTTCACTGTGTACAAATTCAGCTACTCATTGGCGTGTGCAAGGTGCCAGCTCCAACACCTTGACAATGAGAGTGAAACAATGTGGAGCATTGAGGGGCAGTTAGAGCCTTGTTCAAGCCAAGACTGCAGTTTGTCACTGGCAAAAGCAGATGCTTGTGGGGACTGCCTGGGGCTTTAAGCGATTTCAAATTTGAAATTAGGCATCCAGGATTTTCTTCCTACATAAAACCTGTTGTTTAAAAGAATAGACAAAGGCACAAGATGATGATGATGATGATGAAGTTTTTGAGGGATCAAGAAACTTACTCCCATCACAACAAGTATTTAGTAAAATATACTGCGGTGATATCATACTAGTACTATAGTTCTGCATGTATGTGAAGTATGTTGAGTAAATCCCTCAGCATTCAAATACGCACATTTTCCTCCACAGCAGAATTTCCTCCATTGATATCAGGATACAGTGCTGAAAGAAAAGAAGCAACCAATAAACTTCAAAAGAGACTTTTTAAACAATACCATGTCAAGTTTTATTCTTTTCATAACCTGGAGGGATCTTTTCAGTGTGGTCTTAATCTCCTTTCTTTTCATTTAACTCCCATGTGCATCCCAGATCAAAGGACACAGTGTGTGATCACCCCCCAGAAACAAGCCGTACAAATTAGTGTTTGTTGTTGAGTGGTTTGATGTTCAGCATGGGGTCGCGTAGAAATATAAAAAGGACGGAAATGTAGGAGGCCTAAGTGGTAACAACTCATAAAGATTATATAGGTTGAGAGATTTTAAATTCTTCATAATTTCATAAAATGCCATAAATTTCATAAAGAAATCACAAGCATAAGCTGACTCTTACTGGGCATCAGCATGATGGTATACATTGCATTCAATGAAGTCTGACATAATGATGCCAGCTGGCCCTAATGGATGAGGAGGGAGAACTGAAGAGCCAGGGAGCCAGACAGCAAGGGAGAAGACCCACAACTGTTTCAGTTTCGTCCAGCCAGCTTGTATACCTTTATTGCAGCGTGGCATTTGGTGTATATGTTTATCAGCGCCACCCCCCCTCACCCCACCCAGCTGTTGTTCTGACTGGAAATTCAAACACTCATTGGATTGCCATGAAATTTTGTGCAGACATTGTGAAACCCAGAGGCTGAATCGCTCTGTAGAGCTCATGAATTTTCCTCTAGCACCACCAGCAGGTCAAAGTTTTCTCTTGTCTTATAATTATATAATCATTATATGATTGTACAGATATTCATGGTCACCAGGCAATGTATCCTGATGTCGCTTTCTGAATTATTTATATGTGCAACACAAGGTCAAAATACATATTTTCTTCACAGTTTGGTTCATGGATCACCAAAATACTTGCTAAACTCATGACATGAACTTCATATTAAGCTGTAATTAGCACCTCCTAGCATGCTAACATGGAAGCTACGATACCCGCTACAGATCAGCTGATATCATTTTTGTGCCATTTTAATGGATTAATTACAAAAATTGCAAAATTGAAGAAAGCCATGTTTGACTGAAACAGGAAGACATTTAGAATTGCTACTTGAAATTGCTACATGAATTACTTGTTCAATTAAGTCATCATTCATCATATATTCCACTCAACTAATCTGTGAGAAAAACCTGAACACAGCTTGGCTGTTCTGAGCATTTTTTTCATTTTTTTTGACTTGCAGTTCCCATAAAAGTCCAGAGGAGGGCAATCATTTCCCATCGAGCCTGACAGTGTCACTTTAGACCCTTGGGCCGATGACAAACACAGAGAAGATTTAAGTAAGAAAAAAAAAACCCTAAAAAACTCAGAGTAAGGGTTAGGTTTAGTTAGGGTTAATCTGGTTCAACCCCAAAATGTATCACTGGCTCCAGTCCCATCCCTCCACCCAGTTCAGTGTAAATTGATTCAGTACTTTTTTGCAATCCGGCTAAGATAAAGAGAGTAGAGGCTATTGCAACATGAAAGAAAGGAGTTAAGAGTGGATATTTTATCTTAAAAGAATCTCCCAAACCCCGTAAAGCAGGCAGACTAGCAGGGGTTTGATACCGTTCTCTGTAGGCTCATCCACTAGTTCTTCTTTCCCTAAGATGGTCTCCACTCGTTCCCTCCTTAGTGCTTTGACCTGTTGGACAACACAGTGTTCTATAAAAAGAACGACATGAAACTTACTTTACCTGCATGCAAATCAGTTAAAACAAAGAGCAATTTCGGCTCACAGTCCCTTAAAAAAACCTAAAAGTAAAGATTTTTGATTTGTAAAGAGTTGTAAAGATTTCTTCCAGTACTTAAAAGTGTACTTAATGTTCTTTTACAAATATTGCTGATGAAAATATGTATTTACAGGTATGAGGCAGCACCCATAAGGCATCCTCACCTCTCTGAGGAAATCCTCATCTCGGAGTCGGACTCTGAGTAGCAGGATATCCGCGTGGCGGCTTTCCTCTGAGCTCCATCTCAGGTTTTGCCTGATGGTCAGTGTCAGGTTCCCTGTGTCATGACAGAATCTCAGCAATCGAGACCGGTCTGCCCACACCTGGGACAGACCTGCTGGGGGTGTGGCGAGAGGGTTGGGTGGACTGCACCACAGCAGGGGAATTAGTTTGATCACAAAAAAACAAAACAAAAGAAATCTTAAAAAATGCCATTTAAGTGGCTTCAATATTACTGACTGCAGCATCAGAGAAAAGGACTTCATACAGATGACTAATTTGATATTTTTAACAATATTTTCTGATCACAGAATATCTCACAGGATCTTTTTTTATTGCTCTGCTCCAAACACACTGTTTCACTGCTTGTAGTACAAATATATATGGAATGAGTTTTAAAGAAAAAAACTCTGGAGGAGGATTTTTGCCACGACAATAGTGTTATAACATTTCAACCAGTATAGCAGTGGTTCTCAACCTTTTTTTCAGTGAAGTACCCCCTGTAAATCATTTTTTCAGCCAAGTACACCTGAACGGTTAGGGGGTACTCAGCTAAAAAACCCTAAACCATTTTAAGGGCTTTTGAATTGATTGCTACTTTCAACATATATTTTTTAAAAATCTCACAAACCCCCAGGAGTGCCCTCAAGTACCCCATTTCAGAACCACTGACTTAGAGCATCTGACAACTCAAAAGAATGTTAATTATCTGGGCCAATAGCTAACATAAAACCAGATTGCTTCCTTATTTGCAAAGCTTTCCCTTCCTGTTCTGAGTGGGAAAGTTTTCCACTGAAGACTAATGCTACAGCAGAACAGTGGTCCATTTGTCATTCGCTGATGAAGTGCCCTGTTGGATCTTACTGTATGAGCAATTCCAGGAGTTCAGTGTTGCCTGCTATCTGTGCCAGCTGCAGTGGTGTGACTCCCTCTTCATTTGGTAGACTGACAGCCATTAGCCCCCCTGGCTGGCAAAGCAACAGCTCTGCAAGCCGACAGAGACCCCATCGAACAGCCAGGTGGAGGGGCGACTCCCTGGGACTATGTTCTGGGGACAAGGGCAGAAATATAAAAACATAAAGAATACAGTTATGAATAGATCATAGATAATACTAAGCAGGGGGCCTAAGGAAGTGGCTGGATGAAGGAGAAGTGAGCTTAACTCTAGAGAAAGAAAAAATAAGAAAGTGGCAGAAAGAGGCAGAATGTGACAAAAACAGGAGGAAACGAACATGCTGACATTCTCATCTTTAACCACATCCAGATGATAATTAACCTAGATGTCAATGATTGATTTCTCTTCTTGGCCAGCACTGGATCCCTCTGCTCCACTAACCCACTTTAAGGTAATAAAGGCTTTTCAACAAAAATTTCTTATTTCTGTGTCTACCACTCAACATAGTCCAAAGAGAAGCTTGTCTGTCAGCTACAATTAAGCATCCGTCTCTTCAATTTCTTTTAAGCACGGAGAAAAAGGGGGGGAAATTACACATAAAAAATTGTTTGTTTTATACAGATAGATTGGTCAATTTCACACATTGGTGCTGATTTGGGATCTTTGAAAAATAGTCCTGTCCTTTTTACTTGTGTTTTGTGGGGGAGCAGAGACCAACGTGTATGACAATGACAATGTATGGGGATTGCTTTCTTGCTTCAGAAAGAATTTGAATGATAACCTCCTCAGAACTGATCTACGTCCAGACAGAACATAATACTTCCAGCCTCCAGAGCAGTGATGGCATTTTGTGACAGTAATGCCATTTTCATCCGTCATTAAAATGCAGAACACACTGAAGAAAAGGTGACAATCAAAGGAAAGTAGGAGGCCGAAAATTCAGTTGCATACAACATCAGCAATAGTGATGTCATAAGCAGTATGATCAAATTAACTGCAGACATTTAGTGGGAGACACTGCGATGAAACAGACTGCCATAACTATATTAACGCTAAATCTAGTTTGTAGTTTATGTAGGTGGCCCTTCACAAGCACTCAGATCATACGAGCAGACGGTGGCATCTAGATTACATAGCGGTCAGGACACGCACGAGCAGCACACAGATTTATTGAGCTCTGCTTTGAGCTACTTCCAGATGGGAAGGCTCTATTAACCACATTACATTCTGCTTAATTGGGTTTGATGAATTTGTCAGGAGGACACGTGGTCATGTTCACTTCCGATTTCAGTCCGGTGAGCATCGAAAACGGGAATTATGGCTTAGAAAGTCGAATGAGGGTGGATGAGAAAAGAGTTGAAAAGTTCACTCTGTGAATAGGACCGGCATCAAGTTTCCAGCTAAATGCAGAGACGTTTTCTCTGCTCAAGAATTTTTGTTCATGAACTGACATGTAAATGAGACAGTAAGTCGTCTGTTTTTTTTCTCCCTGTTCAACCTCCCATGCCCACAGCTGCCAATATGTATAGTATTGTCTCATTCATCTCTTTTTGGATCAACAATTTTACCTGTTTCAATCATTTTTACAAAACACTTTTGAGCAACACATTTGCGCAGGGTTGCCGTTCAGCAGGATAAGATAGTCCCACTCTCACCATCTCCACTGTGGCTCCCAAGCACATTCCAGCTTCGGGGGATATCCAGGTTGGCCATGGCCAGGGCCACTCGACGATCCATAGCCCAGCGAGAGCTGTCCTGGCCCAGGTTGAAGAGGCTTCTCAACTCCTTGTGATCCGTGGAGCTCAGACAATGTCCATGGATTACCAAATGCTCTGCAAGTTCCTGAGAATAAAGCAGTTTGAATAAGAGCCCCTCGTAACTGGTACACTGTGCAAAATAACAGCACAGAAAAGATAACTGCTGTGCAGGGATCATGTTTGTGGACCTTAACAATTCCCAAACACTACAAGTTTACAACAGACAATTTGTAATGTTACTGCAAGAATAAACTACCATGTGTGCAAAGATCTTGTCTGTGTGGCTTTCCTACCTGAGCATCATCCTGGACATATTCTAGTGAAGCCCCTCCCACCCAGGTGGGAGTTGATGTTTCAGAGCACAGGTAGGCCTGAACAGAGACCATCTCAGCCAGGTTATGTCCTAAAGAGAAACGCACCACAGCAAAAGCCAAACCTTTCTTCAGTCACCATCCGTAAAAAATGTACTGTACAGTATGAGACCCATATATCATTTTTCACTGCAACAAAAATCCAAATAAAAATTGGCCCGAGTGATTGATTTCAGGTTTTAAACAACTAAAATGTCTACTTCAAACTGTGAATGTTTAATTGATGGCTATTTTTGGTTGCAAGATCTGACATTCAACTCAACATTCGTGGTCTTTAACAAATAAGGTAACATATCAGAAATTAGACACAGTTTATAGATAGCAAACCAAAACAAAAGAAAATCAGAGGTTTAATGTTTTATAAGTGCTTTATATAGTTAAGCCTGGAGCTATGTTTGAAAATGTTATCAGATTTTCTTTTGTATGCTAGCAAAGGCGTATTTTCTTTTTTGATGGAGAGGCAGACATGGTTTTAATCATCAGGTTTGAAGATCTCAATGGAGCACACACAATCCTGTGAAGAGCACACGACCACGCAGGACTGTATGTTGTCTGTGTCAGCCAACACGAAGGCTCAGTAATGTTGATATACTGTTTATGTTACTATTTCCCTCCTGACAGGAAGCTGATAAGATTCTGTGTCCAGACCTCAGCCCACACACTGTCTATTTGTGTGTGTATGTATGCATGTGTTTGTGTTTGCGTGTGTGTGCGTGTGCGTGTGTGAAGATTTAAATATTGATATATTGCTCCTTGGTCCAAAACAGACAGGAGAGGAAAACATGGGATTTTCAGGATGTGCAATTCACTGCTGAAGAAATCTTTCTCCATGAATTCTCCCTTTTGGACATCAAACATTACAAATTACTTTGAAAGAAATGACACATAATAATAAATACACAAGCAAATAATACAATAACAGTGTTGTAGACATCATACACATGCACATACCAGGCACTATAAAGCAGAGCATAACATCACTCTGAGCCCTGGTGACATGGACCAGAGTGGATCCTTCCAGAACAATGTAGACTTCTGCATCATCTGGCACAGGGTCTAAACCCTCCAGCAAAGCAAATACCTTGGCCTGGCCCTGTGATAAAAAAAGGTGAGAGAGGTTGAGAGAAAAAAAGACACTAAAGAAGAGCACAAATTAATTCTATTTGTAACGATACAGGCTCATTTTAGACTAAGACTTTATTCTAATGCCATGTTCTACTTTCTGTAAAGTACACCAAATCCCCTGAGAGCATTCCTCCAGAGGCTACAATAAAACATTCCCCTTAACAATAAAAACAGGAATGTTTTAGTGTCTATTGCAAAGACCTGCCCTGATCCCAACAGGCCAGAACACTTTAGACTCTTGACCTGAGGCAGGAGAAAGTGAACCGAGCAGTCACACCAACATGTACTGGTGTCTAGGTGACTATGAGGACGCTGATGTGATTGGTACCCTTTAAAAGCATTGTGCAGGTCAGACGTGGGTCTGACAGCCTCTCGACTATAAATCCTCACTGTAGAATCTCAGCTTGAGCTGTTGTTTAATCTGCCTAGGGCTACTAGCAATTGAAACGCTGAATCTTTATTTTTTTTGTATTATATATTATGAAACTCATCAAGTAAAAAACTGAAAAACTTTCAGCAGTCCCGGAGGGATTTTCCCTTGAACCTCAGTGTCAAACTAAAAGATGCAGTCACTCAGAATGAAACACATCCTCCAGGAGTCACCAAGAACCAAGAATATATCAATTTGTCCACCTACAGTGGCCTCAACAGAAATGAAGCTACAAGACACACTGTGTGGGTTATTCTGGGAAACATATCAAGCCGCTGTGGAAGAGTGGAGGAGATAAGTTGCAAGAAGGTACAGCAAAAATGTAAATTATGGGTCTTATTTTGAAATGCAATGAACATCCCAGATTAATGTTGGATGGCATACCAGTAGAGTGAGGGTGTCAGTTTTTTTAAGAAATTCTATCACTTGCATCACCTCAATAGCTGACCTGATTTCTCACACAATAGCACTGACAGGCTTTTCTCTTTACTTCTCTCACTGTCTCAGATAGAGAGACTCTGAGTAATCCTGCCTCCATGTCTCTCCGTCTCACTTAATCCTTCTTACAGGTTCACTCCGCTCTTCTGTCTCCCTGACTGTTTATTCTTCCACAGAGAGAAAAAATGGTTCAGTACTAATTCTATAAAGTCTCCTGAATTTCTGCTGTGCCCTCATTAATACACCTCACCTCTGTATGATTGACCAGAGGCTGACTACTAATCACAATGCGGCCACTAGATGAAACTTAAACTGAGCTGAACAGAGAAGACTGACAGATCCAGTGGAAGAATAAACAGGAAAAGACTTTGAATCTAAAAATAGTTGATGTTGCATTAAATAATATGATTTGTCCCAGACTGGCATGAGGCAACTGTTGGCTTTGTTCTTCCCTTTGGAACAGATTTCCAAACGTGTGGATGTGTGCATATTTATCCGGATAATGAAGCCTACTGACTGCATCTCTGTGGTGGACAGGAAGCACAACCTAATGATTTCTGTTTTTTATGAGTATTGGTAAAATATCTCAATATTTGCTTAACTGATTGGCAGAGACAATCTTATCGCAATATCTTTGATATACCCCTGAATTTGCCTTGAGTGCCTGAATGCGGGCAGTTTCAAATGTGTGATTTTGAGTAAAATATCTGAATCATGAATTGAGGATAAATCCAAACGAGAGCTTCTTATAGAACCACCTTTTTGCCAAAGCTAATGTCATTCCCATGAAACTGAGCTGTACTTTACATTTGGTGCCAGTTAGCAAATAGTAGCATGATGCCAGGTTGATGAACATGACCTGTCTAATTTCAGGAGAGTAGTATTGTGGTTGTAGCTCATCATGCTTGTGTTTTGCTTCAAGCCTCAGATTTTATTGACACGTTTTGCAATTTGCAATGTTTTTAAAACTTGTCTCTATAGACAAGGCAAGCACACACAGGGCCACAATAAAAGTTTCATAACCTTTATATACCCCAGAGTAAGAGCAAAACACCATTAAAAACACGTTGAAATTAGGATTGAGTGAAAGGAGAGCCAACAGGGTACCCCTACTTTGATCTTCACAAAAGCATTAATTTCTCATTAATTTTTGAGTGCATTGTTAGCATCCTGAACTGAAACCTACAGACAAATGTTTGCCCTCTTTGACCACAGTTTGACCTCACAGACAACTGATACATTCAAAAGTTTAACATAATCAGACACATCACAAATCAAGCTCAGCACAAACAGTTCCCTTCCAACGTTGACCGAGTAAAACACAAATAAAAAACCTAACTGTGAATCAATCCCAGAGTTACTGATTTGCTAGTTATATACACAAGTGCCACACTGCTATTGTCACTGTCGCACTGATGGATAAGGTTTTTTTTTTTTCATGTGAAGGTGTGATTCAGTGCTCAAATAATCCAACAGAAAAACACTGAGTTGTTTCATTCAAAGACCAATGAATTGCCTGTTTGATCAGCATGGAAAACATCAGTCTCCGTCAGGATGTTGCCCTGATCAACCCCGGTGCCGGCTCCGAGATCTCGTTTATTACTCATGACCGTTACATTAAGTGCATATACAACAAGTTCACTGAATGAAACTGCGTGTACTGATTCATGAGCAGCAAACATTCACTTGCTATATTTCGACCTTGAGATGTATTTTTATTTTACCCAATGGTCTGAGTTGAACAAAAATCTCTGCCACAAACTTCTAGTTTCTTAAATGAGACTGCTGATTTCTCAGCACATACAAAAAAAAAAAAAAACACGATTTGCAGAGACTTTGAGGAGAGATAACTAAGTGTTGAGATTAGCTGGTGAGGCTAGTCTCAGACATACTCACATAAAGAGGCACTTTCCTCCTGCTCAGCTTCATTTGCACAGCAACTGCAGGAAAAGGCAGACATCCAACAATTATATATGAGAGACAAATGTATATAAATATTTGAAAAAAAGGAAATTTCCATCTCAGTGTATTGTGGTAGTGAAAGTCAAGCCAGATATTTAATAAATTTTAATGAAATGTCACGGTCGTTATCAAAATCACAATAAGTTTTTATGTTTTATGTTTATTATATGTTTTATTCCTACGCACGGCACCTTTGATCATGTGTAAACGTGCTTTTACAAATAAAATGTATTATAAGTACAGACAATTATCAAATATCACATAAGCAATTACAATCTTTGATGTCTTTATTGAACACGGCAATTAAACATTACCAGTGTTGCTGTCAAAAGTAAGTGATCCCTCATATTAATTAACTCAATGAACCTCCTTTCTCAGCAATAACGTCAGATAAGCTTTTCTTATAGTTGCGGATCATTCAGATGTAAATTTGGACAATTCTTCCTTGAAAGTCACTGAAGATCAAATATAATTTCAGCGTCAGCAGCTCCCTCAGGTCAGTCCACCACATCTCTGTTGCTTTACAGTGTGGCCACTGCAACAGGTGGGCTTTCTTTGTTCAAAGTCGTTCTATAACATTTTGATGAGACATGGTTGAAACGAGCAGATGGCTCTTGTAAATACTGAATTCAAAATGTTTAAACTTTCCATATAACTCAAGAGTATCTTGAGTAATCTTTTGTCATCGACTGGACTCTAGGGAAGATAACTCCTTACTCCATTTAGCTTTGATTGATATTATTACCTGAGGGTGTTGTACGCCTCTTTCAGCCTACACTGAACATTTTCAATGTTCAATCTGGACAAAAGGTTCAAAGGTAGTCTGATCTTCATTTAAGAGCCAAATATACATCTATGCTTTAACTTCAAATAACTCACTCACTTTTTCTTGCCACTCGTTATTTCTTTCGGTTATGTTGATTATTATTCCTGCTCCTCTGATCCTGGGGAGATTATAAAACTTTGGCTGTGCCAAGCAGTGTCAGAGTTTTTCCAACGAGGCAGGATAATCTTTTGATCCCAAGTATATGATTAATGATTTTAATGATGAAACTTTCTTCCTTAGTCCAGGAGCAGCACCAAATGTGCCCAGTTTTCGTAGTGAGATGGACTGATTTCAGAGCTGCAGGGTCCAGATCCGTCCGTTCTTCCTAAACTGGACACAACAAGCTCTGACCACAACAGCTACCTTTCAGGAAACAATCTCTCTGTATTTACATTAGATTGCATTTATCTGTATGGCTACACTTTAATGATAATAATATAAAAATCACAAACAAACCAAGAGGGGAGGACTTTTTTTTTTGTGCTAGCTTTATGACACAGCAAAACTGCTCATTACAGTGTGGATGTTATTGGGATTATACTGGATATTTATTATGAAACACCCCAAACTCCGCAGTCTGTTTGCAAGGACACGTTTATGCGCCTTTTCTCATGATTTTCATTAATTTAAGTGAGTTTGATGCTGACCTAGTTGGCTCCAGGATAATGAGTGCTTTAAAAAAAAATGTATTTTTATCCATTTTAACTGTCAGTAACATCTCAGCAAACAGACAAGGTCAGGCCAAGTGGAAAAAACCGGGTTAATAATAATAATAATAATAATAATAATAATAATAATAATAATGTGCCTACCTTCACAGCGGGGGAGGATGGAGGAAAGCTGTCAGCGCGCTTCAATGCAGCGGGCAGAGAGAGCTCCTACCTCGGACTCATCCTCCTCCGGGTGTCGGTGGCGGAGCTACAGGTTGAGAAATGGCGTCCGGTCGGTGCTGCTTCTCCTGCCGCCGCTCTCCGGTCTGACCCGGAGCCTCCGCCGACACGGCATCCCTCCCCCACCTCTGTCCTCGGAGGGGGCCGTCTGTCCGTCTGCTGTCTGCTCAAAAGGCTGATTTCTCCTCACAGGCGAAAGTTAACTGTTTCTTTGAGCTTACAGCGACCTCGAGTGGAAGGAGAGGGAAGATGGAGGCCACAGACGATCCCGTCAGGTCACACACATCTGATGATTAGTGACTGACACACACACTGGAGCTAATAAAGGATTATCTAATCATTAATGAAAACATCTTAGCAATGTGATTTCATGGAGCCACTGATAGATGTACTTAATACTTACCCGTTATAATTGATTGCAATTGATTTTTTAAAAGGAGTGTTTTGAAGACAATTATGATCCATCCATGTCAATATTAAAGATTTATTTTAATCTGCTTATAAAACATTTGCCAATGCCAAATATTAAGAAAATACAAAGCAGACATTCACAGTCAAATCTTACAAACACCCGACCACACACGCACACGCGCTCACAATTTAAAGTGTAATTACAAGACTTCCAATAAAAGCAACATTTTGCTTGACATCCACACAGAGACCTCACATACAGTAAATGCATATTCTCTTTGTTGGCTGTTGGGTCGGCCAAGAGAGTATGACCGTGGGTTTGTCAGTCTCTTAAAACCTATGCCAAAATGTTCTGTGATGACTTGTGGCTTGACACATTGCCAAATTTGTGTTTAGGTTAAGAGGTTTCAGCATTGTACTCTAACCCAGTCTAAAGAAGTTTTTCCCTGTACCAGCCTCAGGTGGCCTGTAGCTGCAGTCTTCCTTCTCCTTGAGTCAGCCCATTAGACTTGCTGATGGCAGAGCATGGCACTTCCTTCCTAGGAAGGGAGGAGGCAAACACCGTGTCCAACATGCCCAGCACCTCCAAGAGTTCTTGCTGATAGTCAATTTCTCTCTCCAACATCTCCTGCAGACGTAGAAGCTGTCGGTCCACAACAGACGACTGCCCAATGACTGATTGATAAATGTCCAGTATCATCTCAGCTGCTGTGACAAGGACAGGCGCAAACCTGGGATCGAACAAGTTTCTGCAGAAGAATGTGGAAAAAAAAGGAAGTGAAATTCCACACAAAGTGACTTATAATTGCAAAAAAAAAAAAAAAATCACAGTCCTGAAGAAATGTTGCAGCCCCATTTATCCATAAGTCAGTACACAATCAAGCGAAGTCGAAGTAAGCTTTATCTGGATCATACCCTATAAGAAAGTAGAGCAGCCGAGACAGCCCTTGTTCGTCCCTCCCCGCCAGAGCATTCTTCAGTGTTCCTCTTCGATCCAGCTCCTTTATGACAGCAACAGTGATTTCTGGTTTTTTCAGTCTGGTCCATGCCTATAGATGAAATCAAATATCCATTAATCCACCAACATATAAATTGTTCAGTATTCCAAATTTCAACATCCAGGCTAGCAACTCAACTTAGGAATGACAAGGTCACAGCACAGTAGCATGTCAATATCACTTTGTACAGCAAAATGAAAAAAAAATAAAATAAAGTACAACAGAATGAGACCAACTGATTGAACGTTTTCACTTGCGTTTTAAATAAATAAAATGAATACCTCCAGAGCTGTATCTAAAGCCTTAGATACATTAAATTTCTTCAGCTGCTTGTCATATTTGGCCAAATGCTGTTTCACTGGCTTACTGACAAGATAATCATCCTGGAAAAAGTAAATAGGAAAAAATAAATGAATGAGGGCTAGAGACTAAAAAGTCCCATAAGCCTTAATTAATACATCAGCATGCAGACATTAAGGAATAAGCAATGTTCATCAATCATGTTCAAACTGCCACAGGTAGCCATACCTGTTTAGGGAAGTAGTTCTTGCCCTTTACAAAAACTCGATATGATGGTCGTCGCCTCTGTTGGCCAGAGATTTCCTTTGACTCTTCAGCGTTTTTTCTGTGTTTCAAATTCAGGATACCGTTGGTCATACCGACCACAATGGACTCATCATTCGGCTGAGGAGAAAACATACTAATAGATTAAGAAACTTTTTTTAAATAAATTTTCTGAGTGTCTAACATGCCCAGCACCTCCACCGGCTATGATTTATGTAACAACATGGTGAATTGGTGTAAGAATTAGCTGTACTATCAAAAAAAAAAAAAAAACAAGAACTGCTCACAGATAAATAACTTTTGATTTTAGTAATTTTTTTGGTTAGCATTTAGCAGTGGTGACTGGCCTGTGGGTGCTTTTGGATTTCCCATTTCATGGCAAAAACCACAAAAATGCTTTGTCAGTTCACCATCTGAGGTTGCATGTTGTCTTCTGGAAACTCACTTTCCAGCCTCAGAGCAGCTTCCTCTCAGAGGTACCTTCAAATTGTAGCAAATTTCCAGGTCTCTGAATTCAAAAGGTCTTTTGTTTGAAAATATTTTTACTAAGGGTGGGAATTTCTAGTTTGTTTACAGTTCAATATAACTCTCAGGGCTCCAATTCGATTATAAACCTATTATTGATGCATCTCCATCTCCGTTGAATTGTATTCATCACGGTTGCTCGTGTTTAGCCCAGGCTTTATGTCTATGATGACGTTTCAGAATCCAATTACATTTTATAGGTGAGAATTGAGTTTTAAATTTCAGATTATTGATTTTTCTGTATTGAAAAATAATCTTTCAGGAGAGAATGGCAATGCATCCAAGGACTGATTATTCCCTCACACCTAGTTTATGCTTTTTAGTGTGGTATAAAAAGCTTAATAAAAGCAGATTGTTGTCTAACAGCTTAATTAACATGCAATATTACTGGTTTGCAAACAGACGCGGTGTATTTGACAAATACTTGACCCAACGTGCTCAGAGCAGCACAACTTCGTTAGCACGCTGCGCTTTAGCCAACTAGCATTTCCCACCAAACCCAGTTGTGAAGCCCCTCACCTTAAAATGGAAAACGTCCAAAAGTGTGAATTTATTATTTTTAGTAGGCTGCGCTGAAATTAGACAGTGCCGTTGTTGGTTGCCGGATTGAACCCAAAGTTTCTCATTTTAACAAGCAAACACGTTGCTTCTCCTCTTTCAGGAGAGAATGGCAATGCATCCAATAACTGATTATTCCCCCACACCCAGTTTATACACACACAAATCAAGAGTGGGCCATCTTGGGTGACTATCACCAACTTGTCTACAACTATGCTATATTAAGCTATATTTATTAAAATGCATTTATGTTCAATTCAACTTGAAAAATGAAAACTAATAACATAAAATTATGAAGGTTGATTATAATTTCTTACAGCCAAAGCTAGACTCAGGATGGAAGCAGCATAGTCAAAGTTGTGGACCACTTTATAACTGGTTGTGTTGTAGACCTTCACATGCCTGAAACACAAACAAGCTGTGTGTTAGATCAGATTTAAATACAAAATTACAAAGAGATGATCATGGAACTGTTGTTATACAATGACGACTGACTTCCTCTTTCTTTACCACAGTAAACATTTGACAGTAGTGTCCTATACCTGTCCAGAGAACCTGACAGCAATCTCTCTCCGTTGCTGCTGAGACACAAGCAGGTGACAGTTTTATGATGGTTCTTCAAGGACACAAGAGGCTGGCCTTTTTTTAGCAGATCCCACACTTTAACAAAGCGCCCCCCTAAATAAGATAAGAGAGAATTTAGAGAATTTTTTCCCCCCCTCATGCCTCTGATAAACTTCAGTAAATATTGTGCTGTATTTTGTCAACGGTTTGAGAACAAATTGGTACAGCTTCTGGACATGCTGACTGAATGTTACCTGCAGAGACAAGAAGCCCCTCAGAAGGATAGAGAAGCAGACTCTCCACTGGCTGGCCATGATCCAAGGTCATCACACTCTTATCCACTCTGCCATCAAACACTTTAAGTGTGTGGTCATATGACCCTTGAATAAACACATTAAACATTGGTGTCACAAAAACAATTAAAACATATGCGCTATGCTCCTTTTTGGACACAAATTGTGAAAAGGTAGAAGTCCTGTTGCATTCACTGGAAAAGAGGTGCTGCTAAAATAGGGGTGGGGGGGCTGCAGTTTCCATTTTACCAGTAATGAAGAGATTTGTGTTGAGTTTGCTTGTGACACCACAGCGGATGTAATCTGTGTGTTCTTGGTAGGCGTTGAGCTCTGTGGCATTTGGGATGTCCCAAAGTCGGCAGCTGTAATCATCTGATCCCGTGAGGATCTGGTAACTGTCTGAGGTGAAGTCAGTTACATGTACAGCCCTAAGCAAAAATAAAATATAAGACAAAATTTATATTAGTTCTTTCATGGCATGACCATTTTAATCTAGTCAGACAGTTTGCAGGTTGTCAGAAGTCTTGAGCTCATCATGAAATTCAGACGATGGATCACTCAAGATATCATCATTCAACAATTTCTTTACAGTACAAAAGTAGATCAATACATCTTAGAGGTGGCTGAATTGTCTGAATACCATACAAACAAAAATGTGCATGCTGATACAAACATACGCAAACCTTTGATAGTCTTTAGGACTGATTCTACCATTCAATTAAAAAAAAACAAACTGCAATGCAGCAAAGTTCATTTTTAAGTGCAACAAGCAATACATTGTTTTCGTCAATCCAGGGCAAGTATTACAAGATTTATTGATCTGCCCCGAGTCCTTATGGCATTCTGCAATACCTCATTAGTTCAAAATTGAGCACCAAACAAAAGTCACTCTTTCCACCTTTCAAGCTAAGCACAAGTCAGTGAGTGAAGTATGGTACACCTACTTTGTGTGCCCTTTGTACATCCTGAGTGCCACTTTGCCGTTGACATCAAACAGCCGGACTACAGAGTCCTCACATCCTGCCACAAGCAGTTGACCATCTGACCTGAACCTCCCACAATATGCAGTGTCCTTAAACCGTGTAAATGACTTCACAGGCTCGTGAGAGAATGGCCCATAAATGTGGATCTGTAGAGAAATTGGTTTCAGAATGACAGGAAATCGCAAATAAATATTGCCTACTTTACTTTTACATTGAACCATGAAAAAACACAATCAGAATTGATATGACCAAAGCCAACATACTCTTGTGAATGCTGTCACAGCAAAATTATGTGGCGCCACAGGGGAAAAGTTTATGTTTGTCACTGCTCCAAATTCTTTTATCTGTATAGGAGCCTGTGAGAAGAAACAAAACCTTAACACAAATAGGGACAAAAGTACAAACAAAAGTCTAACATCACATGTAATTCATTACATCTTCCCCGAAAGATACATGTAAAGCGGCATACGGTACTCGAAACTCACCTTGTAGTTTTTCCAGTACACTGTGTCTTGGGTCACTTTCTCACCAAGTTTGGGATAGACCGTGATTTTTGTGGGTTTATATGAAGCCATTTCAAGGCTGGTCTCTAAGCACAAAGTCTGTGAAGACACAAACAAACAAACAAAAAACACTTCAAGCTTTCCACAAAAGGACGTTAAAATAGTGACAATGTAAATGCTTGATTAATTAAGACCAACGCAGAGTATCAGCTTCAGAAACTTTAGCTCAATTTTTTGTCCTAACATCATGACAACCCACCAAACTAGGCTGCAGGCTAAGCTAACAAATTCATCCAATAAAGGCACCGGTTCCTTAACTTTTTAGTGTGGTATAAAAAGCTTAGTAAAATAAAGCAAGTTTAAAGCAGATTGTTTTCTAACAGCTTAAATAACATGCAATATTACTGGTTTGCAAACAGAAGCGGTATATTCGACAAATACTTGACCCAACGTGCTCACAGCAGCACAACTTCGTTAGCACGCTGCGCTTTAGCCAACTAGCATTTCCCACCAAACCCAGTTGTGAAGCCCCTCACCTTAAAACGGAAAACGTCCAAAAGTGTGAATTTATTATTTTTAGTAGGCTGCGTTGAAATTAGACAGTGCCGCTGTTGGTTGCCGGATTGAACCCAAAGTTTCTCATTTTAACAAGCAAACACGTTGCCTCTCCGATCACAGGAGGACGCCATGTTTGTAACGCAAGCAATTCCGTTCTTCTTCTTCTTTGACATTCATCGGCGGATTACAAACATCTGTTTGGTGCATACCGCCGCCTACAGTACAGGAGTGTATACCGTCGACTGTCAACCCTGTGCTATCGAGGAAAACACAGAGCACCTTACTGACAGCTCTTATCCCCTCTGCTTCTCCCTCTGACCATCACCCCCACCCGGCTCCACTCTCACTGACTCCTGAAACAGCTCCTGCTCTGAAGTATACTTGGCACAATGCAATAATATATCTTCAACATTTTCTTTCTTTTCTTCTCTCACAAGTATCATTGTTCCTTTTCCCAAATATATACGTTGTGTCATTTAGTCCTGTGTGACCTACTCTGAGTCTCATAATGGTGATTTCCTCTATTCTTTCTTTCGTTATAGTTCTTTGTTATCACTGATTTCTGAATTTCGCACAGGCCTCTTCCATTCTTGGAAATATGAATTTATTATGAAAACATTTTGAGGTAGCTAAAATAATTACTGCACAGGTACATTTGTTTTCACCCCAACTTCATCCAGTCTTCTCTCTCTGTTAATTTCTAGGACGCTTATATCAGTTTTGACCTCGGGATAAAGCGTTGGGGGAACACTATTCACTGGAGTGAGCTGTGTGAACACAGCTGAGTCCAGATTATATAAATTAGTTCTTTTATTAATGCACCATCCAAATCCTCACCTCTGAAACTTAGCATATTCCCAGCAGCATTTTCTTCCCTGATACTTTTAAGAATGACCTAGTAAGCAAGTGATAATTTTTCTCATATTATTTCCAGCGTTATCTCCTCTGTTGCTATAAGTAAAGCATTTACAGGGGTAAACTTCATTGCTCCTATGCAAACACGTAAAGCTCAATATTGTAACCTATCCAGTTTCTGTAATAGAGACTTAGCTGCTGTTCTATAATGAGTCGGGACAAAAAAAGTGCAGCTATTTTGGGGTTCCTAGCAGCCGAAACTTTGTTCATATGAACAGAAGGATGGGAAATTCGGGGTGGGGGTTTTAGCTTTGGCACATGATCACAAACACTAAAGCCTTCGTTTTCCAATGAACTCAGGAACAGACTTCACATATCTATCTCTGATTACCAGCTTATCAAAGTAGTTTCTCTGTATCTTCAAATATCCAATGACCGAATTTCCGTCACATCAGTGCTGTCAGTACATAATCGAAATAACCATTGGAGTGTTGTTATGTTTTCCACCTGTCCGGTGAGATAGATTCAGAGCTAAAATCTAAAATTTCATTACATGGTGTCTCAGATGAAGGAGTCGATAATGAACCAGGAGAAGCTCGCCAAATTGCAGGCGCAGGTCCGCATAGGCGGCAAGGTGAGTGGGAGCACATGGTCAACAACTCCAAATCTCTGTGGAGCCTTGCACTGGCACTATGCACTCCTACATTGTAGCTCATTGTGCTCCTCAGGGGTCAGCCCGCAGAAAGAAGAAGGTGGTGCACAGAACAGCTACAGCTGATGACAAGAAGCTGCAGTTCTCCCTCAAGAAACTGGGAGTTAACAACATCTCTGGCATTGAGGAGGTAAAGCAAGTCAAAAAAAAAAAAAAGTAGGCAGACACATCTTCCATCTCCCTGCCCAAACCAGGTACCTACAAAGCTTTAGCGATCTGTTCACATACCGTAGTAGTTTTGTGTGCATTCTATCATCAATTTTCTGTTTGTTTGAATAAATAGTTGGAGAAAACAAAGCTCCCATGGTTGCTGCTGAAGAGGAGGATGATGAGGTCCCAGGTAAGCGATTAGCAGAGCCCCATTTAAAATTGAATTCCATTATGTATAATCAACTGACCAAAGTGCTTACGTGTATGTTTAATCACAATGAAAAATGTTCAACCTTATCGCATCTATTAAGTCTGAATATATCTGCCTGTGTAATCATATAAGACAATCTATGTCAACAGAGCTTACCAAAAAGTGGTTATCTTTTGTTTTTAATGCTTATTTGGACACTTTCTGACAATGTCTTGTTCTGATTTCTATCCTCTTCCACTTCTTTTCCATTTTCAGATCTTGTGGAAAACTTTGATGAAGCTTCAAAGAATGAAGCAAACCAACAAACACCAGCAAATATTTTAACGCTCCACTTGGATCTCCATACATTGATACAGTGGCATTTTCAAAATTTTCATCCGTTAATGCTGTTTAGTTACAAATAATAGCTTTTTAATTGTAACCTTTTGGCTAAAACAAGTAAAACCCACCTTTTATTACACTTGTTATCATCCTTTTTGTTTGATTAGCGTCACTCTTCGGTACAAATGATACTATTTCAGTGGAATGTGCAGACCTTTTTCTTTTTCACACTGGCTCTCTTGCATCATGATTCCCACATATCAAATATGTATTGTTGGAATTAATCATGTAATAAAGATTACGTTTAAACTTATCATTGTTTTTATTCTTCACCAGTTCTCCACAGCCTTTCACGTAACTGTTTAATTACTGCATTGTTGGTGTTGTTATATTCAAATTTGTGGAGGAGTTCAGTGGTCAACCTGTATAATTGATATGGTATGGTCATTTCTTATCAAATTCAGACCACTGCAGCATCAACAACACATGCACCTGTATGGCACATTGGGTGATGGGATAGTTTATCTTCACATCTTCACATGCAGAGAATGCTATCAAGGGGTGACAGCTCGGTACAAGATGGCTATATTTACAACACAACTGAGTTCCCTTACAAGGAGATAAATGGATGATACTACTTAGGAAATGAAACTCTAAACCAGCTATTTCTGTTCTTTGACGTTACTGATTTTGCTGAATTGTAGCATGGTAATGGCATTACAGCTTGAAATTGCGAAATTAACAGGTTGAATCATTACCAAGTCCAATACACCAAATGTTGGACTTTCTATCAAAGTCTGAGAAGACAAAATATTTTTAGCCTCTCAGCTCATGAATTGAAAGGCCTTGTTTACTATGGTCATAAATCACCCAGTTTACCACTTGACACTATCTGAGGATTTGCGTACGCATGAGAAAAATGAAAAGAACTTTCTTTATTTAATCTGTCGTAGCTGACCTTTGGCCAAAACAAATTGGGTTCCCCCATGACTAATTTGTCAGGGGAAGTCCCATGTTTTTGCCCCCCCATGTGTTTACCATTAGAAGTTTGTTTTTGTTGGTTAAGAGAAATATTAGAAATATCCTACAGACTTGTTTTTCGATTAATGGATCAATCATGTAGTCAGCACAACACTAGTAGATTGCCCCTCACAATTTCCCAAAGCCTAACCTAAAACCTTCAAACTGTTTGTTCAATGTGAAAAAATGTGAAAAGAATATGAAATTGTAAACTACTAATTACTAGAGTAGAGAGATTACTAATCATTGAAATTACTATTCTATGAATCATTTCTATTATACCTCAAAACTAAATGATATTCATAAAGATAGAAGACAAAATGTGTGTGTGTGTGCTGGCGTGCATGGGCATGTGCGTGTCTACATGTATATGTGTGTGCTAATCAGATAAAGCGTATGTCAGGTACTGTAGTCTTTAGTTTCCAGGCTGAGGGGTAACCACACACTCAACACCCACTCCTTATCGCCGACTCTCAGACCACTACATTGACATTAACATTTTATTTGTTTATATATTTGATATGTAAACTACACAACCATCTAAGACCCTATAAATACCTATTTATGGTTGTTAATCTGCACCCCAGTCAGATCCACCCACACCTCTAAGAAAGTTTCTTACTTTTTTACATTTCCTTTCCAGATGATCTTTGTGTGTATTCAATCAGTTCTTACTGTCCAGCCATAAACATAAACACTTCTGACACCATGTCTATCGGCTGCCCTTACAATGTTGGTTTCTCTCCGTCAAGCTTTCCTTTATTTGTAAACATCAAGGACTTCTCATACTCTTCAAGTTTTTGTTTACATTTTTTAATCAACTAAACAAATGTTTTTGTTTTGGGTATTTATTTTTTATGTACTTTGTTTTTCGGATCGAAAATCGACTATCAGCATGAACTTTTCGAAACCGATCACATCGGCACGTTATCGATCTGATAACGTCACTTCCGGTCGTCCCTCCTTTTCTGAGCTTCTGTCGGCGGTGTGACCCGCGTGTTTACACACTCCCAGGTCAGTTTACGTTTCTGTGGCTTTTCTTCAGCTGTCTCACACTCCTATATCTGAAAGTCCACGAAGGACGAACAGCTCACCAAGCTACTTAATGTGTTAAAGTGCGAGGAGAGCATCGAACATACTTCAACGCCAGCATCAGTTTGAACAGGCCCGAGTTAGCTGTTTAGCATGCTTTGCTAACTAGCCGGCAGTTCGGTGTCATAATTGTTGAGACTTCGGGTTGTTTATATATATATATATATATATACGTGTGTGTGTGTTTTTCACTTTAGTGGCGTAAACCTTCGGTTGGGAAAATTAGATGAATCAACCTGGTGAGGTCATTGTCAAACTCATGGCTCCGCGCTAGGAGGAGGGTTGCCAGCCCAAGTTAGCCACTAAGTTTAGCTTCGCACCTCTGTCTGATTCATGCAGAACACGAGTCGGGACAAAGAAAGTGCAGCTATTTTGGGGTTCCTAGCAGCCGAAACTTTGTTCATATGAACAGAAGGACGGGAAATTCGGGGTGGGGGTTTTAGCTTTGGCACATGATCGTAAACACTAAAGCCTTCGTTTTCCGATGAACTCAGGAACAGACTTCACATATCTATCTCTGATTACCAGCTTATCAAAGTAGTTTCTCTGTATCTTCAAATATCCAATGACCGAATTTCCGTCACATCAGTGCTGTCAGTACATAATTGAAATAACCATTGGAGTGTTGTTATGTTTTCCACCTGTCCGGTGAGATAGATTCAGAGCTAAAATCTAAAATTTCATTACATGGTGTCTCAGATGAAGGAGTCGATAATGAACCAGGAGAAGCTCGCCAAATTGCAGGCGCAGGTCCGCATAGGCGGCAAGGTGAGTGGGAGCACATGGTCAACAACTCCAAATCTCTGTGGAGCCTTGCACTGGCACTATGCACTCCTACATTGTAGCTCATTGTGCTCCTCAGGGGTCAGCCCGCAGAAAGAAGAAGGTGGTGCACAGAACAGCTACAGCTGATGACAAGAAGCTGCAGTTCTCCCTCAAGAAACTGGGAGTTAACAACATCTCTGGCATTGAGGAGGTAAAGCAAGTCAAAAAAAAAAAAAAGTAGGCAGACACATCTTCTCTCTGACACTGATACGCCAACATTAGGCCCCCCCTTAATAATAAGATAATATGTGTACTATAAGATTTTGCCATGAAATGAAGCCTCTTGTTGGATATTATGTTGATAGAAGTTGCTAATCGATAATTATTTTAAGATTTTGCCAAATAGTTCTATATGCTTTGATGTTTTTCATCATTTTGATATAAACAATCATTTATCACAAATTGTTTATAATAAGAATTGAAAATGCAAATAAAGGGAATTTCTTTGCCAAAAACTTAAAAGTTTTTATTGTTGAATTTCCCCAAACTGGCAAAAATGCATTTTTTGTGTGTATGCATAATGTCACTCCATTGTTTGAAGACCCGTCATTATATATTCAATCGTAATAGAGAAGAAAAAAAAAATACCTAAAATAGATTTTGAAGTGAGTGTGTTTGATCTGTCAGTTGTTGAAAATGATGTTCAGCAGAGACTGCCTCTCGCCAGCTGTTGTATCACCCTTAAAATTCCTCTATTTTCCTCTTTGTTCCCTTCAACTCATTCTCCCGCAAAAGGTGAATATGTTCACAAACCAGGGGACAGTGATCCACTTCAATAACCCAAAGGTTCAGGCCTCCCTGGCTGCAAACACCTTTACGATCACAGGGCACGCTGAGAACAAGCAGCTTACAGAGATGCTCCCAGGAATCCTTAACCAACTTGGAGCTGACAGTCTTACCAGCCTCAGAAGATTAGCAGAGACCCTGCCCAAACCAGGTACCTACAAAGCTTTAGCGATCTGTTCACATACCGTAGTAGTTTTGTGTGCATTCTATCATCAATTTTCTGTTTGTTTGCATAAATAGTTGGAGAAAACAAAGCTCCCATGGTTGCTGCTGAAGAGGAGGATGATGAGGTCCCAGGTAAGCGATTAGCAGAGCCCCATTTAAAATTGAATTCCATTATGTATAATCAACTGACCAAAGTGCTTACGTGTATGTTTAATCACAATGAAAAATGTTCAACCTTATCGCATCTATTAAGTCTGAATATATCTGCCTGTGTAATCATATAAGACAATCTATGTCAACAGAGCTTACCAAAAGGTGGTTATCTTTTGTTTTTAATGCTTATTTGGACACTTTCTGACAATGTCTTGTTCTGATTTCTATCCTCTTCCACTTCTTTTCCATTTTCAGATCTTGTGGAAAACTTTGATGAAGCTTCAAAGAATGAAGCAAACTAACAAACACCAGCAAATATTTTAACGCTCCACTTGGATCTCCATACATTGATACAGTGGCATTTTCAAAATTTTCATCCGTTAATGCTGTTTAGTTACAAATAATAGCTTTTTAATTGTAACCTTTTGGCTAAAACAAGTAAAACCCACCTTTTATTACACTTGTTATCATCCTTTTTGTTTGATTAGCCTCACTCTTCGGTACAAGTGATACTATTTCAGTGGAATGTGCAGACCTTTTTCTTTTTCACACTGGCTCTCTTGCATCATGATTCCCACATATCAAATATGTATTGTTGGAATTAATCATGTAATAAAGATTACGTTTAAACTTATCATTGTTTTTTATTCTTCACCAGTTCTCCACAGCCTTTCACGTAACTATGTTTAATTACTGCATTGTTGGTGTTGTTATATTCAAATTTGTGGAGGAGTTCAGTGGTCAACCTGTATAATTGATATGGTATGGTCAT
Source organism: Echeneis naucrates (assembly GCF_900963305.1). Taxonomy (NCBI): domain Eukaryota; kingdom Metazoa; phylum Chordata; class Actinopteri; order Carangiformes; family Echeneidae; genus Echeneis; species Echeneis naucrates. The sequence goes on from NC_042519.1 coordinate 18,016,376, forward strand.
TTCTTATCAAATTCAGACCACTGCAGCATCAACAACACATGCACCTGTATGGCACATTGGGTGATGGGATAGTTTATCTTCACATCTTCACATGCAGAGAATGCTATCAAGGGGTGACAGCTCGGTACAAGATGGCTATATTTACAACACAACTGAGTTCCCTTACAAGGAGATAAATGGATGATACTACTTAGGAAATGAAACTCTAAACCAGCTATTTCTGTTCTTTGACGTTACTGATTTTGCTGAATTGTAGCATGGTAATGGCATTACAGCTTGAAATTGCGAAATTAACAGGGTGAATCATTACCAAGTCCAATACACCAAATGTTGGACTTTCTATCAAAGTCTGAAAAGACAAAATATTTTTAGCCTCTCAGCTCATGAATTGAAAGGCCTTGTTTACTATGGTCATAAATCACCCAGTTTACCACTTGACACTATCTGAGGATTTGCATACGCATGAGAAAAATGAAAAGAACTTTCTTTATTTAATCTGTCGTAGCTGACCTTTGGCCAAAGCAAATTGGGTTCCCCCATGACTAATTTGTCAGGGGAAGTCCCATGTTTTTGCCCCCCCATGTGTTTACCATTAGAAGTTTGTTTTTGTTGGTTGTAGACGTTTTGTATTAGACTCAGAGAAATATTAGAAATATCCTACAGACTTGTTTTTCGATTAATGGATCAATCATGTGGTCATCACAACACTAGTAGATTGCCCCTCACAATTTCCCAAAGCCTAACCTAAAACCTTCAAACTGTTTGTTCAATGTGAAAAAATGCGAAAAGAATATTAAATTGTAAACTACTAATTACTAGAGTAGAGAGATTACTAATCATTGAAATTACTATTCTATGAATCATTTCTATTATACCTCAAAACTAAATGATATTCATAAAGATAGAAGACAAAATGTGTGTGTGTGTGCTGGCGTGCATGGGCATGTGCGTGTCTACATGTATATGTGTGTGCTAATCAGATAAAGCGTATTTCAGGTACTGTAGTCTTTAGTTTCCAGGCTGAGGGTAACCACCCACTCAACACCCACTCCTTATCGCCGACTCTCAGACCACTACATTGACATTTAAATTTAATTTGTTTATATATTTGATATTCAAAATACTTAACAGGAAATAAACCAGCAGTGCTGTCCCCCGACACACACTATTTTTTTTTTATCAACACCTATCAAAAGTAATGATAACGGTGACGATGATGTATGCAGTATGCAAAGATATAAAAATGAAGCTCAGTGGTCATCAGAGCATTCAGTCATCCAAACTACAACGGCTGAACTTCTGCTCTTGATTTTATAGCACATCACTTCGGTGCATGCCCATCAAAATGGTAAGAGCTAAATACAAGGAGGAGCATAGATGAGGCGCAGGCTGCTGGACAGAGCTGCTTTTTTTTATTGTTATACACATTATTACTTGGTTAGATGAACTGACATCTGATTGTTTTTGGTAGACAATTGTAGATTATTTTGCTATTATCTATTTTGCATGATCAAATATTTTTCTTTTAAAAGCATCTTAGGTTTCAACCCAACTAACTGAACTGAAAATCTTCTCCTCTTCTTATAACACAATCCCTCAGAAAACTTTGACTCTGTGGAAACTTGGGATTCTGCTCCTCAGCCTTGTAGGGGCATATGAACTCAACCACTTTCCAGAAAACTGTACGTGATTTATGGTTCACAAATGTTTTTACTATCAACTTTTTCATATAATCGGTGGCTTTAAACTTTGTTAACCATGTTAATATATGTGTTTTGTATATCTGTATATCTCTGTGTGTGCATTTTTGTAGTTGTTGTGGCAAAAATGAATGACCTAAAGCCAGTCACACTCACCTGCAAAGCAGACGTCGACGTAGATGTCACTTGGAAGTTATCTGGTGACGTCATTGAAAAAGATCAATACATGGAAAACTATCAGCAGGATGGCCCAAATCTGAATGTGTTAGATGTAGAGCATCCCATGCTTGGAGAATATAGCTGCTGGAGTGGAGAAAAGTTGTTGTCATCAACCTATCTGCTGCTGGAGGCTGAGGAGGAAAGGGACTTGGGTAAGATTCTGGTTTCATTTTTCATTTAATCAACTTTCCAGACACTGTACACAATGAAACTCTTTAAAATAAAGGAACACACAGCCATATTATCCAAAGTCAGCACTGACAAAGCCAATTTAAGGATCGAAACTCCTTCCACGAAAGTCTCAATGGGATATTTTTTAAAGGAGGAAATTGAAATCAAACACAGTGTATATATTTTACATTCATGACAAATGTACAAAAGCAGAAGTTGTCTTAAAAAAACTGTATATGTATGAGCTGTATAAATGTCTTACATTTAGTGATTTGTTCAGCTAATGTTTTTGGTGTGAGAAAGTCTTTAAGGTTTTATGTGAAAAAAAAAAAACACTTATCCACTTTGCTTTTGTCTTCATAGATTCTCTCATCACATGTTGGGCAAAGTCTTATGATTGTACCTTCAACTGTAACTGGATTAGCAAAAAATACACAGCAGTGCGCCTTGGACTGGGCAATGACTGGTAAATAAAAGACACAAAAGAATTTAAAGCAGAAATAGCCAAGCTGTTGCAAATAGGAGAAAGAAAGCAGAACAAATGATGCCTACTCAAGCAATATATTTTACTTCATGTTTGTTTGGATTGTCGTCTCTGTAGCAGTGAAAGGAGGAAGTCATGTCAGTGGGTCATCGGCAGTGAACAGGCCAATGGCGTGATCCCCTTTGAGCTGTCCCATTCCCTATCCTCCTATGCTGAGGAAACCACCATGCTTGTCGTCACCATTGAGGCCATCAACAGTGAAACCATCCTCAGGAGAACCAAGAGATTTTACCTCAGAGACATCAGTAAGATGATTTAAACAGCTATTAAAAAGATATTCAGCGAACGAGTACGAACTTTTGACTAACCTTTTACTTTCCTCTGGCAAGTTAAACCAGACACTCCACAGATTGTCAGGTGTCAGAAGGTGGGGGAACATCAACTGAATGTGTCTATTGATCCGCCGTCCAGCTGGTCCAGTCCTCACAGTTTCTTCACTCTGGAGCACGAGATTGAATACGAAATGAAAAATAATGGCCAGGTACATCCAAGCAATCAATCAAACAATGTCTGGTGATCATGTTATGTCTGTCGTTCTCTCCATTGCTGTTTGTTTTCCTATTGATTTATTGTGTGCCCTCTCTGATTTTAGTTGGAACGCTCTGTATCTGCTCTGATACCGAAGAAGATCAGCAAGTTGAGGGTTCGCTCCAGAGACCCACTGGTTCTCTCAAGCTGGAGCCAATGGACTCCTTGGAAAAATGTAACTTACTGATATTATTTGAACTAGGCATAGTGTGTTCTCATGCCTTCTTTGTTCGTAACTGTCTCTAATTTCCTTCCATGCTCTTTCTTATGCCATTTCTCACTGTGTGTTTTCTGGCTATCTCCGAGAGAGATAACACAAAACTCTCCCGAAGCTCAATAACAAGTTGAGAGTTCTATATTTATGATATGAAAATAAGTACACGCATCAAAACACTTTATTATTTATTATTATTTATTACAAAAGTATATTTATTGCTAACTATTTGTCTATATATGTTATATAGACATATATACTGTTATTTCCCAGTTAACAACACAAACTGTATTGTATTGTGAATTGTATCTATATCCAAAATAATAAAATAATAATAATAAATTTAAGCAGGATCAATTTTATTTTATTGTAAAATTACATTTAAAATTATTATTTTTAATTATTTTCACTATAAAATTAGTCAGATTTCACCCTTGAGAATATCCACAGATTACACTCAAGCGTAGGAGTCCAGAGTACTTTCAATCGAATTTCACAAACTATGTTTCCTGTCTGTTATTTCCGTTGAAGTGAGGTAGTGTTCCTGTGTGAAACAAATGGCTGTTAAAGAGTATCCTTAGTCCTTCCTCAAATATGTTCTCTTTTCAAGTGGTTCAAGTGGTTGAATGTGTACATGTCCACATGACAAATAGAAGTCCCCGTCAATGTAATTCACACCACGTGGCATTGTCTCAGTTTTCTGAAAAATTAGTAGTGCTTCAACTGAAGAATTACCTTGAAAAGGACAAGCCGAAATAAACAGAAGAACAGAAACAAAATTACACAGTAGTGTTATTTACTATTTTTTATTGTGTGAGTTTGAAGTTATTGCTCATCCTTATGCTTCATTTCAGAATGCTAGGTATTCATATTAGACGGTTTTGAGCTTGTAATTATTGAGCAAAAGGTATATTCCAAAAATAAAATTCCTTATTTGAACATTATGAGAAACCCTTTCTCGGTAGCTTCCAGTTACACTATAATTCAAATCATTAAGTGTTATCGTTATTTGTGAGAACAATAAAGACTATTTAAGGTACAAACTATACAGTAAACAGTGAAAACAGAACAAGGCTCTGTTTAAAACTGTTGTACCTGCTTTACCACCCAGATTTGTTAGAAATAAAGCATTAGCGCGAAGACTCACGCAAACCTTGCGATGTGTCCTGACAGCTAATTGACAGCCTAACCTCAGACATCATATTTAGCTTAATTTTGAACGGAGAAATAATGTGCTTCAGTGTGAAAGTTATGTTACTGAAAGAGAGTGGGTAGGTATTTTAATTGGAGTTATTCTTGATTGAATTAATATTTAGCATGAAGTTTACAATTTCTGACCCTTATCTCTCAATGACTCATTGCAGGTGATCAGAGATGAAAAGAAGATGTGCTGTTGCAGAAACAGAGCAAAGTACTGCTGTCCAGAGTTGCCATCTGGGTGTCTGGATGGCTGTAAAAAGAGATGAAATAAAACAAAGGAACAAACACGTTAAAAGGATCCAAACATTTAAAAACTGGATGAGTAAAACTGGCTGTATAGTTTTAGGATACACAAATAAATTCCAGTCTATTGCAAAAACTGTGCTGCAAATATGAAATATTACTAAAGTCATTTCCAATTTTCTTTTAAAATGTTTTTCATATTGCTTTTCTTTCATAAGTAGACAAAACAAAACATAGCCTTTTCCTCAACTTCACAAATTGAGTTTTCAAAAATGTATTCTTTTAGGCAAATCAGAGTGAATGGTCTTTTAATATAATGATAATTTAATGGATGTGGCCCTGAATGGTTTAACACATTTTGGGACTGGGTCCCCTGTAGGCTGTGCAGCTGTTGTGTTTTGTTTTGTTTTGTTTTGTTTTGTTTCACCAGAGGTACCCAGCAAGATTGCCTGTGTGTTTGGATTTGGAAACAAATGCCACAAATGGACTAGATGTATCACATTTTCATACTGTAAATGCTCTCGGAACAATCAGCTTTTCAATGAATGATGTGAATAAATCCTTAGCACACACTGGGGGGGTATTACCAGTCAGGATGTGATGTAAAAAGTAGGGGCACGCACACGCACGCGCGCGCACACACACGGAGCTCCACTCGGTGCGTATTACAGTCTATTGTACGCGCATGCGCGGGATGAGAAGCAGGGCCATGGCTGCCGACCTGACCGTCTGTGTCTCACCGGCGTAGCAGAAACAAACGCTGCTCACGGGCTAAATGTCGCTGCCAAATACAAACCCGCACTGAAGGCTCGTCTGTGCCACATGTCTTGAACATGGCAACGGTTCCCCCGATGGCAGCTGTGGTTTTGTACCTGTGGAGTTTTTTCATGCGCTTCTGTCCCATCTCAGGTGAGACGGGCGAGTTTCGGATGCTAGCAGGCGGCTAATTGAACTGATGGTCGGCTGTTAGCTTCCGTTATCATTTAGCTGTGGTTCATAAACCTGCATGTTGGCACACACACACACACACACACACACACACACACACACACACACACACACACACGCGCGCGCGCGCGTTAAAACTTACTGTGTCCTTTTGCAGGAAAATGTCCATCCTACAAAAGCTTGCTAATGCTGTCAGCTAATAAGGAGCTGATGTTTATTCACATCTGTGGGCTAAGCTAGTCGTTTTATTATTCATTCATTCATTAATTCATTCATACATATATGTTTGTTGATTGGGGGGCACCAGGTCTTGGGACCAACGAACTGTTGTATTTCCGGGTCATTAGTCCAGAGGACATTGGGTACATCTTCAGTGCAGCGCCTGCCAGAGACTTTGGGGGAGATTTTGTGAGTACATTTCCTCATTTGAATTAATTCCTTCCCCAAAATGACTCATGGAGTCTAATCACATTTTTTTTCTGTCACCTTGACTGCCAGACATCGTCATATGATGAGATTTTCCTGGTGCCGGCCGCCCCATTAGATGGCTGCTCAGACCTGACAGACAGAGAAATCATTCAGGGACAAGTCGTCCTGGTGGAAAGGGGGTACGCAGCTTTCTAAGAAATATTAGTGTTGACATATAATTCAGATGTCATTTACAGGGTGTAGTTGTCAATTTGACATACAGATGAAATGATGCCACGCCTATGGATGGGGACACCATTGTTAAAGTGTTAAACTGCACGCTTTTAGTAAATGCAACACACTCAACACAAATGTGTCAAGAGTATATATAATTACGTGGCATGAAATCATTGCTACATATTGGTTTTCCTGGCACATTTAAAAATGGCCTTCTTACACTTCTTTGTTTTTCTCCAGAGGCTGTTCCTTTGTACAGAAGGCAAGGCATGCGGAGGAAGCAGGAGGTAAAGCTGTCCTGATTGCTGATAATGCAGTGGACAATGACAGTCAATACCTTGATATGATCACTGACGGGACCACGACCAAACCAAACATACCTGCTCTGTTTCTACTGGGACGTGATGGGTAAGACGGATACACACAAACAAGATGTTAAAACACAACACACACTTTGGAATTTTTATAGTTTGTTTCTTTTTCCTGTGCATTCCAGGATGATGATTAGGCGGTCTCTCCAGAGACAGTCACTTCCGTGGGCTGTCATTTCTATACCTGTCAATGTTTCCTCTTTGGCTTCATTCCCACTCAGGCAACCACCATGGACACTGTGGTAGAAGGGACACAAACTCATATCATCCACTTCCTCACTCAATAAGCATTCTTACATCAGTGCATATTGCATCAAACAGTGAGTAACTCTAGTCTCGCCGGAAAGTCTGTGATGGTATTTAACTATATATACACAAGTGGTGAAGCAATAAAATTAATCTATAAGTTTCTTAAGTGTATTCAAATAAAGCTGTTTCCAAGAACATATGTTCAGAGGAACTGTTGCTCACTAGTTACTAGTTAGACTGCAGAATCCAATTTGCATTAAAGTGACATCTCCAGATTGAAAGGCCCCATTTCTGTTGACTTGTCTAACAATATGTGGTTGTGTGGGCTATTATAGAAAGGAAACAAAAGAACTGCCTATGATTGTATATACCATATCTCACCACAGTTTACTTGGAGTTTTGTCTTACACTAATAATGTAAATACATTTTTGTTCATCAACAGGAGCTATAGCATAATGATCAGAAATTAAAAATTCTTTTTCAAATGGCAAATAAAATTCAATGACATTTAAAAAGATAAAATGTATTGCCTTTCTTAGGTATACATCTTCAAAACTGCAGTCTTTACACCAGTTTTTCTGCCTGTGCTAGACCCCCAATCACACAAATTACTGTAGTTGTATAACCAGTAGGTCTTTATTACCTTAAAATATTTATTGACATCTCCAATAAATAAATAAATATATCTAGTGAAAGGATTGACCATACTGAGTACAAAGTAAAGATTATAAAAAGCAAGAGGTTGCATAAGTGACCTTCCTGAAAAGATGTTGGATTTGCAGGTCCTGTACCTGCAACATTTTATTTATTTTATTGTTTTTTTACTGGGAAAATTGAGACTGTAGGTATCTTCTCGGCCAATTAATAAACACAATAAATCCTGGTACATTTATCTCTCCTGCTAAGTGTTGTTCTCCTAGTACAAAATACAATGGTTGACTTCATGCACAAATTATAACTAAAGTTTAGATGGTATGTAAAAGTCTCAGCCCGAAAACGGAAAACTCTAAAGCCATTATTTATATAATCGCACAACTGGAAGAAAAAGTGACCACAAATGCCAAAATCTGAGCTGTGTCCTCAACACACTGCTGTTTAAAATCTACCACTTTGGGTCAGAACCACATACTAGCATCAACGCTGCTGTTCAGAATCATTTAAGATGACATACACACACAAACTTGTGTGGCACATTTCTATCCAAAATTACAAATTGATCTCTATCACTTGGATAGAAATGTACCATCTCAATCGACAGAGAGCCAAATTATTCTATTAATGAAAACGTTCACTTTATTGGCCATTTGTTTTCAGAGCTAGATTTCTTTTTGATCAGTGTAGATATGAACTCATGTATAACATTACATCTCAGATTACTGCACACCAATATAGTTTAATATTTTACCGGAACAGCTGCTTATCAGGACACTGTAGCTGGAACTAATTGTGAGGACAAGTCATTGTAACATTTCAGAAAACACAGTTAAGATAAAAATTAAAATGATTGAGAGAGACGGATTGGGTCGGGTGTTCAGGTGCTCCTTATTTCGTTGTCTTCTTAGTATCTGCCTTCTCAGTACAGGGCTCCACTCTGAAGAAAGGGGGATATAGACAGGTAAGGTAAGCAGTAAATACAGTAGATACAACCCCCCCCACCCCGCTGTGTTACCTGGTCCTGCATCCTGGAAACAGTCTGGCCCATATAGTCCTCCTGGTGGCCTCCCTCAGAGCCGGACTGCTCCACAGGTACACCGTCGGAGTGCACAGGGCGTTAAAACGAGCCATGATGGCAAAAAGATTGGTGGCCTCGTTTCTGAATGTCAGTCCAATTCCGAAAGCAAATCTGAGGATAATATTAACGAAGGAGGGGCCCCACAACAGCAGGAAGATTGTGACCACAAAAATGATCGTTCTCAACGACTCCTTCTTGTTCTCTTTCTCCGCGCCGGGAGGATCTTTCTCTACCTGGAATCTGGCGACAACATACAGTTTAACAGTCATGGCCACTTTGGTGAAGACGATGATCTGAAAGAGGATTATGCTGAACAGATAGAGCTGTACGGCTTTGGATACGGGCAACACATTCCTGGCCAGCAAGTGGGCGAAGTTGTAAAGCCAGCAGTAGATGTTGAACCCGATCACCACCTGTCTGCTTATGAAGCGGCTGTAGATGAACGGATGGCACACAGCAAAGTACCGGTCAAACTGTGCAAACAGAAAAGTCATTATGTTGACCCCCAGAAGTGAGGGCAGCACGTTATAAGTCCCATTTCTAGACGGGTATCCCTCCTGAACGTCGAACAGACCGAGATAGTAGACAGAGAAGCCGACCAGCGTGTCACAGATGCTGGTGTTCAGCATGAAAATAAACCTGTTCTGGACGCGCAGAGACCTGGTGGACAGGATGGCGATGACTACAGGTCCAGCCACCAGGACGGTGGCTGTGGCGAACACGATTTGGAAAATAAAGATGAAATAGTCCAAAGGACTGTCGAAGTCCACCGAGAGAGGCACTCCTCCTGTCACAGACGGTGTGATGTTGGAGAGGAGCATTGTTTATGCGCAAACAGTCCAGCGCCAATTTTTTTATATCCATGAAGTCATACAGCCCTGACCTCTGGAGATTCATTGAAAGCAACCTCAGGATGAAGTCTTTGGAAAATGAAATATGTGTGTTTCATTATTTCCTCTCATAAAGAGGACGGAAAACGTTCATTTAAAAAAAATCTTTGCGCATTTTTCAATATAGGAGCGCAATTACTAATATAATTACTAATCAAAATGTTTATGATTAAAATTGTTTGCGCTCCTATATTGATTGTTACATTTTAATAGGATATTTAACCTGTAATGCGACTTTCCCAATACTGCTCATACCTGCATTGTCTGTGATGTTACAGATATCACCTTTTTTATCACTCGTTGGACTTGTATCAGATCCAGATGCGCCACCAGGGGGCGCTGATTATTTGAACGGGATCAAACATACAAAGTTGTCCAACATGGAATTTCCCCCTTTGTTGATCCTGGCTTCGATTGCCCAGCAAAGGTGTATATATTTTTTTTCTAAAGCAAAATTACAACAAAAACGTTTATTAGTAATTTTCATTTGTCAGATCAGTACTCGGTTAAAACAGGTTTTAAGCCGATCGTTATATTTGTTGGTCTTAAGTCCATTTTGGTGGAATATTGCTTGTTTTAAATCTCAATTTATTCTATGAACTGGTTCAAATTTGTAACTTAAAAACTCCATCAGGTAGATACATCTCTTGTCCTGATTCATGAGGTCAGATCACTGTCTTATAAACAGGCATTCAGTGGCCTACAGCATCTCTTACTCACAACCCCTCAATGTTTTAAAGAAATGAAGCTTTCCGCGGTCATTTACAATCCACATTTTTCGAGTCTGCTCCCTTAAATCTGTTAAATTCAATATTGTCTTTGGACTACAGATAAGGTGAAAAGGCTTTGTAATACTACAGATAATGACGTTAATTTCTCATACACTAATTCAGTCACCAAGTTAAAATAATGAATTTGATTGTCTGTTCCATTAAAATCCAAGAACATTAATTATTATAATAATAACACCTTACACAGACTGACCAAGTATAAAGAGGAACGGCTCGATTTTATTGAAGCAACCTCCATAAAAAAAAAAAGTTTAGCAGGTTGATTATTTTATTTGTCTTTTTTAGCCCACCCAAATTTTCTCTGGCTGTCAAACTGTAAAAACGGTGCAAAAAAACACAATATTTAACCAAAGTTACAAAAATACAACGCCTTCTTCTGTGATATTTCAATGTCAGACTTTAGCACAGAAAAAAAAAACTAAATGGTTTTTTTTTCTTGATGGTAGAAAAAAAATAATCTTTGTGAATGTTAACAGCTATGAGGCCAAAATAAAACTCAAAAATCTAAACCAGACCAGACGGCCATACAGCTCAATGTCAAGAACAGCCAGCAGAACTCCGAGCTCTGAGATAAAAAAAAAAACAAAAACAAAAAAACACAGTTTTGAATCATATTTAAAATCTGAATCGTCTTCTCTTTCATTATTTTCATACAGTCTTGCCTCTGAGCCTTCATCAGTGACTCTTCTTTGGCCTTTCTTTGCCATCTCTCCTGACAGGACAGGAGTCAGTTCTGAGAGAGAAGAAACGGAAAGCTGCACATATGATACACACATTTAACCTCTTACTTCTTTTTACATCTCAGATGCTTTGTGCACAGTCTGCCCCACACTGTCCGGACCAGGGCCTCCCTCAGAGCCGGACTCCCCCACAGGTACACGGTCGGCGTGCACACGGCGTTGAATCTGGCCATGATGGCGAAGGCATTGGTGGCCTCGTTTTTAAACACCACCCCTCTTCCTACAACCAGCCTGAGTACGATATTAACAAATGAGGGGCACCACAATATCAAGAAGCTTATGACAACAAAAATGATTATTCTTAAAGACTCCTTGTTGCTTTCCCTCTCTGCGCTGGGAGGATCCCTTTCTACCTGAAATCTGGCAACAACATACAGTTTGATGGTCATCACCACTTTGGTGAACACCATCACCTGTAAGATGATTATCGTGAAAACATACAGCTGTATGGCTCTGGAAAGCGGCACAAAATTGGAAACGATCGACTGAGAGTAGACATGAAACCAACAGTAGACATTTGCAGAAATAACCACTCGCCGGGTTAGAAAACGCGCGTAGATGAACGGATGGCACACAGCAAAGTACCGGTCAAACTGTGCAAATAAAAACGTCATGATGTTTACTCCGAGCAGGGAAGGTAACATGTTATAAGTCCCATTTCTAGACGGGTATCCCTCCTGAACGTCGAACAGACCGAGATAGTAGACAGAGAAGCCGACCAGCGTGTCACAGATGCTGGTGTTCAGCATGAAAATAAACCTGTTCTGGACGCGCAGAGACCTGGTGGACAGGATGGCGATGACTACAGGTCCAGCCACCAGGACGGTGGCTGTGGCGAACACGATTTGGAAAATAAAGATGAAATAGTCCAAAGGACTGTCGAAATTTACAGAGAGGCGCAATCTTCCTGTTTCAGAGTCTGTGATGTTGGAGAGGAGCATTGTTTCAAAAATGCATCCTGACTTTGTTCTCCTTAAATAGCTCGCAGATAAGACACATTGTGCCCTTTCCCCAGCGGACACAACGTCACTTTCCTCACGCATTTAACAGCCACATCACAATGAATGAATAAATAAATAAAAATAAGAATTTGACAGTTTTTATATCAGTGGTAATGTTAAAAGACAGACAAATAAATAACTGAGTAATAATAATAACACATAAATAGTTATAATAATATAAAACAGAGTAACCTTGACGGCTTAGTTGTAAAAAAAGCAATTATAATGCTAGCAAAAAATAGTATTAATATAAGATAAAACGACAGATATGTCACTGGCCAACTTCCCTTCTAACATCAATAGACAGGAAAAATAAAAAGCTATGTAATAAGAAGGTTTTATTACAATATCTAATTAAAATGTGATGTTATCACTTATGATCGCTGTTAAGTGTAGCTATCATAAATCTAATGTGTAGATAGAATTAACACACAATGAACTACTAAATATGGTCATAAGATAAATAACATAAAATGAACAACAAAAACAAATTACTGTTGCCATTGATACTTACAAATAGAAAGTAAATATTGTGACAGTTAACCTAATAAATATTACTACACCACAAAATATTTCTTTTCAGTGCATGTGTGCAGGAAATTTACTGTAGATATGCTGAAACACAGATTCGGTCTCATCACTCTTTCACTCTAAAAACTGTTTTCCAGCCTTTTCCTTGGATTTGTTTATTTTTTATTTCATTTTTGCCTTTATTCAGCAAGCAACAGCAGACGAGTATTTAGTATTTATTTCAGCGATAAGACAGTGCAGACCAACTTAAAACCTCCGGCCTGAGCCGGCAGCTCCACCTTCATCCTCCTCATCGCCGCTGAATCCCGTCAAACTCAATGAAATGTCAGGCACGGATTGTTCATGTGTTTTTGTCAAATGGGTATCAGCTACGGGGAAGCTGACCTCAGTTCGTTTATCATTGCATTCCCTCCTTCGTCTTTACGCTCTCTTGCTTCACTGTCTCCCTTTCTGATGCAGCTTTTGCGTCAGTCGGTGTTTTCGGGGACTCGGTTCAAATACATGTTGGAGGCAGGCTGGTGTGAGACGTCATCCCCTTTAGGCCGCAGGTGATTTGATCTTATCGCCACAGCAGTTGGAATCTGCAATGACAACCTGATCACTGCATGGAGCCTTCAGGGAGTGAAACCTTGATCATTAAAACCATTCAAACTTTCAATAACGGCTTTAAAGAAAAACAAGACGGCACATTCATGAATTTTCCATAAAAATAAAACCAGACAACGCGTGTTCAGATTGAAGGTCAAGCAATGGAGGAGTTGTCACAGGAGTAACACGTGTGTTTCACATGAAAAACAATATGTGGGCATCGATTTAAGCAACACAACCTGTCTTCAATGAAACGTCAGAATGTGTGACTCTGGTGTGAGTCCAATAATCCTACATTTGGTATTATACCCAAATCCACGCAAAATGTGCCACTGCTCCGCCAGCGATGGTTGCTTCAGTCAACAAACACACAAACACACAACATTTGTAACAACAGTGCCCGTCAATTCAGCATTGATTGAAACATGTAATGTCAGCTTCGTGATGGGCCCGTTCAGCGATACCTCATAATGATGCCGGCTGCTTCATTGTCATTTAATAGTCGCTCCATTAAAGGCGAAGCCAATTCTGAGAAGAGAGACAGACAGTTTACAGTTAATCATCTCACATAATATCATTTACTCACAGAATCCAACATAACTAAAATGTTTCTAGGCGCGCTAAGTAACCCGGCGTGGGTGTTGAAACGGACCTTGCCCTCCTTCTGGGGCAAATCCTCCTCCAAACTACCCTCCAGGTGACCTCCCGCAGCGCCGGGCTGCCCCAGATATACAGAGCCGGGGTGACCAGCGCGTTGAGGCGGGCCATGATGGCGAACACGTTAGTGGCCTCGTTTTTAAACCTCAGACCTTTCCGAGTCAGCTGCCTGACGATGATATTGACGAAGGACGGACACCACAGGGCCAAGAAACAAATGACGACGAACACGATGATGCGCAGAGACTCCTTCTCCACGTCTCTCTCGGCTCTGGTCGCCTCTCGGACCAGGTGACCCCGAGCTATGATGTACAACTTCACCGTCATCAGCAATTTAACCACAACTATGATCTGCAGGGTCATCACGCCAAACGCGTTTATTTGAGCCGCTTTGGAAACGGGCACGACGTTCTGCACCGTGAGGATGGAGTAGGTGTAAATCCAGCAGAAGGCGCAGATCCCGATCACCACAGACCTGGTGATGTAGCGGCTGTAAAAGAAAGGGTGGCACACAGCGAAGTAGCGGTCAAACTGGGCGAACAGGAAGGTCAACACATTGACCCCTAGGAAGGAGGGCAGGATGTAGTACGTCCCGTTCCTTGAGGGGTAGCCCTCTTGGACGTCGAACAGGCCCAGGTAGTAGACCGATAAGCCGGTCAGGGTGTCACTGATGCTGGTGTTCAGCATGAATATGAACCGGTTCTGGCCGCGCAGAGACCGGGACGAGGAGATCCCGACCACCACCGAGCCGGCGACCAGCACGGCGCATGTGGCGAAGAGGGTGTGGAAGATGAAGATGAAGAAGTCCCCCGGAGTGTTAAAGCCCACCGACAGAGGGACGGTGGCGTTCAGGAGCATCCTGACGCTCCGCCAAAGGCCATCCATCACTTTTATAAGCCGCACGGATGGAGCCGGAGTCAGGGTTGACGCACACCTCCTGTCCTCTGGGGACCAGACACTGAGCCATAAACAGCCGAAGTGTGTTTAGTAGAGATGGAGAGAATAAATCCAATCACAAAGTCCCATGGTTGTCTGGTCAGGGGCATAAGGGTGACAACAAGATCACCGTCAATCACTTTTTGATTGTGAGTCCTCAGCGAGTCGTGGTGGCCTGCTGCGGCCTGCCTACTGAAATGTCCCCTCATCTGAAGACTGAAGACTGACCCCGTAGCTTTTATGAACCTCAGTGCCTTCATGTCTCCACCACTAAGTCATTTTAAGGCCGACGACTTCATTTGCACCCAATCAGCGTTTAAGTTAAATGATGCTTTTACTATTAAACAGTTGTTTTTGAAAATAGGCTTTTATATAGTTTGGGGGTTATAGTATGGAATATTTTCCTGAACAAAAACTCGATAAAATTATGGCCCTTTAATTTGAAGTGCTTTAGTATAGCCAACACGTTAGAACTAACGAATGAGGTGATTTTGGTGACATTATAATAAATAAGAGTGATGGTACTGAATATTTTTCGCTTCGGTTTTGCACTTTGTGGACGGTCCCTGCGCACTCAGCTGCAGCTGACTTGGTGACTTTGGTAAAAATGAAGTTGTAGCCAACTTTCTACCTTACTACGGTATGAAAGAGGGGCTCTTTGTGTTTTAACAATGTTTCACTTATGAGCTATTGATCGAATATGTCAGTATCTTTTCCTTTTAAAGCTGCACCTTATCCAGGAGCAGCTAAAGACATTTGTTGGTTCGCTTTAGTTAATGAATACTCGTCCTGTCTTTTTCACTACAGTTGTGTAGCAGAGGATGGACTTCTGTGCAACTGATTAATTGACTGATGACAAGGAAATTGGTCGACTTACAGTAAGTGTCAACGAACTTTCCCTGCTTGCCATTACAATCTTCAAATCTGAGCAACACCTCGAAGCTTATATTTGCATGACAACATAAACATGTGAAGGAAGAAAGGACTCACTGCACTGGATTCAGTAAAATGTTTTAAGCATGTTAGTCATATTAGCGTGGATCACCTGAGTACCTGATTATGGGCAGTGCGCTTTTCAACCACCAGGGTGAAGTATACCTCTGTTCCCTCTGCAGAGTGGCCTGAAAGCTCAGCTCCTGCCAACATCCACCAGGCCCTGACTATATTAGTTGTGTGTGATCTTGTCACACGTGCAATTGCACCCTGTACAGGAGAGTTTTTCTGTATTTCTTTCAATTAGTAAGGTCAAAAGTATTCAAACACATTTTCCAAGGTTTAAACTGAGCCAACACTGTCTCGGTGTTTCTGAAATGAAGGCATAGAACAAATAATTAGCTTTAAATATTTCAACAGGAATCATTATCGGGTCCTGCTGTGAAAAGACCTCTCCTTTTTGGGTTTGTTTTGCATTGTAGGTTGCTTTGTTGTGGGATGAACCCCTGATCAAGCAACCTGTTTTCCATTTTACTCAACCTTTCCTCCCAATTTTGAAAGCAATGCACTTCTACTGCAGGAGAGTATTGCAACAAAATCCATTTTCTTCCCCAAATAGGAACCAAAGACTTGGAGATCTAAATTGTTAAAATAATAACATGAAATTACTCAAATACTCTTCAACTCTGTCTGAAGACACTTTCCACAATGGATACACGTCTGGCAGTTTCCTTGAAACACTGAAATAAAACGGTTGATAATGAGGACTTGAACAGAAGTAAAAAGTTTAAGCCAGACTTTTATAAACAGTAAGAACAGATTTAAGATAATTGTTGCATTGTTTGCTCCAGACTCTTTCAGGTTGCAACACTTGTAGTATTACTGTAATATATGTTCTTTCATTTGGTTTGGCATGTCGGTAGCTGAAATACAAAGAAAAAACAACAACCAACCATTCGCTTAATTATTATGATTGCATTGCTTTCCAAAGCTTGACCTCAGTTACTATAAGAAGATGTTTACATGTTTTACCAGGAGCTTGCTGACTTGGGAATCAAAGTGACTCAGTTGTTGTCAGGTTGACTGTTTCCCCTACATAAACCAGAGCAGGAGTGAACCCCCTCCCTCTGTCTAATGCAGACCTGAACACTTTCTCTGCACCGATGAGTAACGGCAGCTTCGGTTTGTCTCTTGTGCTGCCCCCCACCAGCTTTGGCAATGTGTTAATGCTTCTCTTTAACATCCTCCTGGCTGCCACCATCATTTTCCTCAACATGTCGGTGTCTTTGGCCATCCTGCTGAACGGGGCGCTGCGCAGAGAGAACCGCTTCATGTACATGCTGAGCACCTGCTTCAGCGACATCTGCACCGGCGTCTCTTATTATTATGCCGGAGTCCTCCATGTGAGGGATTTCTTCGACTCCCCCACGAGAACCTATTACATCGTCCCCACGTTTTTAGGCCTGTCTTACATGGCCATCCTGGCGGCGCAGGCAGACCGGTACCACGCGGTGGTGTCGCCTTTCAAATACACGCGCCGCATGACCCTCAGCAGAACCCTTATGGTCATCTGTGCCTACTGGGTGTACGCCTTCTTCATCGTGGGGGTGAACAACCTGGTCACAGTCGGGGTGGCCAAACGCATCACCAGCATCGGCACCTTTGTGGGGAACATATTCACGGTGACCATAATGTTAGGGCTGAATATTAGGCTGTTCATCATCGCCAGGTTCCAGCTGGAGAGGGAGCCGCCCTCCGAGGAGAGAGACAACAAGCGCTCCTCGGTCTATCTCATCCTGGTGGTGGCTGTGTTTTTCTTAGGGACCTGGCTGCCCATATTCTGTCACGTAACAGCCTGTAATTTCTTCGGTTTAAACTGCTACACGTTCAGAAACGAAGGCACCGACCCTCTTCGCATTCTGCCCCGAGTGAACGCGGCTCTGACCCCGATGCTGTACACCAGGGGCTGCAGTCCGCTCAGGGCGACGCTGCTCTCCAAAGTGTGGAGCCCCTGCTGTGGGAGGAGGTGAGGGGCCATCATCAACGTCACAACAGTCCACTCAACTCTACTGCTGACTGTTTAGCCTATTATTATTAATAATAATGGTGTTTAGCTTTTTTAACTAAATCCAATACAAGTAATCTGCCGTCATGTTGTGTGTGACTGAACAGGTGGCCTTCAGTCCAGCAAGTGTTTTATTACTTATTAGACTAAAAGTTCTCTCTTTGTTGGGTTTTGTTTGTCCTAAAGCGTCCATTTGATCTGTCAATAAGTAGGTGAATCTTGAAGCTGATGGAAATGTCCTTGTCTTTCCTTCATTGTCTGCAGGAGGCGAGTGTCCTGACGGCGTCAACCCTCCAATCATCCGTCAGCAAGTTGGATCGTTGTCAGTCACTGTATTTTTCAGAACACACAACCAACACAACCAGACTGATCACAGACTGATGAGGACAAAACGAGAAGCTTCATGCAGCGAATGATTCGACAAATTGTTTCATTTGATGTTCTCATATCGCAGTGAAAGGTCGTCCGATATTTTCTATTTGCGAACTTACAAATGAACATGCTTGAAATAATTTATTTTTATAACACGTTCTCCAGTTGGTTCATGTCAATGAATACAAAATAAAGGTAGTCAGTCACCGAAGCCCAAGCTTCTCTCTATTTCTTCCAGGCATGTTGGCTTTCTTTAGTCATTACTTTTCATTTGCCTTCCCGAGAAGCTGCTTTATTAGAGAAATTATATATGCAAAGGGAGGGGGGGGGGTGTCTACATGTTCTGGTGAGCCTCTGGCATATTTGCAGAGAGTGTCTGTCACTATTGTTCTCCGTTAACAGAAACTAGGGAGCGCGTCGGAGCTTCTCGGTTACGCAACTGTGATGTGCAGACTTCGCCCGCAGTTTGCAGAGATGCAGTTTCCGCGGCAACCGCAGAGTGTCAGGAGAGCACTTTGGCACAGCGCCACGGCTGTCCATCCGCCGTGTGTGAACCGGAGGCATAAATCAGAAGCAAATTGGACTGACACCATATCTGAATCGGCCCGCCTCTCCCCGGGCTCTTAGCAGGTTCATTAACAGTTTCAGTCGGGTGTCATCGTCAGAGTAATCCCGCTGATGGGGATCCAACAAACGGTGCTGCTGCTCAGACCCGTCAGAGAGGCGGAGGAGGAGGAGGAGGAGGGGCCAGCGCATCAACACACTTCCGCACATCTGGTGCCCAAATTTTGAACCATAACCCCCCCCCACCACCACCACCACCACCCTGCTGATGCCTCTAAATCATCTGACTGAGCCCCCAACTTGTACGAAGTCAACAGAGCACAGAAGTCTGTGAAGAAGCAGCCTGTTTGTTAGCTCAGAAAGTGGATGGCTGCACATTGTCCTCCTTTGAGTGTTTAAGGATTTAAATAAGTTTCACATTACAATTACCCCCCCGCTCCAAAACACACACACACACACACACAACCAAAGCTGCCTTCTTTCTAAATACATCACACTTTAAAAAGGCTATCTGCTTATTAAAAACAACAACAACTGTGTAGCTACACTGCAAATAGGCCTAATTTTAATCAATCTGAATCCCACTCTTGAATTTAGACAGTGAAATAATACAAAATTATTTCATTTTCCTGTGGCACAGCCCCAAAGTCCAACCTTAGGAATCAAAAAATAACGATACCAATTTTATACAGAGAACTGACCTTTAAAAAAAAAACACAAAAACCCATTGCATGAGTTTTTGTTCCACTAATATCATTTTCTTGCTCAATTATTATTTTTAAAATTGACTAAATCACCTATCAAGTCATACAATTTGCAGCCCTGCAGCCCTGCAGCTGCATTAAACCGGCTGTGTTGATACCCAACACGCTATCTTTCTTTTTTTTTTTTTTTTTTTTTTTAAACCCCCTCCCTCTGCCATCTTGCAGGTAAAGTTGCCAGGGGTCCTGGGCTGAGAAAGTGGCCAAACCCTCCCACAGTGGGATGTTTTCTCTGCTGCACTCTGGGCTGGTTTCTATTCAAATGTGGGTCAGGGGTGAGGAAGCCTAACGTCATAAGCTTGCAACATGGCGTCCCGAAGGCTGTGAGATGAGCAAGAGGATGGTAGGCTAAAGACCGCTTGGGAACGATCCTACCGATGTATTAAGGTACTGAAAGAAGGGAAATTGTTTCTGTTTGGGTTGGATGGTAGATGTGCCGCGGAGCCGCTTTTGTGTGCGTCCTTTTTGATTTTGCTCGGATCGCGGTTCTGTGAGCCGCTGCGGGGATCGGAGGGCTTTTTCGGCGTCACGGTGCTGTTTTTTCCGCGGCGTGCCAACAAAAAGGGGGCTCCGCCGGAGCTTCCTCTGGATCCACCAGTCCGGCTTGGCAAGCAGACGGATTTCACTTTATTCTAATCGACTTTGAAGCGTTTCTCTCTCGGCCTCGCTCTCTCGCTCTCTCCCTCTCTTATTTTTTCGTCTATATTTCGAAATCAGCCCCCCCCCCCCCAAAAAAAAAAAAAAAAAAAACAATCGATCGGAAATGTGGCGTTTATTTCGGCGTCGTGGGGCTTGAAGGGGACGAGTGTGTACCAAATAATCGCCAGGCTGCCAACAGATCCGGCTCGGCGTCTCAAAGAAACGCTGAAATGTTTCCACGCTTTGCTTGGTTTTCTCCGTTTGATAAGCCCCTGAGTTGAATGAATTGTTATCCGACCAGTAAGGTAATGAGGGAGAGAGGTGGTGGTGGTGGGGGCATTCATTTAAATCGATCCCTGTCACGTCGTCTCGGGATATCTCAGACTTTCCCTTCTCCTTCAAATGGCTCTAAATTGTTCTTAATGTGTTTAAACGGATCGGGACTGATCCAGAGGATTTTACGCATGTTGCGCAATCGTCGTAAACACCTATAGTGTAAACTGTATTGTTTATATGTAGGCTAAGCCACTGTGGTCTTACATGGGGCTACTTAGAAAATTAACAGGATTGACTTGGTCATATGCTCAGGACAATGTGGACGCAGCTCTCATGTAGTTTAAAACGTTATCTTGTAAACGTGAAGTCTATAGATGGGTGGGAGGAGGAGGAGGAGGAGGAGGAGGTGGTGGTGGTGGTGGTGGTGGTGGGGGGTGTAGTGTCTCTGTAGCCTATAGGTGGGCTGCTGCTGTACATCGACCATCTTTGTGATCATCTACAGTGTGGGTGTAATGTTACACTCTGACCCCAAAGTGCTGTGCTTTATCGACATGGTGTTGCATGGTGTTGTTTTCCGTCATTATGTTCAAGTAAAAAAAACAAAACAAAACAAAACAAACAAAGGTGATCCAACTCAGGCCGACCACAGATCCTTTGGTAGCTGTTAAAACTATATGTATGTGTTCAGGTGTGAAGGCAGCTCAACTTCTCAGGTGATTAGAGCTGCTGAAGTACCAAGGGCCATGGAGATAATGAGGCACAGGAATGTCAGTAATGTCGGTTCCTTTGACTAGCTGCAGCTTTTTTTTGAATACCCAAATTTTTTGTTGCGTAAAGACATCTCCACTTTCAGCACAGGCCTGTTTTTAAATTGGTTAGTTTCCAAAAAACAAAAACAAAAAAACATGTAATTCAAGTGTAAGACGATTGCATCCAATTGGGGTTAAAGGGAATGGGGTACCTGTCATACATTGCTGATGATGTGTGTGAGAGAAATGGTGAGCTCTTTTTGAGTCATTTTGTAGGTTTTTGTATTGAACGTCTCACATTCGATGCCTGGCAGCTAAGCAGGAGCCAGAAGGCATCACTCCTCCAGTACCAGTTCGATCAGTCTCTAGGACGAGCCACTTACAGCTTCCTGTTCTTGCTCTCCTCATGCATGACAAAATGGTTTTGCGTAGCATTGTTTGTTGCTCAGCCACACAAAGTTAATTAATTGTTCATTCATCATGTTGGCTTCAATCAGGAGAGGTTTTTCTATCTTTCTATCTTTTTGCATTTGTTCATTTTAAGGAGAGGAGTTCTTCTGGCGTCTCTGTTTCACTGTTATTTCTAAAAGCTGAAGCAATTCTGGAGTGTTGGCTTGAGTACTCGAGTCAGTTATTTACGGTAATATGAAGATAAATCCATCTATTTTCTCAACCTCTTATCCTGTTCAGAGTCGAAGGGTGCTGTAGTCTGTAATATGAAGATTATAGGATTACATTGGGGCTGGTTACACCCATCCAGAAGTGTAAAGTGTACAGTTGCCTGCCAACCTAAAATCTGCCCACATAATTAGCTCAACTTTTCAGTTGAATTGCTGAAAGATATTTAAGGCTTCAGGGGTTGCGTCTAAATAGATTTAACACTTTACATACATAATCTAATTTATTGAGGCTTGTAAAGTTTAAACAGGGCTCCTGTCTGAACTGCCTCAAGCACAGTGACAATGCTGCATCTGTGACAGTAACAAGGTTTGAAGGCTGAGTGTGTTATTCATGTGATACCTTTTATTTTTGCGACTGGCTTTTAGAAACTTATGCAGGTATGAAAAACTTCAGTTGTGTGAGTGTATTTTGTTCACTCCTTATTACCATGGGGCAGATGTTTGGCAAGCTGGTGTCTCCAACGAAATACCTCACAGACATGAGAGGGAAGTGTTACATCAGAGTGTAATACGCTTATTCTATTGCCAAACCACCACATAGAGTTTTGTCAAATGTAGCCAAATTATATGTAGCAATAAGTGTCAAATGTGTTGAATTAGTCACGTCAACTGATCAATGTGACTAGTTTCATTGATTACTACGGATTCCAGAGGAGGATAATTTAAGGCGTGCATGTCCATCATGATCCTCATGATCGGCTGGTTGGTCTTGCCTCACCCTTCTTGTCCCTTCCCCTTTTCAGCGTGCACACAGTATCCTGTGTACATTGTGATCATGGCAGCACAATGCAGTAAGAAGGTTACTTAGACTATATGTTCTGCTGACATGCTGGATGAGGACTTAAAGATTGTGCTGGGCTGTCCCATCCATACAGATCTGTCTGTTCTACGCTGCCTGTTTGGGGGCAGTTTTGTTCGTTGAGTGGCTAAAACACCTCAGGGCAGGGTTGTTGTTGTCTTTGAGGAGAAGAAACAGTCTGTGGAATGCAGTGCTGATAGCCAGAAGGTTATGTGGTGTGTAAAAGGCTGGAGGAGGAGGGGTTGGCAGCCCTCTAAAACCTTGGACCACCCTAACCCTATCCTTACCCAACATGCCCTCTGTTCTTAACCTAAGCATTAGGCATCAGGTCATGTGGGTCCGCTGCGTTTTATGTGGAGTTTTATCTCGTCAACAAAGTTCATTCTCTTAAGACAGAGCCCACTTTATCAAACCAATCATATGCTCGCTTGTTGGTGAAACGGCTGATTACTTCATTTTCATTGAAGATATACTGTTGGGTTCAGGGTGTGTGTTGTTGCAGATCAGTATTGCTAGCAGCCTCGGTGAAAGCCTCAAGCCATTTCAGGATTAATTAATTTCTCCAGGGCGTACTTTGGATGCAGCAACTCAACAAACAAAATACAATGCAGCGCATGTGATACAGTTACAAAAAACAACGGCAGCAAGCAAGAAAAAATAGGAGTTGTAACCCTATTTGTGAAAAAAGTCCATGGAAACATCTGTTAGTTCAATTTGTTATTTAAAAATAATATGAAGACACTTAAAACTTTATTTATTTATTTATTGACTAGCAATTTAGGAAAGCCAGGAAGCAGAAGATAACCTGTTTGTACTATGTATTGAACTCCACCTAGTTGTATTTTTTTTTTTTTTTTTGGTGTTTCCTGGTCAGACTGGAAAGTAATCAAGCCCACATTTTAGCATAAATTGTGTTTAAATCTAATTTACATTAATTTGAAAACTTTCCATTAGTCTTCACCATAATGACAAAAAAACTGAAAACAGGATATTTATTTCTCTGGGAAAAATTTAATCACAAAAAAAAAAAAAAAGTCTCTATAACAACTGTAAATATGAAAAAATACCAGACTGAAGGTTTTTTATTATTTTATACAAATGACAGCTGATCTATCTGAACCTTATTAACAATATAATTCGCATCCCCTTAGTTATCTTTAAATCTGGTCTTCTACCCTGTGCTGTCTATCATTGTAATATGAGCTCCAGTTTTCAGTGTTGTGTTGTAAATTTTTAATCATGACATTAAATTGCTCTGTGCTGATTGAAATGATACGGCCTGTAATTAAATAAGGTGCAGATCAGGGAAATGCATCCACCATCACAATAATAAATGTGAAGAAGGGGAATTAGGGTATGCTTTGAGGGGGTTGTGTTTTTTTTTTTTTTTTTTTTTTTTTTTGGCAAATAGGACAGACAATACTTGTATACCTGTTACTCCCTCTAGACTTGGCTTCACCTTGTCACCTGTGGCTGACATTCACACCACGACACATTTATTCATCATTTGTTGTGGTGTAGGAATAAAGGCTTAAGATTTGCACTACTACTCACGTGAGGAAAAAAACCTTAAAACAATTCTTTCTCTTCCATTTCTCTTACATTAATGCTCAGGTGCAAGAAAATCCTGAAATAAAAAAGGTGTTATTTTCAACATGCATGCTTTTTTTTTTTTTCAACCCGCTGGATTTCAGTTGTGAGCATGTAAGAGGCTTTAGAGGCTTGTGTATGTGTGTGAGAAAGTCTTGCCTTTTCTCCCCTCCCGCGCAGCACTGGCACATTTGGGGTACACAGCAGACTTTGACCCCCCCCACTGTGCTGAAATGGATGGGGCTCTTTTCATTCCACTGCACCCTGGGAAGGACTTGTTTGTCTGCAACATGGCTGAACTGCCTGACAGAAAATGAGTCTTAATTGGAAGGGTTTTACTCGGGCTGCTGCAAGGATACTGTAATTCATGTACTTCCCCTTCGGCCATGCAGCATGAGGGTCATGCACTTGTTTCGCAAGCATTTATATCCAACAATGCTGAAGAAATTCACGTCTGTAAGACAGGAAAATGCAGCCTATACCTCCTGTCCTGATGTTTTTGGGCCTTTGTGCAGCAGGACGTCTCTCCTGCAGCTTTTCTGAAGAGATTATAACTAGAATTGGATCAGCGTCCAGAATTCCAGCAGATGCTCGGCATCAGAACTATTCAGCCATTTGCCACAGAGACCCGAATGTAGGCAGGTTTTCATTTCAAGCCAAGACCACAGCAGGTGATTTCATTTATTATTTCACCCTCTGTAGTCTCCGTCTGGAACAAAAAAACCTGCATATTCTGCCCTACACGACACCTGGTTGAATAGGTCTGCTTTCTATATATAACAGGAGAAATTCAATACGAGACTCAATGACATGTCTTATATTTGCTTGAAAAAAAGAAAACGACACTAAGATTTTAAATTGTGCTTTTTTTTTGTTTTGTTTTAAAATCATTAGCATTTACAAATACCTAACTAACCATAAGAATTAACTTTCTGCAATAGTCTAATTTCTTAAACGGGTGAATGCACAAAACAAGTGTCTTTTAAATGACACAAGGGATTCAGACAAACCTGGTTAACACTGTTAAAGTTCAGCTGGAGGAACCAGATTTCTTTTTCTTTTTTTTTCTTTTTTTTTTTTACACAGGGAAAAAAGGGTTGTTACTTGGGTGTATGTGCATGACAAAGGCTTCAGACAGGGGAAAGTATCGCTGTGGCAGCAGTGTGGCAGAATGAAAGGAAACATCATTGCTTGTTTGAGTGCATCCTTGTAACCAAGCCTGACTCTGATTAAAACTGAGATAAGCAAGCCGCTTTCCTCTGCTGAACAGTAGACTATCTGTAAAACATGCACACGCTAAGAAAATATTGTCTGCTCTCCCACAACACAGCCTACAGAAGCCAAATGCTCAGGGGGAAAATACGAAAATATTCTCCGCCAGTAACACACATGAAGGCCTGTATTTACCTGTATCTCTTACTGCATTCTCAAAAGTGCTGCCTCAGCAAGTGAAATTTCTTTAAACTGAAATGATTAGAGATGCTATCTAGTGGTTCTTTCCATGCGGCAGGTATTACTCTGGGGTGGTGGGGGGTAGTAGACAGAGTGGGGAGCTGAAAGGCACAGCTGTTGTCTTTCATTTCGTCATAGTGCTGTGAACTGTGCTTCAGCTCAGAAGAGAACCAAAAGTCAGATAATTGCAGTACCCATGAGTCCAGCTCCGATCAGCTTTGCCCATGCTGCTGCTGCAGCAGCGGCAGCCATGTTGAAAAGGCTCAGAGGTGGTTGCTCAGTGTTTGTATTTCAAACTGGCTTTGTACCATCCCCCTACCCCTTCCCCCACTCCCTCTGCCCACCACTATGCACTATGGGCGTGTGTGTGTGTGTATTAGTGTATGTCCTATGTGCATGTGTTCAAGAGCACTGTCTGTGAGTGTGCACACACCCTGAGGACTTTTGCTTGGGCACATAATTGCCTCCTTTACCATTTTATGCTTTTAAAAAGATTTTACCTGCATGCTCAGCTCCTCTCTCCATCTGACCATGCACAAAATGACCATCCGCTAACCTTTACAGCCATCACTTTATATTGTTTAAAGTGTTACTCTACGACAAAATTCAGGGTAAATATTTCTTAAAAATGGTCTCCATCTCCTTTTCTATTGGCTGTTAGCTGATGACCTTTCACAGTAGTAGGGTGTGTTTTGTTATTGCGCCACAGGACTTTGCCTCACCTCTGCCCTCTCTCCTGGCTCTCTACCCTCTGTTCAGGAGATTAGTGCCACAGCCCACTGCTCTCTGAGTCACCTTCGCCGCATGAACGCTGACTCTGAAAGGTTTACTAGCTCGCTGTTTAATCCATAAACTCTTTAGAAAAGGGATGCAATGAAGCCAGATCACTCAGATCTTTGATGTAACCAATTTAATTTAGAGGAGACCAACGTTTATTAACTGCTCAGGGCACTTTGACGCTGACTATTTTTCAGTTCCAGATCAGCACGTGGACATGTTCTCCTGATAATGTCTGTCAAATGGGTGTAAACATCCCTGTCTGCTCATCTCCTCATCAGCAGCCTCCTGAAACAAGTCCAGGCTGAGGCCCAACATTAGGTTGCTATGTTTTTAAAATGCTGGTGGCCTCTCTATCATTGAGCCACAGCCAGTGTTCGAAAAGGTTAACGTTGCAAGGGAAGGTAAGTTGATCCCTGTGGCTGTGCTTGAAGGGCAACATCTACCCTGGTCTGCAGCCCAAGCCCAAGACTGGCTTTGGTTGGTATGTGGTGCCATATTTGGTCTGGCCAAGTCTGGTTTCTCACAGCCCTCCTGGCCATCTATTTATCTCGCCATCTCTCGTCTTCTCCTGTCAGCTTTTGAAGAGGGCTTGAAAATACTGGAATCCCATGTAACTTTGCTGGAAATGCTGCTTTCTGGCTAACTAGTCATCCTGCATGCTGGAAACATCATTCTAGATGTTCAAGCAGTAATGTCGCTCTCACGGTTGGTCTTTGCCTTTGCACCATAACAGTAAGGTTATGATGCCGGAAGATGATAACGGCCTTGTTGTGATATTGGAAATGTTTCTACAAACTTCGACGAGCACCAACCAGTCTCAGGTGGAGCTGCCATGATGGTTCAGACCTCAGTCCCCTGTGGTATTAAGCCTGCTTTCCTGGGCAGCACCTTTGGAAGGCGAGCTGGGCCTACACGTGTCCCACCCTAGCTGCATATAGATCAGCCGTAATCCATTAGCAGCTCCCTGGAATCCAGCCGGCACGGCACAGCACCAGAGGGGCTAGGGGGAGAGGGTAGCTGTGTGGGTGATGGGGGGAGGAGAGAGAGAGAACGCAGAAGAGGAGGGGGTGGGGATGGCTCTTTTTTTTTTCCTCCCTCCTGAACTGGCTTCTCTACTCAGAGCCCAGCCCCCTTTTATGTCGGTCTGCTGGAACAGCCTCTTGAATCCCCCCATAAAGCCTGCAGAGGTGTGTGTGTATGTTAAGAGAGGGCCTTGACTGATATATGGCTTCCTGGCTGGCATCATAGCGGAGGCCCTTCTTTTTCAGCAGTTCTCCTCTCCCTTAACGCCTGCCCTGCCTGCCCTGCAGGGTTGAGTGCCATGTGACCCTGTCGCACATTGTGCAATTTAACAGCAGATCTGGGTTATGCATTTCAGAATAGCTCATCAGGAAATGGTTACTGGGCTGTGTCTGCATGCTGGTGAGGGTGGGAGGAGGAGAGACTGAAAGAGAGTAGTAGAGGTAAGACAGGAGGGGAAGAAGGCTGTGAGTGCTGTAGAAGTGTCAAAGCAGTGGCGAGTGTAATGATCACTCCAGCTGAATGTATCATCTAACCTGAGAGTTGCGGCAGAGCTGCTCTCTATTTGCTGCTGATCCCAAACGTACACACATCTGCTTGATGTTGTAGCTGACAGTTCCTCTGAAGGTATTTTGTTTTTGTTACCCAAAGCCTAAAGATGCTCCTAACCCGCGTTTGTCACCTTGTTCGGGGGCAGTTTGTGGTGATTGAGAATGTAGGGTCACCACCAGTGTGTTCAAAGCTAACCTGCTTGAACCCTTATTCTGAATTGTGTGATTACAGAAACGGATGCAGTTGGTCTTGCTTAGAAGACTCTGAAACCAGCAGAACTTGGCCTGACAGTTATATGTGAATTGCATCTTCAGGAAGAACAAGTATTACGAAGATGGTTTTCAGTTTTATTATCCTGGTGCTTCTGTCACTTCTGCTCAGTTGCGAAACCACTCTCTTATTTGCTGTTGAATATTATGAAATATGACTTGTTTTTCTTTCTAGATTAAATCTGTAAATTGGCACTAGGTTGAGATGGCACATTTTTATATGTATGTGTAGCCTGAACTAAACATTTCTCTGTATTAGTGTGTAATCTCTTGTAATACTGTATACCCTGCACTGATCTGGCATTAAAGACGTGTGTCCATTTTCCCAGCATTCCCAGGGCTTTCAGATAATGTTCAGCCTGACTTAGACAGACCGTCCTGCCACAACTAAATCATGTTAGTGTTACCAACATACTAATTGTAGGTTTACTCTTTGCACCAGTTAGTCTCTTTTTTTTTTTTTTTTTTAAAGCAAGTTATAAGTGATATTCTTGAAATGGAGCACTGTGGTGTTCAACACGTCATCAATGTCTAGTTTAACATGAGATTCATCTGCCCTAATTCCATAAATGAGGGCGTCTCTGGAGGATCAGATGGTAGTGTCCTTGTCTTTGACAAACAATGCCCCTCCCCTTTGCCCTTGCTGTTGTGTAGTTTTACCTGCTCAGGTGTCACCTAATCTCTCCCTCCGGCCCTGCCTTGCCATACCCACTGCCCCCACAAAGACAAGAGAGGCAGGGCTGACATTACCATGACCTAATGGAGACTAGAGTGATCCAAGTCTCATAAGAGGGAACCCCTTCGAAATTAGAGTAACTGCAGAGCCAGGGAAGAGAAGCTGAGAGGAGGCATTGAAGAAAAGTAGCTACTTTATCCTTTGTGGTTCTCTGCCCCTTTAGCTTTTTTGCCAGAACAGTGGCAATGTGCACAATCAGAAGTTGATCCAAGTAGAGTTGCAATTCGTTTGAAAAGCAAGATGAGAGGAAGGGTTTCAGTTTCTAAGCTGCTGTGTGATTAGGTGGCATGCTGTGCTAACAGCAATTTCTCTGGGAGAGCTAAAGGCTTGGATTGATGTGATTGCAGTGGGAGTCAATGATAATGAAACTACATGCAGTTTCATTATCAACGTGACAGACATTAAGATTGTCATTTCACAAAAACTAAATTTCAACAACTCGAGTTGTGCTTCGCTCCTGAAAATGTCTGTTGTATAAAAAAGTATTTCCCATTTCTTGGTTGACATTTTTTGTTTTTTTTTTCTCCCTTTCATTGTCATTTAATGTGGGAACTTTTCTACATTGTGATACTGATTTATTTATTTTTTTTATGTTTTTCTTTTCTCCTCTCTCAACAGCTTCAGGTGGCACTCGTGTAGGAAGAGAGAGAGAAGGAAAGAAGGAAGGTGGAGATGGAACTGCCAAATCATGCCAAACACCTGCTGCTGCAACTCAACCAGCAGAGAGCCAAGGGCTTCCTGTGCGACGTTATCATCGTGGTGGAGAATGCACTCTTCCGTGCCCACAAGAACATCCTGGCCGCAAGCAGCATCTACTTCAAATCTTTGGTCCTTCACGATAACCTCATTAACCTTGATACAGAGATGGTAAATCCCTCTGTATTCAGACAAGTTCTGGACTTCATCTACACTGGTAAGCTCCTGTCCTCGTCCGACCAGAGCAGTGAGCAGAACTTCAGTGCCCTCTTGACTGCAGCCAGCTACCTCCAGCTCCATGACCTCGCTGCTCTGTGCAGAAAGAAGCTCAAGCGCAGTGGTGGGAAACCCCTGCCAGGTAAACCCTCCACTCCAGGTCCCCTTAGCCGCTTACGCCTCAACAACCAGCGCCTTTCCTCCTCTACCCCTGCTGGACCCAACAACCACTATCCACCAACCCCCTCTGATGCCGACCAGCCACAACCAGATGAAGGCCTTCGGGACAAGCTCTCAGATGATGAGATGTTTGTTGGCAGTTCTGGGAAGAATGGGAATGGGGGGAATGGCAGCAGTAACGGCAACCTTAGCAGCGGAGGAAGTGCTGGGGAACCAGACCTCGGACTTGACCTGTCCAAGAAGAGCCCTCCCTCTGCGGGCACAGCCACGGATGCCCTCAGCCCACATAGCAACTCCCAAGAATCCCCCCAATCTGCCTCAGTATCCACAACCAACAGTGCCTCACTGGACGACTCCTCGACAACCCTACCAGGTGTAGACACCTGTGGCTCAGAAACTGTGGAGCTCAACTCTTCCTCTAAAACATCAGAGGAAGTTCCAAACCAACCAGATGGGCCTCCACCCCAGAAGAAATCCCGGCAAGGTGCTCGCAAGAATGAATGGCCCAAGAGAGAAGCATCAGGGTTAAAGTCTGAAGATCATGACAGGCCCCTGGTTAACGGGGTGATTGTGGGTCCTAAAGATGGCCGTTCATCTGTGGTCGGTGGGGGGAGTGGTAGCAGCTTTGCCTCTGAGCAGTCCTTCCAGTGTAAGGATGAGGAGGAAGGAGGAGAGAATGGCCAGGATCACAGTGAAGAGAGCGGTCAAAGTGATGGGGAGAGTGCAGGAGGTGGGGGGGGGAACAGGAGGGGGACACCACAGCGCCAACTATGTGTACAGGCAGGAAGGTTTTGAGCCAGCATTTGGAGACAACCTCTATGTGTGCATTCCCTGTGGTAAGGGTTTCCCCAGCTCCGAGCAGCTCAACGCTCACGTGGAGACACACACTGAGGATGAGCTCTACATTAAGGAGGAAGGAGGGACCTTTGTCAAAGAGGAGGATGAGGAGGAAGCCGAGGACCTCTCCGCCCCCGTAGGTCCCTCCAACTTTGGCTCAGAAACGCGTCCATTCAAGTGCACAGTCTGCAGTAAGAGCTACAAAGACCCGGCAACGCTGAGACAACACGAAAAGAGCCACTGGCTGACCAGGCCGTTCCCCTGCAATATCTGTGGCAAAATGTTCACCCAGAGGGGCACCATGACACGCCATATGCGTAGCCACCTCGGTCTCAAGCCGTTTGCATGTGAAGAGTGTGGCATGCGCTTCACACGCCAGTACCGTCTGACAGAGCACATGCGTGTCCACTCTGGGGAGAAGCCGTACGAATGCCAGCTATGCGGGGGGAAGTTTACCCAGCAGCGCAACCTCATCAGTCATCTGCGAATGCACACTTCACCGTCTTAGAAATGCATCAAGCCAAAGAACTCTGGGAATAGAAAAAAAAAATAATAAAAAATTCTCGTAACTTTTTTTTCCATCTCAAAAGCAAAGAAACGCACACAAACGCATTCACGTGCAGGCACGCATAGTTGACATGAATTCCAGTTTACAACGCCCTGGCTAAGTGAATGGTGTTGCTGTTTGCCGCGGTGGGATCTTGACGACGCGAGGATCGTGTCATCGTTTCGATTGTCTGCTCACCTCTCAGGAGCTCTAGAGGGACAATTCACTCCTGTCACTCCCCAAAGTCATGAAGCCATGGTGTGGAGCGGCATGACTTTCTGGTCTGCATTGTGAGTCTGTCAAATGTGAATGTGTGTACTGATATAATGTCGAGCCCCTTCACCTCATACCCCTCAGCAGCCTTCCTCTCCTTTACCTTCGAGCATCGAGTCTTTGAGTTTTTCAGATTGTTCCTCAAACAGATTAACTTGAGAGTCCACGCTGTTCTCCAGTGCTACTTTGACCAAAAACCCGTGCAAACAATACTGGCAATAATTCAGCAAAAAGATGATTTTTACCCTGACAGCTTTATATCCTTTATGTTGGTGATGGGGATCTGTATGTAAGATGAGGGATAACTGGGTTTGGGACCATCTCCATGCTTTAACTGAAAGTGCTGAAAGAAGGTTCACAGTGGGATGACATTGGATTAAATTTAGTTCTCTGCGTCTGTTCACAGTAATGTAGAGAGGATTTTCGTTGTTGATCAGTTTTGCCTGCTAGTGCTTCCAGGAATGACTCCTGGTCGGAAAGATGAACCCCTGGAGGTACTTGTTTTACTTAAAGAACTTGTAATGTTTCGGTGAATGTTTCAACTGGAAGGTCTTGGGATTTTTCTCGTGGAGGGCGGGTTTGGGTTTGGGTGGGTGGGGAGGTTTAATTGGGGAGGGGTGGGGTAACGAGGGTGTTTTTAGACTGAACATTATGTTCAGTGGGTACGTTTTATTTTATTTTGATTATTATTATTTTTTTGTCTGTATAGCTTTCCTCCCCTCAGAAAAAAAGAAAAGTCTATTTATATAGGCTTGTGACCTCGCTACCTCTGATTACTCTTATGAACTCTATGTTGATTAGTTGAAAGTTCCTATGTAATTAATTGTAAAAAGTGTGTAGATTATGGTAACTTTTCACCTAATGCTTTAACCTGCCCATCTCTCAACACAGGTTTTTTTTTTTTTTAATGCTCATAGATTTTACACATTAATATTGTTTTAGCTGTTGTTTGTACTTGTCAAATATAGCTTTTTGGGTGCCCTGCTCATTGTGGCCCCACCTCAAAGTGTACTGTAGCTTCTGTCTGGAGCAAATAGTGGTTGGTTACTTAGTTAGTTTAGATGTATAGTGTTCCAAAGATCTTATGAATGTTGAGGAGAACAGAGCTAACTAACAAACATTGCTAGACAAGTTCATAACCAAAGTTTTTAAAAGATGTACTTAAGATATATAGCATACTAAATTATTTCACTTTTGATTTTTTTTTTCCTGTATAAAACAAATTATGAATTATATTCTAAGTCCAGACAAAGAAATTCACTCTTTTCATGGAGTTGTGGCCAATGACTCTGAGACTGAGGAAGGTTCTTGTGGTTTGCAAGGAAAGCTTGTGCTGATTGGTGGGCTGGTATAATGTAAACTTTACCAACTAACGAAACTGGTGAAGTAAAAAAAAACAAAACAAAACAAACAAACATGTTCCCCAGAGAACATGTTTTATTTTGTTTTTTTTTGTCTGTTTGTTTTTTCATTTATTTGTTTCCAGAGTCCTTATCACTTTATATTCCCTGACTTTAAAAACAGGACTTGATGACGTTGTATGTGCTCTGTTCAGACCAAAAAAAGAAAAAGAAAAAAAAGATAGGAATTATAATCAGAATTTTAATGTGAAGTTCAAGTTGCTTGTTAGTTTTTTGTTTTTGTTTTTGTTTTTTTTTTTTTTTGAGCCAGACTTGTGAAAGCTTGTAATAAGAAGGGAGAAGCAGAGATGCACTGGACAGCTGCACAACTCATCAGTCTCCTGCAACATCCTTTTGTTTCTGATTGTATTTCATTAGATCAAAGAATGATTTTTAAATTATTTAAACCTCTAAAGCTTTACCTCATCATAAGCAACCATGAGTATGCGATGGCCCCTCTGTCGTCTGTCCAGTGTATCTACTCTCAACAGTTACACTGTGGAGCACGAACCTTCACTACAAGTTTTTGTTATAGGCATTCCTCTATTATGTTGGTTTATCTGTCTTCTTGGTTTTTTTTTTTTTTTTTTTTATTCCTCTTTCGTCCTCATGTTCTGGTCTGTGAAATGTTTATCATAGGGATGCAGCTACAGTTACAAACATCACTACCGTTTTAAGGTACCTGCGTCCTGGACTCCCACAGCTGTTACTTGGTTATGTTGGATGCCAGTGTCTTGCTGTTCAGCAGTTGCTTTATAGTGATTGCATGGTACATCTCTGAATTCTTCGCACTCCCAACCACAAACAATGTTATTTATCTCTTGATCCATTGTTGCTTGTGACCTCTTCTAGCTTACGAGGGAGTCCACAATGCATTGCCTTCAAACGTTATTGTACTTGTCAGCACTTACTGCGGTACAGCATTATGTCTGTCATGCAAAAGGTGTTTTCGTACAACAACATCTTTAGCCATCTCTGCAGAAGACTTTGCGGCTGCATTTGAATGCTTGCTTGTTTGACATAACGAAGAAAAGATAAAACTACGAACTCCAAACTGTGACCATACTACTACTACTACTACTACTACTATTATTATTATTATTATTATTATTACTACTACTAGTACTACTACTATTCAAATACTTCAGGGATTGTTCTGTATCGTTGAATGCAGACTCTCAGCTACATTTGTAAGACATAGTATTGTATCGATTTCTCTGTATTTTAATCATGGGAAAGGCAAAACACTAGTTTCATATTTAAAACAAACGGGGGTACTTTTTCAACTAACACAAAGAGCCTTGACAAAGGCGAGGCAGCTCGAAACAAGTCTACATTTTAGTTAGTAACACGGTATGTTCAGAAATAGTTGCAAAGTTGTACAAAGAACTAAGAAGAAGAAAAGAAAAAAAAAAAAAAAAAAAAAAAAAAAAAGAAGCTCATACCCAAATCCACAAACTATTTTTTAAACCAAAGCACATTTGAATGATTATGGAACCATGAGTGGCTCTAAAAAGAAACATATGTATTTATCTCATTGTTTACATAAACTCTTACAGTTTTACAGACCTCAGTCGAGGCTCGGCCAGTCAGAGAAGTGGTGTTGTGTGTCGTCGTTTTTTTTTTATGCTTTTCCACAGAGGTTGCTGCCAAAACAAAAGCATAGCATCAAACATGGGTTCAACTGCTGCATATTCAATGAAGAGGAGGGGTGTGTGGTATTAGGGGCCACCCCGCCCCCTCCCTCCTCTGCCAGCTGGCTTCGGGGTGACCCTGCGCCCCAGTCCCCCTGCCCTCTGGCCTGTCCTCAGATGGGACCTCTGCCGAGGGGGGGGGGGGGGGGGGGTGCAGTGCATCCTTGACATATTAATCAAAAGGCATTGTTAGTCAGGGTGTTTAGCTCAGTGTTGTGTCTCTGTCTTTACCCAAATGCACTTGAGGACTACCTCTATTGCTTGGGTCTCTTAATATGTAGGAGTAGGAGGGTGATGCTTGAATGATTCGGGTGGTTTTACTAACACGGTACATCCCTTATGCTGGCGGTTCTTGAAACCTAACTGGAGAATGTAGCTTTGATTTGTTCACCGCATGTAAACAGGCTTATCTGGTAGTCTTAACTGTGAATGTTGTTGTCGCTTTGATGATGTTTTTGAGACTTTTTATTATGTTATTATTCTTTTCAGCTGCCTGAGTTCTGTGGGTAAAAGCAGCACAAACCTCTGGCTGGCTGGGCCTCATACAAAGTTGGTGCAAACACTTATTGACTGTGTTCTTTTTTTTCTTTTTCTTTTTTTATCAAATGTCTATTGTCAGTGATGAATGTATTTATTTCTGGTCCTGCCCTCATCTCTGCAAAGAATTTGCTCAGTGTGTGAGACTGAGGTGGAGGCAGGACCCTCTTTTTTTTGTTTTTTTTTTTTTCCTTTTGTTTAGTTGTTGTTTTAACAATTTCAAGCTGAGAATCAAAAATGAGACATACATAGCCATTAACCACAATCTGTGAAGTTGACTTTTTTTTTTTTTTGTGGGAGAAAAATGATTTTTATTTTTTATTTTTTTTTCCCATCTCAAAGAAAATGGTCTATGGCATTTAATATCTTCTTTCTCAGTTATACCTGGCAGTCTGTATGGGGTTTTATTTCATGTAATTCACTGTGGGTGTTTTGTACCCATGTGTTCTTGAGTTCTCACTGAATGACTGCACACCTGGGGAGTTGAACTTTGACCCCTCGTGTGTGTGTCTGTGGACACGGGCAGGGCACTGTGACCTGCCTGTGCAGAGCGGAGGCTACTGTATCTTTCTCAAGCTTGCTCTCCCTGGGTGTTGCCATGCTGCCATCGAATATAAAACCATCACACAGCAGAAACATGCACATAATCAACACGTCTCTCCTGTTTATGGCCGTGTTCTCCCCGGGACTATTGTTACTGCTCTCCTCCTAAACCACTGGTGACCTATGCCATCTCTTTTACATGAACTTGTGTGTTTTTAGTATCTGTTAGTTCCACGTTAGAGGATTTTTAGAAACCTTGGGTGAGATAGCTTTACTAAGTGCACTTTGTATGTTTTTCAGCGCCTCTGGGAAGACCCAGTTGTTCTCATATCAGTTTCCATTTAACTGACAGTTTACCCATTGTCTGTCTCTTCTTACCTCATCATTGTTGCTGTGTGTTTGTTCGCCTCTCATATCATTATGCAGTGTTACAAAAGCTTTAAAAGAATATTCAAAGCAGGAAACTCAACCGAGAGACTGTACTCACCTCGAAGCATTTAAGTGTCCATCTCATTTCTTGGCATTATTGCTGTTAACGCCGTGCGCAGTTGTTACTATCACCATCCTCTGCAGGCATCTGCGTAGTAGAGGGGCTGGTCTGTCCACTTATTATGGAGATGCTCCCTCTTACCTCGGCAGACTAAACCAAAGCCAGTTTTAAAGTGGCCTCCAGTGTCATTGAAACTTGTCTTAGCTTTACTGTGGCTTGCTTTATCTCTCATACACCTGACCCCCTGCTCCAGCCCTGTGACCCCCCTGTAATCTGTTACTGCGCGGGTGACTGTATCCTCTGCTCGTCTGAATTATAGACTTCACATCAGTATTTACTGTACTTCCAGTGATGTTGTGCAGTAGAAAATAGAACAACAAAAAAAGACACACAAACACCAAATTACCTCAAAACGTTCAGTGTTTACAGAAATGTGCTGTTTTGCCATTATATTACATCTTTACATCTCATTATTTTTAGATATATATTTTCTCTTCTTTTTTTTTTTTTTTTTTGCTGTTCATCTGTAACAGATTTTTTTTTTTTTTTTTTTTATATATATTTTGAAATATACAACCTTAAATCTACATTGGTTTCTACATTTGTAAAGGCACTGTCACCTTGATGTGCTCTACACTAATGGAAAGACATGTTTAGCTGCTAAAAGAAATGGTGTGAGAAGAGTTGATTAGTGGAGGTGCCGATGAAGTGGGTGTATCAGGCTTCCTCTGGTCCATTTTTTTTTTTTTTTTTTTCCAGGAACAGCCTCTCAATAATGTATCAGGATCTGTAGGCTGAGAGGCTTTGCGTTGGACAGGGTTTTTTAATGGTAAATAATTAAAGCCTGAGAAGGTCCTCCCCACACCACCACCACCCCTGGCAAACACACTTCATATGCAAAGGTGCACACACCCAGGTGCACTCTTGCTGGCATGCATGCGCATACACCTCCACCCATGCAAACAAAGATGCAGTCGTCTAGACTTCAAACACAACCTAACATGAGCTCCCTCACACACACACACACACACACACACAAACACAAGTATTCAAGGCGGATTCTGTGACCCTTTTTTTTTTTTTTTTTTTTTCCTGGTTTTTGGCAGCACCCAGGCTGGGCTTTCTCTCTCTCTTTCTCTCTCTCTGTCTTTATCTCCACTCTTCAGAGAGCTTGTATTCAGGTCAGAGCCATCGCCGTGCATGGCGGTGGGGCTCGCAAAACTCAAAGTGTCATAAAAGTGTAATACAGCTGACCTCAGCACTCACAACCTTGCAGTCTTAATGTACAGCAGTGAGGAAAAATAAACTGTTATTTTATGATCTTTTCATTAAAAGCTTGATTGAAAACCAAGGTTGACTGTGACTCTTTATTTATTTATTTTTTTTAAAGTTGTTTCTCTTGTGAAAGAGTCTAATTGTCGCATGATCCCAACTCGCTCGTCATGTGTTTCTTGTATCATTTCAGGCATATAAACCCTGCGCAGTTTGCCTCAGGCTTGTTTCTATGCAGTCTGTGTACATTTCAGTTTAGTTTCTTGTGTTTGTCATGATTTTGCTGTCCTTTTGTTTTGCTGCTGGTAACCATTTTTATGATGGTGACCTTTTGGTTTTGTTATGCCTTTAAAACTCACCCTGAAACATTTGATCGGTAATTAGCATTCTGCTAGTATCAAATTACTTCAGCTGCCTTGTCAGTTAAAGCCCCAGTAGCTTTTGCAACAGTTGCAGACACTTTGAAAGACAACACATCCTGGTGAAAAATGCAGGTATGGACACAAAAACCAGTCTTGAGGGGCATTTACAGAAAATATGCCAGTAATGGCTCATATCCCTCTTTCTCATCTTCGTGCCAACTGTTATCTTAATCTGACAATCTCCAAATTGATTTTGAATAGACAGAAGGCTTCTCATCCATAATGCTGAGCAAGAAGACAAAGATGTGCATTTCTTGAGAGATTTAATTATTCCTCAAGGAGAGTAAATGAATTGTTGTGAAATATATGAAATCTGCTCATTATATGCTTCATCTGACTGCACTGGCATGCGTTTTAACAATGATTTCAACATCAGGGAGCAGGAAGAGCCTTTTCCAAGCTGTCTGTGCTCTGATTTGCCCTCCTTTTCCTTTCTACTTATCTCTCCTGCCTTATTTCACATCATCCTGGCTCAGGTCAGTTTTGGGAGCTGGCACATTTATTGCTCTTCTGTGCCATTAGTAATGCACTGTGCCCCTAGAGGTGTCACATGCTAAATGACCCTGAATGGGGGATCGCTGAGAAACAATGGCCTTGGTGTCGATAGCCCTCCCTGCCCTCCCCCACCCCGAGCACCTCTCTCTCTCTCTCTCTGAACATCAGTGCACAACACAATAGTTAAAGCAAGGGTGGGGGGGTGGCATGGGGAGTGTTGGTGGGTACAGCACAGACATTACCCATAGCAAAAGATCTGCAGTGCCTGTTCTTCTGTTTGTCTCCATGTGGTCATTCACATGAAGAGCTGTTTTGGTTCCTCCTGAGCTCTGCAGAAACAAATGCTGTTGTTGATTCTTATCTGGTGAAGAGCAAAGTAAGAAACTCCCAAAAATGCCCCCCCGCAACTCCCCAGCTTTCTTATCCCAATGGGTCTGCGAGCATGAGTGGAATTTACCAGGGTCTGCCCAGGTGGGTCCAGGCTTGCCTCTGCTCGTCTGGGATGGCCCTCTATAATCTGAGGAATGTGGATGAGTTGGTGCCTGGCCTGCCCATGTTGGGCGAAAGAGATGGACAGCGTCTGTTTTAAGTAGCGCGCACACACACACACACACACACACACACGACCCACACCCACTTTTATCTTGAGCGCCGGATGACCCTCTTGTCTCCATGCTGATATGTGGCAGGAGTAACTAAAGCAGGACTCTATCTCGTCTTAGTCACTGTCCATGTTTTAACCTCTCTGTGGAAAATATGTTTATTTTCTTTCTTGTTGAGAGTTTTATGAGAAAATCAATACCACTCTCGTCTGTGTGGACTGGAAGTAATGCTATAGCCAATAGTTGTTTAGTTTTTAATAGTCAGGCGTACGACCTGCAGAACTTTTTCGATGGATTGAAGAGAAAGATTTAAAATGTTAATTAGCAAGCTTTGGATGCGTAGATAGGTGGATTTTTACAGTCTTTAAATAGAGCTAGACTAACTTGCTGCTGGTCTTATATTGCCACACAGACACACGCCCCTCAAATTGTACACGTTTCTCTACATTTTTTGTCACACCCAATGGACTCTGGTAAGTCACTGAAGCTACATGGTGCTTGGAGGGCTAAAATATTCATGCTCTGAGAAATGTTTGGCAAAACAAACTAGAAACTGGAGGTCTAAGACATGCTCAGTCTCACTGCCTTCACAGTGTAAAAGTTGCAGCACTCCTGAAATTAGTCTCAGCACAATGTAGAGTAGAAGTTAGAGAAGATCAGTGGCAGTAACTCAAATGCCAGCAGGAAGTGAATGCAAATGATTTGCGGTTTGTCCAAACTTGCAGCGAAGCGTGAGGAAACATATTGCTTATTTGATTGAAGAGCTGCCTGCAATTCAGACTGATAGAACCCTCTGGAGAGATAGTGGATCCCCCTCAAGTCGGGTTTATACATGCTGATCATGTGTGTATGTATCGCCAATGTTTTGATACACATCAATTATTAAAAATGTGTTGAATTAATATCCCAGAGCCCCAGGTTGTGTGTACAGGCGTTGTGAGATGCTGCTCTGGGTATACCTGCAGAGAAGTCCGGGGCATATGTTGATTCACTGCTGCTTTTGCCTCTGATACAAAATCTGTCCTGTTCGTCCCAGGTTCCAACACTTCATCTCTTCTTCATAGCTGCATCTTTTCATCTTCCATCCTGCGCCCTTGGGGCAGTTCCTTCTATCCATGTAGTTAACCATGCCCTCCTCCCTCCCCTCCTTCCTCAGGGAAAAGCAACGGATCCCACCGGGAAGATACGTGTCTTGGCACAAAAGTGCAATGCTGCAGGCAAGGTATATATCTCCATTTGTGTGGGATTTCATTGATTTTTTTTTTTTTTTTTTTTTTTTCTGTGTGAGTGTGTGAATATATATATATATATATATATATATATATATATATATATATATATATATATATATACCTTCCTTTAGCCTTTTCTCATTATTTCATCACATGCACATACACAGATATTTCTCTGACTTTTTCTGGTCTCAGGATAGCGTGGTACAAGGATTCACTCCCTTCTTCATCAATAACACATCAGTATTGATGGGAGCTGAGTACACTCTGACCATCAATACCTGATCTTAAATTCAGTGTTTCACTGTTTATGGAGCATGAGGGGGGCGGCCTGTGCCGCATGTATGGCAAGGAGACGAGGCCAAGATAAGCACAGCTAGTAGTTTTCAGTTCATAGTTTCTTAAATTGTGTGAATTTTTCGGAGGAGATTCCGTCTTTCAACAACCTTGAGAATCATTTGAAAAACTTGAGCCAGGTGCAACTTAGTCCTCTCTGCGATGCAAAACAAAATACAGTACCTATGTATCTGCCTACTTCTTTCACAGCTTTTCACTCTCCCGCTCAAGAAATTAATCTTTTCACTCTCTTTCTGTGCCCTTCTCTGTTTTTTTTTTTTTTTCTTTAGTTCATGAGGCCTCTGCCTGAATTGAACCTGGACTGCTGAGTCACTGAGCGCTTGACGGTGAAAGGCAGAGAAAGAGAGCAGAGAGAAGGGAGAGATGAAGGAGAAAGAACTCGGCAGGTGGTGGGCACCGCCACAGCTTCAGCCCGCGGAGTCCTTTCAGCTGGCACACAACTGCTCGGCTGCCGTAGAGGCCCTGCTTTCCATCAGAATATTCCCCCTCTCTTCCCCCTCTTTAAACGATAAACGGGGAGAACAGGCTTGGGCCTGAATAATAGGATCCTTTCTTTCTGCCTCTGCCATGTGTGAGGACAGGAACAATGGCAGCGACCGGGAGGGGAAATGATTCAAAGTAAGATTTTCACCTGCTCCCTTCAACCCCGGCTCTGCTCCTTTCAGAGCATGCTAATGCCAGTTCATTTACTGAGTACTACTGTAAGCTGTAACACACAGGCACACACAAAAAATGAACAGATCCTTTTTTTCCTCTTTGTGATGGACAGTTTAGATTATTGTGCTCTAAGACGTCCATTTCAGTAATCATTCTCATTATCATCATTATCCCATTTTCAGAGCTAAATAAGAATTAGAGACTGGCTGATCTGCTTCGTGGTCCAGTCTCTGTTTTTGGCTTTTGTCCACCAGAATGGCACTTGTGTATTTCTTTTCTTGATTTCATGAGGTGATGGTGTGGTTTCATTTAAAAGTTACCAGATTAGCTTTCAGGAAATGTTTCTACTGTTCTTGAAGTTCCTCTTAATACAAAAGTTGGAATGATTCTGTCATTTTTTTCCTCCTCTCTGTGATTAGATCCTTGGCGCCATTTTGGAAAGTGCCTGCTGTTCTCTCAGCCACACACTTCATTCAAGTGAGATCATATCCCTCTTCAGCTTGCTTCAGCAAGTGACGTCTGCCCAGTTGTCATGGAAATCCAGATACTTACATGTATACATCTGGATTTAGCTTAAATGTGTTTTAAATGTTGTTCATTGGAACAATGGCAGCCAAAATAATTTCAACCCAAGAAGTTTTATTAATTTTCTAGTTTGGCAAGGTTAAAGGAACCTACCATGAAAGAGTCTAATATCTGAATACAATTTCACAGAAATTCTACCTCTGGGTCACAGAAAAACAAACAATAAAAAAAAAAAAAAATACAATTGATTGGATATGCACTGGCTGCAAAACACAGATGAGGACACTGTGATTGGATCAAAAGTTTATTTATGTTTACCAATTTTTTAATGATCTTTGTATTTTGGATTGACTGGATAAAACGAGTCATTTAATATCTATTTTAAAATCACCTTGAGCTCTCTCATATTGTGAAAGGCGTTATTATTATTATTATTACTTTTATTTTATTTTATTTTTTACGAGGTCACAGCTTTGGACATTCAATCAACCAAACATTTAATCAGAAGAAACCAAACCAACAGATGAATTGATAGCAAAAACATTTGTTAACTGCATGCCGCGCTTCATTCACTTAATGTAGTCTCATATCAAAGCCACATTCAGGGCAGCACATCAGATCCCTGAATTTGTGAGTCCTCAAAATGTGAAGTCTTCCACTGTTTCTGCAGCTTCTCATTGATTTGCCCTCAGTAATGAGACATAAAGCAACACTGGAGTCATAAAAAGTGGGAGAGGGAGAAGGAGAATATCATGATGGGGAAGATATTTGTCACAAAGAGTAATCAGCGTCATGGTTTATGGGTAAACTCATTTGTTCCATAATCTCCTCCCCTTTTCACTAATTTGGTTATCTCTCTCTCTCTCTCTTGCTCTCTCCCTCTTTGCATGTGCCTGTTTGTATGTGTGTGCATGTTATTTTTTGATTGTAATTTCCTTCAGTGGTGAGTGAATTAAAGCTTCCTCCTAATTCATCATTGACTAGCTGACTTTGAATGTTAATCAGAGTGTGCGTATAAACACACTGGAACACACACGTGCAAAGACACAATCCCACAGATAATCTTGTGTGGAAAACAGCAATTAAATTACTGGTCACTGCTGAAACGCAAATGTTCATTTAATAACAAGACTGTGACACATTTATTATGCACTACTATGTTTCACAATGTCAAAAATATCATTAAATGAAATGGCAGGGAAAAGGCGTTTGAGAAGTAGGACATATTACTCTCTTTATGTCAGTTTAAATGCTTCCCTTATGCTCCAATCAGCAGTTGTTCCTCACCCTGAAGAGGAATCAAAGCAGCACATGTTAAAAAAAAAAAATAAAAAGAGTGAGAGAAAACATCTCATTTCAGGGCTGGAAATTTTTTTTTTTATAAGGCGTAACAGCCATGGCATGAAAGAGCCTTGGAAGATCTGCCACTGTTAGAAGATCAAGCAGCGATGCTGCGAAGGGACACGCTGCAGTTTCACAGAGATTCTTCTTCGTTTCTTTTTGGTCCTCATTAAAGGCTCAGACGATGAGGAGTAAAGTGACACTCTGCTATGTGAAATTTGTGTGTTGAAATAATAAGTATATCGATGAATAAAAGTGGGAAGTGCACACTTTTCCGCTGTTCATATGAAGACGCTATCAAATGAATTTTTTCCTGGTAAAGCTCTCTCCCCCTCTCTCTTTCTATATATTTATATACTTGGACATAGCATTTACTACCAGTGCAGAAATAAAAAAATTATTGCCCTAATGTAATTCTAAATCTTTATTATACTAGTCAACAAGCAGACCCATGAAGGAAGGAATAACAATTTAGGTCTCAATGACAATACAGTAAAATACAGTTATGGCATTATACTATATAACATGACTTCATGGGGGGAATTAATTAACAAATACTGTACGCTAAGAAACTCTATTAACTCTTGAGTATACAACTACAATAATGTGCTATAAACTAACTCTCCTCTCCTCTCTGTCTGGCTACATTAAGTTATTAGGAATGAGCCTCCTTCCACTAACCAGTTCTCTTTACGCCTCAGCTCTTACTGTAATTGGACAGAATGTGATCTGCTTCCCTTTCCCTCTCTCTCTCTCTCTCTTTCTTTCTCTCTTTCCTGATTTTTCCCTTAGCGGTTTCTGTGCCTTGCTCTCTTTTCCC
This sequence comes from Echeneis naucrates, assembly GCF_900963305.1. NCBI lineage: Eukaryota > Metazoa > Chordata > Actinopteri > Carangiformes > Echeneidae > Echeneis > Echeneis naucrates. The sequence goes on from NC_042519.1 coordinate 18,060,648, forward strand.
CTTTGTGCAATATGGTGCTATACATATATATATATTTTACATTTTCATTGTTTCTGTCCCTCTAGTGGCTCCACTCTCCTTTGTTGTTGTAGACAGAGGAAGAAGGAAGAGCAAGCGCAGAGAAGGAAGGTGGAATAAAGGAAAGGTAAGAGCTCTGTTACAGGCTGCGCTGTTCCTCGCAGCACAGGGGAACACCCTTTGCCCCGAAGCCACCAGATTGCATTATGGGAAGGTGGTCAGGGGCAGCCTCACCCCAGGGAGGTGCGGTGATTAGACTGTTTGCTCAGACCTTTCCAACAATATGGAATATTCATGTAAATGTGAACAGCCTTGTATGAAGGGCATGTGTCTGCCTTGTAACCGATGATAGTCAACTAGTTGAGCAAAATGGCAAAAAAAGATAATATAATAACATCTGAAGCAGCATGTTAACAAAGTAGCTGACATGTAACGACATGCACTTTCCGTTTATTTCATATAGCTACTAACACGAGCTGACATCGCTGATCCAGTTCCAACGGCCTGGGTTTTACAATAATCTGTTTTTAAGTGGCACCTCACTGAATTTGGTTTACTTATCGCGAAGAAAACAACCCTGTCAGTTATTTGGCTCCAAGCTTTCAAAACTTTGAAAAAAAGAATGACGAATGTGAAAATATGTAATGGCATTTATTCTAATCTCATTTTAGCCATCAAACATTTGTAAATAAGAGCCTGCAGTTCAAACTGCATGTGTGCAATTTGAAAAGCATGCAGGCTTACTGAGGCTCTGAAGAATAAGGCCCTGCTTTATTATGGTGTGTTATGTTGCATCCAGTGTTTTTGAAGCTTAACCCACAGAATCCTGGACAAAAGAAGAATAGGTATCTCAGCCTCCTTCAAATAGGCCTTTACGATACACAATAAAAATGAGTGAATAGTTTTTTCTCTGTGGATGTTCATTTTAACTTGGAGCATGTTTTACCTCTTCATCAGAGCAGCCTTCTTCCTGTGTCTTCAGCACGGAAATTCACTTCCTTTTACTTAACACTGATACAATGGACGCGAAACCGGGAGACAATATTTCATATTCTCTGTGTGTATCAGGCTGTGAGTGTTCCTCTCACGTAATTACTTCATCCAGAGAGCAACCCTAATCCCTCCCTTCTCTAAGACTTTTCACGATCACACCTTCTGCCACACGTAGCTTGTTTTGCCCACACTTGCATGTTCAATTCCATCATTATCATTGAGCCCCCCAGAAAGACAACACACCAAATGGAGGCTGGATGGGGTCGTCGTTAGATTTCAGCCACCTGGAGTGGGTTTAATAACCTAAGAGCTGAGCCTGACCCTGCGCTCAAGACACCATTACTATGCTAATGCTTACACAGCAGTTGTTGCGGTATTGTTCAGTGAAGGCTTCCTTGAGCATGCCTGTATTCATGCAAGCTGGTGTATATAATGCGTGTATACATGAGCATAAGTGTGTGCGTGTGTGTGTGTGTGTGTGTGTTTTCCATCCACAGTTTGTGCCCCTGTGGAATCAGATACTTCCGTGTCTTATACCTTTCAGGAGATAATGGAACTCACAGTGAATGAGTGAGTGGCAGCTTCTCGTGGAGCCCATGGATCCATCAGCTCTTTCCTCGCTCCCAAGTTCCTCCGTGCCCTCCCCCAACCCTCCTCTCCTCATTCTTGGCATATGGTGATTGGCTGGAAGCAGGAAAGGATGTTATAGTGTATGAATAATTGAGGAGAGGGAGAGATGTGTAAACTGACCCCTAGTTGTCCTCACCAGCAGCTCAGCTCTGCAGAGGAATCCAGCTCAAACTTTACACAGCCCAGGTATCAAAATATAGCAGCAGCTCACTGTACAAGAGTTCGAAGGTTTTCCCTTTGAAACACCGACGCTTGAGTCGCCTCTCTACCTTAATGTATTTATCTGTACGTGTTGGTGAGAACGAATGCATGCACCGTCATTCAACTAAGGGTCAGCCTGAGGTTGCATTGCACGTACCCTTCCTTTCCCACAGGAACACCACTTTGTGCAGCTGTACATGCCTGTGTGTGTGTGTGTGTGTGTGTGTGTGCAAGTGAGTGGGTGAGCCAGTGAATGAGTTTTATGCCCTTCTGGTTTCTTTTAAGGATCTCAGGCAGCCACAAAGGAAGAAGAGATTGTTGCCATTCAGGCTTGACCCTATTCAGCCCCTGAAAGATGTGGAGTGGCTCTAGTGAGGGCCATTGCATGCAGTCAGTCAGACTGTGCAAGGCTGATGGGCACTGGAGACCCTTAAAGGCAAGTAAACACACCGCACACATGCTCTCACTATACCTTACAAGGTTGCCATGGTTTCTGGGGAATGTTGTTGGGCAAGTTGAAGCACATCTCTAGTTTTTCCACCCTGCCTGGCAGCAATGCTCTTTGTGTACCCTTTGTGTGTGTGCGTGTGTGTGTGTGTATGTGCGCATAGCAGGCACGAAGGTAAATATGCTGTAGCTTGCAACCTGTGAGTGGTTTCCAGATTTCGAAAAGACGAAGAGCTTATCTATTTGGTGTTATTATGTGCTTCCACAGCAATAACCATTTTCCTCAGATGAGCACAAATGAAGCGTGGATGATCTGTATCTATAAAAGAATTAGGACAATGAGTCATGAGAAGGGCTCTGTGCAGTTGGTTACAGCCAACAACTTAGCCTCTCCTTTGTGGGACTCGGTGTGATGCTTTGTATGTAATTAACATTACATAGCTACATTGGTAGCGATTATTGATTTAGTGTGGCAGTGGGGTGGCTGGTCATGAGACTGTTTACTGTGGCATTTCTCCAAGATGTGTCATTGTTCAGCTCTCCTTGAATGGCCCCCGATGTCCCTTATTTATACTAAAAAGCAACTGCGCCTGCCTCAGAACGGCCCTAACCGATCTTTCCACTCATACTGTTGTGTTTTCGATTCTCGTGTGTGTGCAGCTGGTTTCTGTATGTTTAAAATAAGAAGTTAATAAAATAAGAAGAAAATAAGAAGAAGAAGTTCTCTAGTATTGATTAATTGTGTCCCTCCTCATTAATCCTCAAAATACTACATGTTTACTGGGTCAGTCGCTCCTTTTTTTTAACTCAACATGTTACATTGAGATATGAAATTTTAATTGATAAGATGGACTGTTTGGTGCAGCCTTGACTGAATGCAGCTTAAACTTTTCTAATCAATCTTCACTTGAGTGGTCAATTGCCAAAATGAATGGACTCTCATTTGTATCCAGCATCGGCAGATAATCTGGGTTTTTATGAGTAACTGCTTTAGAAGCTTGCCATCATTATCTGTGAAGTTATCACAGATGAATCCTCATATTATGGAAGGAAATGAAATGAAATTTATGGATTTTAGAGCAGTTTCTTTTGAAGTGTCTTGGGTTCTTAGACTAAACCACAAATCTTTCTGTCAGCAGTTTTGCTTGAGACTACTCTCTACTTTATGTTTACTCAATAGAAAATGTAAGACTTAGTTAGGTGTCTAAAACCAAAGCACCAGTATTTTCCTTTTAATGGCTTATGGTTTTTCGATGGGTTTCCGTACAAGCTAGTGGCTGCAAGCCTGCAATCTCCACATAAATATATACAAGCTCATAAAACATACAAAACAATAAAGAGGTACAAACTAAATTTTCTCTCTCTCTTACACACACACACCTATGCACCTATAAGTGCTGTGTCCTGCAGGTGGGAAGTGGCCTCTTGACTTTGACTGTTAAAAGAATAAAGGCCAACTTCATTATGGTCTCACCCCCAGCTATTGAACACTTACATTGTGGCAATAAGTCGACAGGCTATAAAATCTTGTGCAACCTCAGGGAGACAGATACACACACACACACACACACACGTATATGCACGCAAAAGGATTTAATAATCTCCACTCTGGGTGTTTATATAGTATACGCACATGCACGTAAAGGTAAACTCAGCATTTTTCGCGCCTTTCCTCTACCAAAGCACATTTTGGTCTTTGTGTTTCTTTGTGAGTCTCTTGAAACGCGCCACTTCAAGACAAGACTGTGTGGTGTCTCCCACACTGACGGGATTTGCTCCAAGCTTTCAGTGTAACTTTTTTTCCCCTCAGTGTGTAAAGGGGTTCGGTGTCTTTTAGTGATATTTTAACGGTGGCTGTGCAGCCATCGATTTATCCAGGCTTTGCATTTGTGTAATTATTTCCTAATGTATTTCCTGTGAAAAGTGGGCAATTTGCTGATGAGTTTTCCTGTATGAGTATGCAGGGCTTCTTGATGTGGAGAGCAGAAGAGGGAGATGATTTTGCTTTAATGGCTTTACCTCAGCAGTTCTCTCTCTCTTGGAAGGGTCTCAGTGGCACTGTCCCCTTCTTCGCTCTCCAGTCCATAACAGCCGCCCTCCCTTTCCCCTAATCATAGTGACCCAGCCCTCCTTGAGCCTATGTGCTTTAGCATACTCAGCAGTACTGTGGTAATCAGTAATCAGCCTTTGGGTCTAAGCCTCTCTCCACACCAGCAGCCCGGGCTTCTCAATCATCTCATCCCAGTCTGATACACTTGCTTTTTTTTTTTTTTTCCTTCTTCTTCTTCTCTCTATCGAGGAAAATAACTATTGTGTTTGGCTTTGAAGAAGTCCTTAAAGGAGAGAAAGTAAAGAAAATGCTTAAAGGATAAAAACTTCATTTCAATTAGAACGATCTCATCCTGCAGATAAACAGAGGGCACTCCTGCAGAGAGCGCAGTGTTGGTACCAGGATGAGCATGTGCACGCACACACACACACACACACAAACACACAAAGAGGTCTTCACTAGTTTCAGACACGTTCAGCAAATGGGAGACACAGGTAAACTAGTAAAAGCAAAAAAACATTTATTAACATTTCCCTTTAAAAACCCCCCCCCACACACACATTTTTCCTATATGCACAATTATTACTGCCAAATGTGATGAGAAAGCAGTTTTAAAATTACAGTGGTGAGACCAAGAAAAAATTAAAAATAAAAATAAATCATTCTTGACCTGACAGTATCACTATTAGTGCATGGTGTTACATTTCTTATTGTCGAAGTCAAAAAACGTTGACATTCAAGAATGTTGAAAGTTCAGCATCTTCACCAGATCTGCAGACTTTGGAAAAGCATTTACACCGTAATAAATTTCTTTTATAGCTACGAACACACTTCGATTTGATAATGTAGACATGTCCCATGAAAATGCCTCTCTGTTTTTCTCTTCTTCCAATCTTTGGTCTTGTGATAATGTTTCTTTCTTTCTCAAACACGATTAAGTTGAATATATTGCAGCCTCTGCTGCTTTAGTTCAAGTATTTTGCCTGTGGTTTGTTCAAGATCCCAAATTTTAACTGTCGTAGAGAACAAAAGTGTCTTAGTAGGCTATTTTCTCCCAAGAATGTCAAACACATCAAGACACACATGCCAGGTTAAATCAAAGATTCTTCCAAAGAGGTCTGCACCACCCACCTCAGGGCAATTACATAGTATCATGAGGAAAAAGCCAGGACACATACACAGAGGGGGTGGGGGGTAATTAGTGTTGCCACAGCAACCTCCATTACCAAACTCCCTCCCTCCCCCCATTTTATGAATTTCCACCTCTAATCTAGCACAGATACAGGGAAGCCACAGTAAATGATTTATTGACAAGCTGATGAAATTATTCCCAATCACAATTCATGGACATTAATTCTTCAAGTGCTCAGATCTGACGTTGTGCATGCATTCATTTGCTGAACAGAAAGGCATTTACAGGAGTCACCATTATCATTTTACCTTGGTTCTTTTCATTGAACGCAGACTCCAGGAGCAGAATATCTGCAGTGCGATCAGATTTAATAATCTTGTCATCGCTGTTACTCTTCCGGCTGACTGACAGGTGGGTTAAGCTCATTCCCATCCTATATTTACCAGCAAGTCAACCACCTGCTGCAGATTTTTACTGCGACGCTGAAATCACAGACATGCCCTTTTTTCAAGAAGTATGTGTGTAAGAGGGAAGTGGTTTGTAGGGGAAGTTAGTCATCCCTGTGTGTGCGCGCACTTAGGAAGTGATGGAGCTGTCATTTTTTAATCTGTTCCTTCTAACGCTGGAAAATACATTACAACTCTCTCCTCTGAAGCTGGAACAGTTACCAAAGATAAAAGACGAAGAAAGTTGAAAGCTGCAGTTTGCAACAGATGGAAAATTTCACTCTCACGAATAAAGAGATGTGGTTTTATTGTTCTGTCCGATTTAATCTGCAGCATTAGATTCAAACTTGCCTGTGTTTGGAGGAATAAAAACTTTCTCTTCAGTATGGCTCTAGCGTAGCGCATAGCATAATGGCTCGCTCAGTCTGTGTGTGTTTACCTCCTCCCTGGCTTATATGCAGTCAGACGCTGTCACCACTACAGGATCTGATGAATGACTGTGTAAATGAACATAATCTCTGATCACCCCCACCGCCCCCCGACTTTTCTAGCCTCCTCTCTTTTTCTGCCCCCCCATCACTTTATTACGTTATTAATATCCTTCCTCGTATCTTCCAATCTCACCCTCATTCTGCCTCTGTCCCTCTGTCTTTTTCCTTCTACTCTTTTCTCTTTCTCTGTTTTGTCACATGTTCATTAGTCCGGTAGGAGAGTGCTGTTAATCGTGGTGAGTGGAAGAAGGAGGTGGGAGAGCCTCAGGTCTGTAATGGGAGCCAGCATGGGTCCTATGGTACATAAACAAATCACTGGAGCCCCCTCAGATGCTCTGGAGAAAAGAGTGCATTAGAGCTGGTCCATGGCAAAACAACATGATTAACATAACTGCATGATATATGGGAGGCAAACATCTGAGGAGCAATCCACCAGGTATCTGGAAACACAGCGATGAACATACATTGTGCTGCGTTTTATTCTGCAGCTGCTCATCTCATTCACTCTACACTTACTGTACATACTGTACAGTCACATTACATGATCTTAAGTCACACACTTTCAAACCTCTTCGCATCGGATCTATTAACGTGTTTACAGCCTTTAAACGTTGCTATGCAATTTGTCTGAACAAGTACCTATTCGAACTAGCAAGTGCTCAGACTGTGTGCTAATCTGTAAAGAGGGGTACTTCATATTTTCGAGCTACATAAAGTGCTCTGTAAATGAGCAGCTGGTTGGGCTTCACAAATCAAAAATAGAAGATATAGAAGCATTTCACCGAGTGAAACAATGTGTTTTCAAATGACCCTTTGCTTCAAGGAGCCTTTTAATTGGATGGTTATCTGGATCCCTGATATTTGCAAATGTAAATACGAATGTTTCACCTCTAATCAGATTTTAAACACCCCTGAGCTGAAACAGGCCTCCTGTTAGCTGCCCAGCGAGTTCTGAGAAACGTCTGGGTCTGTTTGATCTCTCTTATTTATTTTTAAAATGTCATCCTTTGTGTGGGAGAAATTAATTGAAGGAACGATCCTGTTAAGTCACGGATAACACCAAAGACGAGTACGCTGGCTCTGGAGACTCTGTTGTGGATGTGTGACACAGAGGGCACAGAGAGAAATCATGAATATCCCTTCCTATGAAACCTTCATTAAGATCTGTCAGCCCTGTTTGATTAACATTAATGGGAGCAGCCCCCATTTTTCAAACTGTTCTCCCTGATCATCCTCTCTCCTGAGCTTCATCCTGCTTCTTCCTCTATGAAGCCCTTTCGCTCTCTCTCCCTCCTTGTGTGCGTCTTTTCTCTGCCTTTCTCACCACTCCTACGCCACCGTGCTTTCTTTCAGCATTGTGTCTTAACTGTCCTCTTACCTCTTGCCGTAATGATCTCCCCTTTCCTCATCACCGGCACCGATGAAGGTTGGACCACACCTCCCCTCCTCCCTTGCTTCTCCTCTCTGGGCCCAATCCAACACCTGCACCACCCCCTTCTGATTCCTTCTTTCCCCTATGTTGTTTTTTTTTTCTCCTCCTCTCGCCTACCACCATATTTTACTCTCTGCCTCCTTCTTCTCTCCTCACCTCCATGTTCTCCAATTCTTCTGGCTTTGCCTTTTTATGCAGATGACTCCCTCTGCTCTCTGGACTCCTCATTGCTGAAAACTGTGTGGTCCAGCGCCATTCATCTCTGTCAGACTGCATTAGTGCCACAAGGAGCACGTACACACACACACACACACACACTTGCGCGCACACATCTACAGAGGTCACTGGACTGGTCTGCGGGGGGGGGGGGGGGCTGGGGAGGCCCTGACAGCAGGCCTTTCCAAAGCTGGCCAATGAATATAGATCACCGTGCTATTTTCAACCACTGGGGCCCTGAGACCCTCACTGGCCCTCTGGGACTCCAAGCCCTTACACTGGGTCAGACCTGCTCCATGTCGACATGCAGATAGAGCTTTATTCAGTACAGCACACCAGCAGCCTTTATGTTTGTATGTGCAATTAAATTGTGTAGAACATTGTGTAATCAATACATAGGCAGTTGTGTACTGTGTGTACTGTGAGTAATGCGTGTACTGTGTGTATATATATATATATATATATAAAACAAAATAAAGCCCAAATACTGTTAATATCTCACACATAAATATTCAAAATGTACTACTTTTACACCAAAACTAACCAAATAAAGAAAGATTACATTTTTTTCACCAGGATGTTGCTAACATAGAGAAGCCTTTAAATGCAATCAATACAAATGTCCAATCAATGCAATTGGCACGGCCCACTTAGCCACTTTTTGATCGCGATTTGCTGAGCATCCAATCTGCCTTGAAGATGTAGCACTGCTCAGCATAGTGTTACCTCTGTATTATAAAGGGGAGGATCCAAGCGCTTGTCAAACGACAATCACCTGCTCAAATACCCTACAATTAACCTGGAAATAAGTTGATTTTGCATACAAGCATAAACATGTATCCTACAATGACTGTAAACCGATATTAACAGAAAAAATAAATCCTGATTCATTTTCTTTCTTGCCGTTTCAGTTCATATATTCAGCCGCCACAAAGGGGGAAATCCAACTTGCCATTTTGTGGTGCAGGCACAAGCCCGACATTCATTGCAGTGACAAGACCATTTCATTCAAATCAACGCTGGAGCTGCGCCTGCCTGCTCTCCACATACATAAAGGTGCTGTGAGGCAATTTGGGAAATGTAAGAATTCAAAAATTCCAGCAAAGTAAGTGAAGCAGATTTTAAAAATAGCCAAGAATGGCATTTCCCTTTAAATAAACATCACACCCCAGAGCAGATTTTCTCTGAGGTGAAAACAAGCCTTGTTTGCACATTTGAAGGCTCAAATGATTGTTTTCATCGATAATACTGTGCATTGTGAAGAATGTAAAATGGCCCGTGTACATACAGAAGTGATCAACACCAGATGATCAGGATTAGGTGCTTGGCCGCTGGTGCATGGAGGGTAAGTGTGCATGTGCATCTGTGCTGGTATGTGTGCTAGTATTTGCGTATGCATTGCACTGTGTTTAAGCGCCGCAAATCTGGAAAGAGCTGCATCATGTGTCTTCATGAATGCCTGCATGCTTGTGAACGTAAGACTGTAAGAAAAAGAAATCAGCTGTCTCTCCCCTCGCCGTGTGCCACCGTGGATAGGTAATCTGTCCTGCTATATTGTTAGACTCCGTGCTTGTGTGCCCAATCCCCTGCAAGCATGCAGTAGGCATCCTAATCTGCTTGGAGAATTACTAAACCAACCCTAAACTCAATACTGCTGTTTTGTGAAAAACAGTGAAGGAAAAGGAGGTGGAGGTATTGAGCGTTATCTAAATCCTATTTGTCAGTGGCCATACTTTCTATATATTGCTAATTATGTTAATTGAAGAGATCCTCTAATGCTAGTTTCACGCTTTGACTGCAATTTGTATGATATGCCTTACCAAAATCTAGCACAGAGCGTTGGAAGGCTGTGGGAATGTGTGTTGTTTATGATTGTTCAAGAAAACGAAGCGTGCTGCTGGTGTGATCTTCAGTTCATGGATCACCCTTCCTGATCTCATTAGGTGAGAAAAAGGCAGTCGCCATAAGCAGATTGCCGATGAGCTGGCCACTGATGAGAGCTAAATGCCGCCAATGTAGAACAACAGAAAGTGAGAGAAATATTATGTTGTTATTTACTGTAGTAGTTTCTGTTATTTGTCTTGGTTGATTAGAAAGTAAAGCGACATCAGAGCAGAGAGCAGAGGTGGGCCATTCCCGTCACAGCTGTAATGGACAAATGTTTGAAATGTAATATGGGCATGAATGACATTACGTTTGTAATTGCTTCGGCAGCAAACAGCGTGATGTACACTACCTACAGCTGTTTCCCCACAGTTAGCCTTATTTTATTAATTTACTCTCATTTGATGACAACTGTGTTGCTTGTTTTGTGTCATGCCTCCAGGGGAGTAAAGCAGTCTGGTACAGCAGCACAAAAGCACTGTTTGGACACATGCATCTATTTATATTTTCACTCTGATCTGATTATTTTTCTTCCTTCCCTACATGTTTACTTGCGTGCATATTCAGACTCACAAACACATACATAAATATGTTGTTTAAGTAAGCAAACATAGAGGAGGCTCCACCAGTGCTGGAGCAGCTAATAAATACCCACAACAATAAATATTAACTCGGGACAGCCGAGTCACAGTTGAAGGTGTTTGGGTGTTTCTTCCAAGAAAGCAGAAATGCCATGCAGCGATGACAAGTGTATCCCAGGGCTGTTTGAGATTCAGACAGACAGTTGAACTGCTCACATACCCGCTCCTAACATGCAAATATGGAGGGAATGGCTCACAGGCCCCGAGGGAGACGTGCACAGAGTAGCTATTAGATAAGGGAAAGAATAACAGATTACAAAGACAACACAGATACAACAAAAGAAAGAACAAGCCACATTCTTCGATACGGGTAGGCATCTGTACTGCGAAGGCAGAAAATTACTTTCTTAAGATACCTGCCAATGTCAACAAAGGGAAGAGGTGGTTGGCATCCAGGCCGATGGCAGAGAGCTGCCAGATAGAGCATTTCTTTTCTGCAGCCAAAGATTATTGACACATCTCTGTGAGACACTTTGGTGGCTTCAGAGCTCAGATTTCTAGCTGTGGGATAAAATAACTAACAGATGAGATCAACTTTTCAATGAATTTAAGAGCCATTGTCAAAGTCAAGGTATAGTCAAGGTAGTGAAGGTAAGGTAGATTTGCATATGAATGCACATTTGATTGAATGCTTTATGTGACACTAACAGTAAATGATGGGTTCATGTGCAAAAACGTAATATACATAAATAGCAGCCTGAAAAATGCCGTAATGACTGATAAGCACACGAGTGGCTACACCAGAGGAGAAAAAGCTGGTAGAAAGTCTAATGTCATTTCGGACAACTATAGATCTGGAAAAAACAGACATTTGTTCACAATTTTTTTGAACAAGCTTGACAGTCTCAGCCACCAAACTGGCCAGGAATACACACAAATGTAAGTTGCAATTTGTGTTCAAGCACAAACAGCACAGTCAGTGAAAGTTAAACTGTGAATGCAGAATTGATTACAAGTATTTAGGTTGCAGTTTTACGGTTCAAGTGTGTTGCTGTTTTCTCTTTGAAACTAACTTGACTAAACTTTGTAAAACCTGTATCATGATGGAACCGGTTCGGTTTTACGACTTCAGCTATTTTCTGAGCTTCCCACACAGTTACAGTCTGACTGTAACTAATAGTCTGCATTAACATGGCTGTTTTAGCTGACTGGTGAAATGTCTATTTCTTGACGTGTTACTGGTCTGTCAGGCTCCGGATAGTTTCATGACACGGATACAGATGATTGAACGTCTTTGCTGGTGTTCCTTTGAATCAAATCAAACCAAATTAATTGAAATGGTGCCAAATGATAACAGAGTTACATCAAGGCACTTTACAGCAGGTCTAGACCAAACTCGATGTGGAATTGTTAAAAAGAACAACAAAAAACAAATCCCTCCGAGAGCAAGCAAGGAAAAACTTCCTCTGCAGCCATTTTCTTTGCCATCTGACACTAAAGTTGTGTTCTTGTCACCAATTATGTAAATGTTTCTTTATTGTCTAACTTTGTTAACGTCTATGAGAATAAGATGAGTGCACAGTTTGAAGTGGTCCATTGACAATGATACCGTCTCCAATATCTGTGTGAAAAAAGCCCCAGATCACCTGCTAAGTTCTATATTATTGTTAATCTTGGCAATGATGTCACGAAGCTTTAAACTGTGTATCAAAGTCATCTGACGGCAGACTGCGGTTATGACTCTCACTGTTATCCAAGGTGTGCAGCAGACGGGTTTTTTGAGCCTGTGCCTCCCTCGCGCCTTCCTTTGAGCTCTGCTTTGCACATGTTTATGTGTGTGCACGTGTTTGTTTGTGTATATGTGTGGTGTGTGTGTGTGTTTGTGTTTCAAGTGAATGAGAGAGAGAGTTGCTGCCTGCTCCCTGACCCCTCTCATGTAAACATGGACACACTCCGGCGAGGTGCTGAATGGCAGTGATTATGAGAGAGCTCTACACCCCCCCCCACCACCCACCCCCACCACCACCACACACACACACACACAAACGCACACACAAATACACACACTGGGAGCTCTGCCAAGGAGGGAAGACCTACAGTGCAAGGCTTCCCCTGGCTCGCTTCCAACACTCCATTAACAGACAGGAGAGGAGAAGGAGAGAGGGGTGAGGGAGGGAGCGGGAAGGGGAGGAGGTAAAGAGGTAGGAAAAAGAGAGGGAAAACCTGTATCACTGGGGGGAGGACAGGGAGGGAAAACATTTGGTTGGATAGAGAAATGGACGGTAGAATAGACTTGTCAGTGGCTGTGTCTTGTTTTTAAAATATGAGGATAGAGCCTGACAGGACAAGAAAATGATGGAACAAATTACTTTAACAAGGTTAAAATGAATTTAAAAACTGACAACTGCCTTCCAGCAAAATGAATATAAAACATAGAAGTCAGATTATAATAAAGTTTTCCTTTTTTAATTGTTATTAATATGACATGCATGCAGGCATGAGAGAGGATGTTTAGGATGTATTCCATATCTTAAAATTATTGTTTGAACATTATGGAATGTAAAAACAAAAAAAAAAAGTTGACTTATCAACGAATAGTTGGGTTTTAAAAATGAATGAGGTCCAACAGACTGACTGAGTTTAAATGTCGCAGACAACATCATCTGCTATTGGACAGTTAGATGGCGCTGTGGCGACCTTTAATGGATCTGAGACAGCTGACTTGTGCAAGTTTGCTTTTCTTTTATTGTTAATTTATGGGTTTTTTTCATGCCTCTATTTTTAATTAGCTACTGGCAGAGAGGCCGACCGGAAAGCTGGCTGACCTGCAGCATGGTTCCAGGGCCTGGAATTAAACCCAGGAAGGCTGCGATAACGTGTCATGTGCAGTAACCACTCAACTGCCCATGGTGCCATGCAAGTTTACTTTTGCGTTATACATAAAAATCGATGTTAAATTTTCTTATGTTGCAGCAACAAACTGCAATCCAAAAGAAGAAGCAGTAACAGAAGAAACAGACACAACAAGGGAAGCAAATGTTTGGCTCTTTTTTCAGTCACGGACTGAAAAAAGAGAGACCGTTGGGTGAGATGAGTTGAGGACAGCACACTTCAAAGGAAATGGGCAGAAACTCAGCATAAAAAGGAAAAACAAGGACAAAAAGACAAAGATCTCTGTTGGGGTCATGTGTTGTTTGCCAGGTCGTGCTTTTCCTGTCCTTTGCCCGTCTGGCCTCTTATCTGAGAGGGGCTCAGCCTGTCAGCTGACTACAGATGACAGGCTGACCCCTGCACCCTCTAATCAAATCATGTAATGGCTGTTTTTGCCACAAAACCCCAGTCAGCTGGACATGCTCATCTTCCTGCTTTCTACAGACACAAAAGAACTTTATGAAGCCTCCGAAAGCAGTTTAGAGGAAGTCAGAGATCAGTCCTCTGACTAGGAGGTACTTCAGGTCAGGGTCTTATCAAGAGACAGTAAATAATTGACAAGAAATGTTTTACTTCCAACTCCATAAAGCATGCACTTCAGAGTTTCACCTTCATCATGTTAAGTTCCACCGATACCCAGATGCCAGAAGTTGCATTTGACTGGAAGTCATCTTCTATCAATCACAGCAGAATGCCAATATTATTGATAGAATATTATAGTCCTTACAAATGGGAAGAACTACATCTCTACATCAGCCTCGGTTCTTGTTAGTATTTAATATGGTACTCTTACTTTACCCCCCCTAACCCTGCTCTGAATGGAAGCTGGTGTGACCTGAACTGTAAACAGGATCTTAAAAGTTTAGTGTTTTGACGCTGTGTTCCTCACAATGCTCACATTGAATCTCTTGCAGTTTGTATTTGTTCATTAAATATCGTCAAGCGTCAGTGTCCTAAGGCTAAAAAAAACACTGGATTCAGATTGGTTAAATAACCATGGTTTGAGCGCAGTGTTTCCACAGATTCCAGTAAATTGATTTCCAGGCTGCAGTGTGTAGCAGCACATCCTCAAAATCAGTGGGCGTATATTTATTTTTGTTGCAACTCGTGCACCACATTGTGTGTAATTATCAAGCTGAACTGGGAATTGCAAAGCAAAATTAAAATGTGTCTATTGTTCTGCAGGCACATGCCCGCCATGTCTTAATGGAGCAGCTTGTCACCACAATTGTGCGGGTAAATTCTGATAGTGTAACAGCGTATTCCCTTCGGATCCAGAGACTGCACTCTGACTGGATGCAGAGCCAACGTTTGTGCTCTGAATTCAATCTAACAGGTCAGCTGACACGGCCACATTGCAAAGGCTCCTGCAAATGCGGCAGAGAAAATGCAGCCCACTCATTGGATTTGGAGGACACAACCTGTGAATCCTTCGCCGCTCTCATCGTCCCATAATCCATTGTGCGCCGGTGACTACATGAGGTTGAGCCTGCACTGATGAAGCAAGGAATACAAGGGGCTTTATGGAGAGGTGTCAAATTTATTCAAGTGGTGAAGATTGAGTCCGTCTGGAAGATGCAGTTCTCTAAAGCCACTTTGTGTACATTTCTCATTTGTCCGGAACAGAATCAGCTACCTTATTAAGAGCACAATATGAATTTCCCAGCTGAGACGTTCTGCTGTAACATCCTGGAAGAGCACCAGAAATAATGGTCCATCAGGCTGTAACGGAAAACAAAGACATTTTCGATATTTTGTGCCATCATAAGCGTGTCTTATAAGGCGCAGTAGCTCATGTTGTTCAAAGCATTGTTCTCCCACACAGTGTACCCCATGGGACGCTTCACTGTGTTTACTCCCATCAAACGGAGACCTATCATTGCATCATTTTTTTTTTTCTCACACATGGATGTGTTTTTTTCTTTCCATTGAAAAGTCGTACAATTCTGCATTTGCAGGCACTGGGACTTTGTTTCCCTTTCACTGACAGAGCGCTCATAGAGAACCGACTGCTCATTACTCTGACAAGTCATCAGCATTTTATCTTCTTCGCTTTAAAGAACAGTTAGTACATTTGGTGAATATGGCACACCCACGTTGTTGAGTTCAGTAGTTCAGTATCGAACGTCTCATCTCTTTCATGTCTTTTTTGAGCAAGCACTTTCCCAAAGCAACTCAATGTGTGTAACTGTTACTATAGACTCGATGACGGCCAAAGCTCTTGACACTCCATCATGAATATCCCCACCACCTGCCACTGGCAACAAACTTATTTCTAATCATTTTCCCAAGATTTCCTACACAGTTGTCCTATTTCATGAGCAACCTGGTAACCTATTAATCTTTCATTTACCCTTAAAGTGGTATTTTATGTGTTATTACAAGGAGGTAAGGCAGAGCACGGCAGAAACACCCCCACGAAATAGCTATATATATTAAAAAAAAAAAAGTCAAAGCAGGTCCCTGGTGCTTTACCAGTGCTTGATCCTTTAGACGCCAGCCGTCCGGTGTGTTAAATGAATTCAAAGTTCAATTTTCTTTGATGCTGCCAAGCCGCACTGCCAGACTGCAAAATGGAATTTGACCTACGTAATGTCCTTTTTAATCAGAGGTAATTGACACAGATAGACCTTCATCATAACTGCGTATGCCCTTGCTATCCAAGGTAAATCCCTGCAGTGCTCTGCCTTCTGAATTCCTGTAATAGATTGGCTAAATTATTCCCAAAGTGAAGAGGCCTTTAACTCATAAAATCACACCTATGACATATCGAAATGTCTCTCTCGGGAATAAACTGGCCAGATAATGTCCTGACAGAGTGAATCTGTGTAACTCATCCATAGTTTTCCCGTATGCAAAAATGTTCACTTCACTTTTTGTGTTCACCTTGCACAGTTATGTGAGAAGTTTATGCCACTGGATGGTTCAATTAAATATCCAGTAACCAGTTTCTCCTTTTACCCTCCTTTCTCCTCCCTCCCCTGCTGAGGGGAAAAATGTGTCTCATTCCAATTTAATGCATGGCCAATTCCCACCTCGACAGAGCAGTAATTAAAATCTACATGCAAGGCCCCATTCATCAGCAGAGATGACAGAGAGAGAGGGGGAAGAGGTGGGGGGCGAGGGGCTGTGTCGCCATACCCTTGAATTTAAGAATCCAAACTAGCTCGTGAAGAGCGGGAAAGGGAGGAAGGCGAGTCGAGGCTTATTTCTGCAGATATCTCCTACAAGTTGGCTTCAGTTTATCAGCTCTGTGTTCTTCCTCCACACAACCATGAGCCTAAAATGTGTGTATCTGCGTGCAAAGCACATTATTCCTCTGAGTGATGTGGCCTCTGCTTACGCTCCACAATATAGTACCTGCAGTGTTATCACCTCATTAACATAGCATCCACCAGTTTAAGCCCTGCCCCCAATATTGGCCACTTCTCCCCTCCATTTTTTACAGATCCCCCACCTTTTGCACCCCGGTGGCAGATTTTCTGTTTTGACAGCAGTCCTGCTGTGCTCTCTTGGCTTCATACACACACATACACACACAGACACATATACGTTCACAGAAACACAGATTGCATGATCATGACCCCCAGACGGCCTCATCCATGTCCACAATGTCCTTCGGGGCACCAGAGGGGCTCTGGGAGGTTGACGGGTGTGCGTCATTGTTTGCTGTATGTGATTACGCGTGTTGCCACCCAGCAGCTGTTTGCATGTTTATCCTGCTCGCCATCTACACATGGATGGGGCCGTGTCTGGTGCCTTCGCTGACATCACATCAGATCTTTCAAAATTTAATGCAACAATATACAAAATGAGTATTCATGCTGGGCCTGGCATTCTTTTAAGGAAGGCAGGCAATGAAAGTATAAAAATAAATTTTGTCCGTGCACATTCCTGCTCCAAGCTCCATCTTTGAAACAAACCCTGAAATTCCTCTGAAAGATGTGAAAAGAAAGGATTTTAGCATTTAAAAGCAGAGTGACGTCTTTTTTTCTTGCAGCCTCACTTATACCAGTGGTGGTGGCATATGTCCAAAGGCCTCTTCCTCCCCCCTTCCTCCCCCTTCCACCCCACCAACTCCATCTCCTCTCTGCCTGCCTTCTTTCTCTCTACACTGCAGTGGACTGCACTTGAGCTTGAATGGTCGGAGCAGAACAGGCAGCTGCCTGGGCCCTGTGCTCTAGAGAGAAGGCATGGTGGGGGGGGCTGGAACAGATTTTAATGAGATGCACAGTGTCAATGGCCACTCTCTCTGAAGAGGGCAAGAAGAAAGGGGTGCTCTCTCTTTCTCTCTCTCCTCTCCCATGTGCCCCTTCCTCCAGCTCCCTCTCTCTCCATCTCCTGCCCTCCTCCCCAGCTGGCGAGGGGCTTTGTTAGGCGCCAGATGATACCCCAGATGCCCCGGCCCAGCCGCCCCTTTCAGCTACATTCACCAGCCTCCCCTCAGGTCAGAGGTCACCACCGGGCATCTGAATGGGTCTCCGTGGCAACAGTGGTCATGGCAGTTGAGAGAGTGGCAGAGGTTTTTTGTTGTTGCCTGGTTGCCATGGACGGACGCTTAATTAATCAGATTCAGCCACACAGAGAAAACTTAGGTATGATTTTTGAAGATTTTGTTGAAATGTGATTATAACACACACAGACGCGCACACACAAACAAATGGTGTGTGTCAAGTGGTGAATATTTTGAATGGATGCATTTAAAAGTTGTGAAGATGAAGGAGTATGAAAATAAGGAAACTGTTATAGAAAAGTCTTCATCCTCATGCTCAGCTCTTCCAGCCTGTTTGGGATTTGTTGTTGCTGTGCTGATGTTCTGTAGTTTCGGACGGCCTCAGCCCTCTGCTGGGCGAACACACAACTGCACAGTTTTACATCATCAGTGTGGCACAAGCTAACGAGTACACTGTGGGAAGATCCAAATGTCTATCAAAGCCCAGTTTAAATGTAAGGAACAAGGTTTTGTGATGCTGATTGATTAGCCATCTTTTTCAGGCTGACAGAAATGAAACAACTAATGAGCATTTCACACAGAAAAGGCCCAGCAAAAGATGGATAAAATCAAGGAAACATAAAAATGTTTACACAACATATATAAAATGGACTAATAAAATTCTTATTAAGTGATTTAAGTGAAACATTTATAAAATAATGAGGAACGGTATTTGCCATGACAGTGTTATATGACTTGCTGTCCATGCAATTCTGATAAGCTCTAGCTTAGCTGATACATTATTTATGCATTTTATTTTGATGTTATTACAGAGTTTAGCTGGTAAGCCCTGCAAAAGTATCAAATATGTCATATGTCATATATATTCCGTTATCCACACTGATGTGCATTTTATTGTTAATGTTTCATCCTTGCGTTTCGTCTAGTGCATTTACAATTGAATTGCGCTGTGCTCCTCTGCTCCCAACCCGGTGTCTCTGGGCTTGGTTTGCAGCTTCTGTTGGTCACGCTGTCCAAACAGATCAAAGGTCACACGATAAGGAGAGGGTGAACACTGGGGCCAATTCAGCAGCCGGGACCAATGCTGTATAACACGTGGGTACCAAGAAACAGAGAGAAAAAGGACAGAAAGAATGGAAAAAAATGAGTTTTGGCCCCAGTGTGTGTCTTGACAAGCCCTTTGACAAGTTCTGGGAAAGTCCTCTCATGTGGGGGGGGGCTGTGTAGAGCATCGATTTGTTATGCTAATAAAGTAAAATGTACTCAATACAATGAGGTATACAATAAAAACAGATTCAATCTAACTGTCAGGAACAGTACTCTGTGTCTGTGCCTTTACCTTGCAGCTAAACACTGGGTTTGTGTTGGTGAAGCCCGTGGCTCTGACCCCTCCCCTCAAGTCATCACACCATCAGATAATAAAAGTGATCAACAGCAGCACCCCCGCACAAGACAGGATGACCCTACAGTCAGCCTCTAGACACATGCAAACAGCCACATGGAGAACACAGCCCGCTGGCAAAATGGCAACAGAAAGGATTCATTTTTGTCGTTAGGACATGATTCCTTTGAGCTGTTTGAGGGTATTTTTTTTATGTTTTCTCCCCTCCATTTATGTCAACCACAATTGTACAAGTCTAAATGTGTTGTGTGAGTACGAGTGTGAAAATTTATTTAATTAGAAATCAAATTAGAGATTAGATTGAAACTGTGAAGTAAGTGCCTCAATATACAGTATTATACATTTCTGTGTTCTCATCAGACCAGATACCCCTCATTGGGAAATTTGACTTTATGAACAACTTCAACAAGCTCGTCCCCATAAACATCCACCCATCTTCTACTGCTACTGCTTCTGCAGCACAGGAGGTGCTGGAGCCAATCCCAGCCAACGTTTCGGGTGAGGGCGAGGTAACTGGACAAAGTTGCCAGTCAGTAATTTGTATTTGCTATTTTAACTGAACCATCCCTTTAAAAAACACAATCCTTTTTTTTCTCTCATTTGCAGTCATGGCTACATTACAAATGCAATTGTGAGTATTGGAGAAATTTCTTTATGCTAAACTTTAGACATTACAGTTAAGATCAAGCATCTCATTCCCCAGTAACGTAAGAATAAAATGATAAAAAAAAAAAAAAGGTCATCGTGGCAGCAGAGATGAGCAGGACAGCCTGACTTTTGTGTGCCACAGAGAGAAAAAAAAACAAAAACAAATCAACACTGTTATTCAGGGTACGGCAGCCACTATTCCTGATTAACTCCAGCATCTCATCAATAGGCCTGACTGTCTGCTCTGGTCTTTGGACAAATAGCCCTTTCTACTCAGCCTCACTCCTTACTGCTTTAATGGCTGGAACAGCTCAGAAAAGAGTTAATTACTGCATAGCACATGGCTGGCATAGAGAGCCATGGCAGCACCAGTTCAAAGCATGAATGTGTCACAAGATGCGCTGCAATTTAACACATGTGATTAACAAGGATGTACAAAGCTACAGAGGGTATCAATAGAAGGAGAGAACTGGAAAAAGAGGACGTTTTCAGCTGACAGTGTTGATGTTTTTCGTGCAATTTTATCATTCATGTATGAGACAAAATAAACCAAAACACCCGTGTGGTTGACAATGACTGGTGTCGCCATTTCGGCCACCCACATACTCGTGTACACCATCCAAATACGGAGACACACTCACTGTGCTTCATACTGACAGTATGAAGCACAGTATAAATACAGTATAAATACAGAAGCTCTAATTCATTCTCTCATCCTACCTATCTGTTCCTCTATAGGTTATGTGCCGCCATGTTTCCTGGGCAAGAAACTGATCCGCAAATTGCCTCTGATGCTTTTCCATCAGTGTACAAGTGTGTGTCTATATTAGAAGCCCTTTATGTGTCAAAGAGAGTTGACTGTGTGTGTGAATGTGGCTCGTAGTGTAAAGTGCTCTGAAAGGTTAATGAGACTAGAAAGGCGCAATGTAAGTGCAGTCCATCAATTTTATTTTGATAAATTCTATCTCTGTCTATGATGGTTCAAGTCGGATTTTATTTATGTCATTATTTTTGTGCTTTCATTCTTTTTTCCTTCTTTCATTTTCATGTTGTCTATGTGAAAAAAACCTTCAACTCACAAAACTGTTTTAACAAACTGTACAAAAACCAGAAAACAGATTGTACTAATGTCAGCGTAATTAAGAAGATTTTTAAGAAGATTGAATATCATGATAAAGTCTAACATTGCACAAGAGTCTGGAGGTTTTCAGAGCTTAAACAGGTAGAAATGTTCAGTTAGTTGTATACACACATACACACACACAAATCTGGGGTTTGACAGTGTGAAGCTATGGGGATTAGATCAGTACACCTGCAGGACCACAGGGAGTAGCCACGGCAGTCAGTGATCTGAGCTAATCAAAAATACATCAAGGTGTTTCCCCTCTGGACGTCAACAATAAAATATTAACCAAATGGGATATTGAAAATCCACCTGTAAGCAACCATCAGCAGCCTTTTCTTTAATTAAATATGCAGGCTATTCATTACAGCGGTGTAGGAGTGTATTGGCTGTGAGAACTCCCCTTGCTGCCACGCTGTCCCATGTTAGCAGGGTTCACTGAATTACTGAAATGTACCAGTTTGTCCTTCTCCTGGTTATGGATTGGATCCGATCAGATGAGATCCATACTGCGAAAGACGTTTCATTCGTTCACTTCATTTTTAAATCCTAAACAAATCATGTAGACCACCCATTTTATATGATCTGGAATTTTGTCTGCTAATGTCAGCCATCAGTGTTGCCATAGGAACGGGTTAGGGTTAGGGTTAGTGCGTGTTGAGATGCTGCCTAAATTAAAGAAAAGATTGAGAAAGTAGATCTAAACAAGGTTCATCCCCTCACAGTTACCTGCACACTTCATTTAAGTTTATTTCCAAAGTTTGCTTTGACTTTTCCAACTCTTCTGTTGGCCAAGAAGGCAATTTGTTTAATCTTTTATCTCATTTTACTTTCATCCCGGCTTTCAATGACCACAGGTACTGGCATTGTGTGTTCTCAGGGCAGAGGTTTTCACTATCAACCAACAGCAAGAAGGGTCTGGAAAGTCCTGCACAGATAAGTGCTAAGCCGACGATGGATGGCTGTAGCTAGTGCCAATATCTAGTGTTCAAATCATTGTATGAGTAGGTGATTGATAATAGCTAATGCAATAATCTTTCTATAAATCAGTTAATCTGTTAACTTAAGTGTACTTATCGTCATATTTTCTGCCACAGTTGGTGTAATAATTTCCATCTATATTTTCACTTCCCCCAGAGCTCTTTGACTTGAATTAAAAAGATATCTTCTTCTGTCAGATAACAGACCATATTTTTCCTCTCTGCTATATAAAATATCTATGTAGTAAAATGCTCAAAATCATTGATTTCTCTCCTGGGCAGGCTGATCATATCAGTTCACCGCAGATTCCTCAGGCAGCTCTCAGCCTTCCTTTTAATGTTGCTTCATATTGAGCTCATCACATGCTGCCCTCTGGTGGATGAGAATATAAAACACAGCATGTAGCTGCTGAATAGACTGATGGGACCATCATTAAAATTACATATTTTACTAAGAGCAGAATTATTTTATATTTTTTCTTCTTTAGGAGCCGCTGCCTTTCAATTGGCATAGTTTTACTATTGTTGTGTAAACAATAGTAAAACTATGCCAATTGTTGTTGTGTTATTATTATTATTATTATTATTATTATTATTATTAATAATAATAATAATAATAATAATCAATTACTTTTTCAATTTGTTTCTTATTTTTCTCCCCTCTTATTAATATAAAAAATCCAAGTGATGCAGCACCACTGATCTTTTTCTGGGTGAGTGTGACTGTCCTTGGTCAGTTTTCAGGAATAAGTGGATAAGACAAGCCAAGCCAAATCAAATTAAGTTAATATATCTTTATTTCATTTCATATCTTATGCATTTTCACTCAAAAAGCATGAAGACAGAAAAGGATACAGAAAATGGGGCATGGATATAAATATACAAAGAGAGGCAAAATCTTTACAATCAGTAACATTACATAAAGGCTTAAGCTTACCGTATGGGCATGGGCCACAGCACTTTGGATTACTAAAATAACATTCACCAAAAGCCACATTGGACACAAGCTACATGATAGTTAACAACTAACTTCATGCAACTGCCCGAACGTTCAAGCTGTGACTTTCCTTGATTCACAAACAATAGAAAAGTTTGATTCATGAGCATTATCTTCCCTCCCCATTTGGCAATGTCAAATATACAAAACACAGTCCTGGTTGTTTCCCAGAACTTGTGTGTATCATTTCACCTGTTGTGCAAATATGGAAACCCCAAAAAGGAAAGTGTAACTCATGTCTATACAGTCTCACTGTAAATTACAAGACAGGTACCATGCCACAGATCGAAGAACTCTGACTGATCCATTAAAAAGAGAAGAACAGTAGTACAGTCAAGATAACAGAATAGGCCACATTGGTCTGAACTGAAACTGGTCAACTATGCAACTTCAGCTATCCAATTACAATTCAAACCCCATCTAAAATCAACACTTTAAGAATCTACATTAACAAATATTACAAATCAATTAAAATTGGCACTAATTCCAATAAATTATATACTGAACGTGCAGATTACCAAGAGTTTCTGGGAAGCCCTCAGAAGTCAGGATGCTAGTGCAATAATATAATAATATATTAATAACATTGATTTCAACATAAAATAATAAATAACAAATTAGACTACAAATTTAAAGAAAACGCATAAAGAGAGGAAATGAGAAGCAAAACACAGCCAACAATCAGCAGAAACAATATGCAACAATCTTCAGTGGTGAATATTAACGAAACTCACGCACGCGTGTACACAGACACACACACGATGTGCCAGCCAATATATGCGCATGCGGCATAAGCACTTAGTATGGGATCTGATTTTGGTAATACTGGATCATGTCGTAGGTTCTACTCCTGTAAGGCAGAAAAGAGCAGTTGAATAATTTGAACATCGCTTTCAGAAATGTAACAAAAGTGAACAGGAGTAATCCAATATACGAAGTATACTAACCTGTTGCTGAGGAAGCAGTTTTGGATGACTTTGATGATGAAGGAAGCTGCATCTTTTTCACTCAAACCAGGGTTGAATCGTTGCCTAAATTAGGCAAAGGAGATTATGAGCAGAATATGACAGTGAAACTGTTCATATTCAGACTACCACAGTCATCTGGACACGTCAACATGTCTGACTTACTTCAGCAGTTTGATTGTCTGTCCTCTGAAACAGGGAAGACCAGTGTCCAGCATGAGGGTGACTAAAGAGACCACTCCATCCATGTAAGGCCTGATTCAACAGATAAACTTGTCTTAATATCACGTTAGCCACCTATGATGTGTGGTGAATGATTTTTATAGCAGTTCTGCATAGGTTACCTAACTGCCAGGTATCCCCTCACACACATCTCCATGAACCACTTGAAGGGCGTCGCCTCCATTTTGCCCCCCATGATCATCACCATCTCATCCGTTAGCTTAATATCTGGCTCCCAGCCGAGGTTCCCCCCAGGAGAACTTTCGAACATGAATCCAAAGTCTGGAAGCACACGAACACAAAATCCTAGGATTGATTTGTGTGTATTTTTGTGATTTATGTCTGGAATCCATACAAATACAATCACTCAAAAGGACATCAGGAGCTCTCCTGTTAAGATCTTTCCTCACAAGTCATTAGTGCGTGCTGGCAAAGACTGCACTTAGAAGAATGGCTTTAGATGCAAAGGGTTAAAATCTCATTACTTATTGAATTTATTTTGAAATTGTCCATTATTTAAAGTTTAGTATACTTGAGAAATGTCTTTGGCAATCATTACAAATGATCTCCACATCTGTGTTCTCTTTTCAGATATTTGAGTGTATCACCTTCCTTCCCAACATACTGGACAATTTGTCTGATTTGATTTGGATGAATTAAACACACCAATGAATCAATGAATTCAGAAAGCAACCCACAAAATACTTGCCAATGTGGATGAGGTGGCCTTGGCTATCCAGCATGATGTTGCCATTGTGTCTGTCTTTAATCTGCAGCAGGAAGAGCAGCAAGCTGTAAGCTGCCATACTTCGGATGAAGTTGTACCGGGCCTGAAAAGAGACAAACAGAGACATATGGAATACTTTTATGACTATCTGATCACTGAGGTTGTGAGATGTGGCATTTACCTTCTGGAAAGCTAGTGTGGACTCATCTCCATACTGGTTCCGGAAATAGTCGTACATGCCAAAGTCTGTCTGTCGGCCCAGCTGATCTCGAGACTTGCAGTCTGGGATGCATTCAATCACGCCGCACTGTGATGGAAGCATGAGTGGTTTTATTATTGGGGAAAGTTTGACTTGTTCCTGTAAGGATGTAAAGGGGATATATACTTACTCCAGGAGCTGTGGCCACCACTCTGTAAGGAAACACATAGAGGTCCAGGCCCACCAGCTGGAAGATGTTTTTAAAAAGGCTGATAATTTGCAGAGCCAGCATGTCCTGTAATCATAAATGATTAAATGGTGAGTGAAGCTCATTCTAGCTAAACTGATAAGGTTAGGCCAAAAGGGAGATATTTGGAAACTAAGGTGAGACAGCAGTGCAGAAAGGAAGATGTGTGCCGTATGAAATGGAGACCTGTCGGCAGTCGTCTCCCACTTTAAAGATGGCTGCCTGCCAACAGATTCTCTTGGCCTCTTCTTCATTCTTGGCTTCATCCATAGAATTTGAGCGACTCTGCAGACCTGAAGGGGAGATGTCATGATACGCTGTTTGTCTTTTTACAATCTGAGAAGTATAAAATCTATGGTAGTTTCCTTTAATGGTGACTATACCTTCTTTTTCCAGCTCACTGACCCCACACCTCTTAACTTTGAATTTAGCCAGGTAGGGAGCTTTGGCAGCACTAAATGTGAGATAGAATTGGTTAAGTGACGCTTCCACATATTTAACAGCTTACACTTTTACACCTGCTGCTTCAGAGGCCCACCTCTGCATGGGGGTCCCAGATTTGTAGTCTATATCCAAAACTATGGCCTCGGGGTTACTGGGAAGATAACAGCCAGGTTGGACTTTGATTTGTGACATGGCTTCCAGGCAGGCCCTCTTTCTCTCCTCCCCTTTGGGAAAAGGTCTAATGAAGAAAAACAAAAACAATATGAACGCACAGTTTCTTCAGATCTATGACAGACTTCACAGAGAATAGCATGCATGGGTATCTCACTGAATGACTCCAGACCACAAGTGACAAGCAGGCTCTATCCACACAGGTAACTTGTTGGGCTCGATGGTAATTGAAAGGCCAAGGGACAGTAGAATTCTTTTCCCCCGACATTTTACAATTAAGGCTATAATAAGGGCAGAGGGGAGTTCTGTAAGCCTTCGGTGACAAAAGAGTCTCAAGGCGAGCTGGCAATAATGCGAGCTGTCAGAAAACTGTTCATCAGCTGCAGACTGCACACTGTGGCGGACAGGTAGTCCGTGGCACTGGGAGCATACGTAATGTCTTCCACACCACTGCATAATCAGAGAGACAGTACAGCAGACAATGGCCAAACAAATGATCAACAAAGGGATGGTGGGAGCAGATTAAGTTGGCACAAGGCAGGGAAAGAACAAAACATGAAGGCTCAGGGGAAGAGTTGTTATCACTACATAAACACCTCAAAGGTTATCTAGAGAGTAGTGTTATTCACCAAGAAGAAAAGTTTGTGGTGCTACTTCGAGAGCATTGCCAAAGTTCAATGTGCTAGAGTTTGGTCAACTTATTATTGTATTATCTAGTACCTTAAAGGAGATTGACAATACTTAGTGAAAATTAAGAAATAATGAAAAGAAGATCACCATCAATAAAGATGCTGAGTTTGTATGCAACTTTCAAGCCATACATTGAACTGAACCTATTTATACTTTGATAGTAGGAAATGTGTAATATCTACAGTGTTCATATATTATACATGGACGGAGCAGACTGCAGTTAAAAACACTCAACAGAATGATTCCTAAGAAATAAATATCATGTTCATACTTGATAATGGCTGACACGTTGGTGATCTTGTTGAAGAAGTCAAACTCTCGCTGGTAGAAGTCTTTGGCATGGCCAGACAGAGAGCTGGTGATCTCCTCCACCATCTGTTCCAACAGCTCGCCAATGTCAGCTTCAGGAAAACAGGATGAGCGTGTTTTACATTTGGGTTCATGTGTGTACACTGCTGCCTGCATGTGTGTGAAGGAGGTACTGAATGAGAGAAATCTTACGATCTTTTTGGTTTCCTTCCTCATCCAGGAATATGTTTGTCTTCATGTTCCAGATGAACTGGTGAGCCAGCAGCTGAGATTTCTGAGCAGCCCAAAGGATGTACTCTCTCACATAACCCATCTACACCAGAGCGCAGAGGGAAACAAGGAAGTGGCAGTATTGTATTAATTTTAAAAAAATCTTGAGCTATATGAGCTTTAAATGAAGATGCAGGAAAAAAAAATCTGATATCTTACCTTGTCGTAACGGAGTGCTTGGACGATTTGAGGAATGTAAAACAAGATGGCATCCTAGAATCATTGGAAAATATATTTTACCAGCACGAAACTTTGTACTGTACTAACTTTGTACTTTCTGTACTGTACTGTACAGTACTGTCTGAGATATTTTAAACTATTATGGTTAGAACATTAGACAAGACCTGAACACAGTACAATCATAAGCTACACCTTTCAGTTCTGATTGTGATTTACAGTGTATTTTACTGGAGAAAAAAAAAATGGCATCCATGTGTGAATATTTGTGCGTACAGGCGGAAAGGAGCGAAGCACTTTGACCCCATACTGGGCTGTGAGGGGGTGAGGGGGGTACATGGAAGAGAAGTAGGACAGGCCAGTTGGGGGATCTGCTGGGGCCCAGCACAGGATATGACTTAGCTCTGGAGAGTCAGCATCAATTGTATGCCATGTTACCAGGAACTGAATGCAAAAAAAAAAAAGAGAGAGAATGAATAAAGAAATTGTTAACTCGGTGCTCAGATAGTTTGTAGTCTTTGCACAGACTGTATCAAATATTGATACAGTCTTCAAATATTACATAAATTGTAACAAGAATCTGATTCTGGGTCATGCCCTCAAGCCTCAAGTCTCCAGGGGAAACTTATTAGTTACTAAAGTGACTGGAATAAACAACTGTGTGATTTCAAGGGTGACTATCTGATAAATAATGGAGGTCTTTGGGGAAGGCTGTGTTCTCCCTCCCAAAGCTTCCTCTTAAGGCAAGTACTTAGCTCATTAAGAGTTCAGTCAGGTAGAAGTAAAGAAAAATAACTAGAGGAAACCGGGTAATGACGTCAATATCTCTCAAATGGCAAAACAAAGTTACTTCACAGCAAAACATAAAGTAGCACAAACTTTTTTCCTTATATAATCAGTATATAATCAGTATATATATATATATCAGTTAAACAACTGTCAAGTTTCAAATTAAAAAAAAATCCCAAAAGTTTACCAACTCCCTGCCTTTTTAGATACAAGTACAAGATAATACATAATTGTAGTTACACATGACTGTAACAGCTGGGTGGCTTCATTGTGCTTGTTAATTTTCTATTCTTCTGAGCGGAATAGACCTTCACTCATAATTTAAGTTGTTGGTATGTAGCGGCCTCACCTTGACTGCTTCAGGAACATCACACACAGCAGCTGGATCCATTCGGACCAGACGAGTCACTTCAGAGACAATGGCCTCTGTGTTTTTAAACCTGAGAACAAGTTTTAATGTGCAATGAATAATTTCATGAGCATGCATAAAATGTTTCACAGGTCCACATTATTTTGAGTTACAGACCTGTCTGTGTAGCAGCCATTTGTCTATAAATATACTGCACTATGCTGAGATGGAGTAAAAGAGTAGTATATAGTATATGTTGAAGTTAATTTTCATTCAGGTAGAAATAGTAACCGTTTACATGCAGTAACTGTATGCCATCTATGACATCCTGGTGTTTCAGCGCCATTCGGTTACTTCTGACAGCAGCGGATTTTATCTTAACTTCATTTTTGGCTTTTTTGAGATACTACTATTAAAGTAAGCCACATTTGTCACACTACATTTGTTACACTGTTGGGTTTGACATGGCATATATGTAATCCATATTGTTTCACAGTGTACCTAGCAGGCAGCTGCAGGGCAAGATAAGGTGCAATGCTCCAGGACAGGTTGACATTATCTTTCCACTGTTTCTCAGTCAAACTGATGTATTTGGACCTCCAGTTTGCAATGCTAGTCTCCACTGACTGCTCAGTAGCAATAGCAAGCTCCTGAGTGGATAACGGGTTGTACCATATTGTCAGACGCTCAATCTCGCTGGCCTACAAAAAGAAAATATGGACAATGGTTTGAGTTGGACACTTTTTTTTTTTCAGTACTATGCTAGGAGTGACATTGTGAGAATTAGATTTGATTGTCAAGCATTAACTTACTAACAGCTACTATGTGGAGAAACTGAGCACAACAGACACTGGCTAAATCAACTCCATCAAAACACACTGAAGCAAAAGCATTATAGCAGCCTTACTCTGTGTTTATGGTATTTCTCCAATGCCACATATTTGTGAACATAAATAAACGGTGAGAAAAGTTACATACCAGTAAAGCCAGTAGTAGAGTCCTGCGTTTCATGTAGTATTTGTGCAACTGAGAGCCTCTGTTGCTCTTTTTAGACAGTCCTAAAAGAGGACAAAAGTAATATTCACATAAGTAACACATCATGACAGGAACTTTATGTTAATGAAGACGAATTTCTCACTTAAGAAGCACAAGGTTCATATTCCCTCAAACTGTATTCACAGTATATGAGCACAGCACGGTTGACATGCTCTGTACGTGTATGTGTTTTGACCTGATTTCTTGGATATGGTGGACATCCCAGAGGAAAGAGGGTAGGTGTTGATCCATCCCTGAGCCACCTGCTGCCTCTGGCCCACCGCTGCATCAAGACTGCTCCGGCTATCCGTCACTGCTACTACAGAAAGGCTGTTCACAGACATGTCTTGGGGATCTGTACAAAGAAAAACATATATTTAACTAGCTATTTAAATGTAATGAAAGTATTTAGACTTTTAAAAGAAACAAATTAGGTATTTTCGCCATAATTTTGACCCTGGGCATTCTGTGCAAACAAAAGGTAAGGTGGTCTAAAATGATTGATGAAATTCAGATGTGGTGTAAATTTCTTGGATATCTTATTAAGTTGCTGATTTATTGAATGATTTTTAATAGTTTCATTGCTATACCTGGGGGAACCAGCTGGTTGGCAGCCAGGTACTTCTTGTCAGACTGCAGGCTGGCATAGAACTTGATCATTATACTGATGTCTTCCCTCAGCTTCTTATCTGTCTGAGTGGGAAATTTAGGAGCAACACTACAGAAAGACAGAGACAACAAAGAAATTAGTGGACAGAGTGATGGCTTAAAAATCACACTGAAACAAAAATATAATTTTTGTCATCAAAAACCATTTGCAGTTTTTCTACCTGAAATAGTCGAAAGCCGTGGAATAGATTTTCTCTCGCAGCACATTTCTGATGGTGGCATTCGTAACAACGTCAGCATGCAGAAGAGTTAGACCCAGAGTCAGCAGTCTGAAATAAACCAAAGTGGTGAAATAAAATTCAATATTATTTATGGCCATTTATTAAATTGATGACTCTTGTAATATTGAGACACGGCACCGGAATCTTGGTCCAATGGCAGCAACGTGTCGATTCAGGCTGCTTTTTGGTCCTCCGACACCAAGAGACATAGATCTCTGCAAAATGGTGGTGAAAATTTCCACTTGGTCAGCACTGCTGTACTTGGCTATCTCAAACCGCTGCACCAGAAACTGGAGGGAGAAGAAAAAAATTAAGAGGTGATCGTTTCCCATGTTTATACCTTGAAGATAATTAGTTCAACACAGTTCCCTTCACTGTAGTGTCACAGCACAACAACCAAGAAGGTCGGTGAACATGTGCTGTAATTGTGCTTTTACTATAGACAGAACAAGAAATCAGAGCAGGAATTTATGTTTCAGTGCCACTAACCTCGATCCAGAGAAAGTGTGGGATAACATTGGGTTCACAGGGAGCAGGCTGACTCTCCTCTGAGACAGCCAGAGGTCCAGTTTCTACTTTAGCCTCCGAAAACAAACCCATTTTCAGCTCAACTGTCATCTGCCAAGCTCCTGCCATCTCTCGCATGAACTAGGCAGACAAGAGAAGGCAGGCAAAGTATATGTTGGAACAATATTCATATTGATTTACTTGACTGGTCATACGGTTTTAAGAAAAGTAAAGAATATCCATACTGGCACTTCCACTCCATTGTGTGCAGCCAGAAGCCATTCCCAGCAGGCAATAGCAGTTTCCATCCCATGTTCTGTAAACATCTTCAGAGGAGACCAACACAGATGGTGCAGGAGCTGAGGATTGCAATCTGATAGACAAAAAATGTACCTTGATTGAATTGTTTAAAATAACAAAAATAATAATAATTAAATTATGAGGCAGAGCTGCTCACTTTTGGTAGTTATAAGGAGGGCAGCCATCTTGAACATGGTCTGTGTGAAGGCCTCTGAATCTTTTCTGTCCAGAGCCCGGGTCATCTGATGTATCATCAGCTTGTTGAGGTCTGACTGACTGTGAGTCTCCTCTGAAAACTGGATCATACCAGCCACCTAGACAGCACAGAAACAGATTGGCATGACTCAGACTGTATACAGAATGTCTTGGGGTGTAATATCATCTTAATATTTACAACACTGACAGACCTCTCCTGTGTAGCGGTTGCGCAGGTTTAGTGAGGCCATGAAGTTGGAGTAGTCTTTCTTCACACATGCTGGTCTCTCTGTCAGCTGGGTGGTCTGATTATAAAAAAAAATAAATAAATAAAAAAAAACAGAGTTTGAGAGGCACTTAATCTCACCCAGTAACAGGCTGGAAACGTAAGACGTGTAGTTGTACTTTAACACAGCTGGACATAGTGGAAAGTATCATGACTGACTCCTGGCTCTGCATTTAGTATTCAGACCAACCTGAGGGAAAGCAGCCTATGGTTGGCCACATGACGGGGGACAGCACCAGCATAACCAGTTAGCCAAGTAGGCAACCAGCCAAGCAACCCACCCGTCCATTGCAGGTATGTAACCAGGTAACCAGCAAATCCACAAGCCAAGCAACCAGGTTGGTGTTTCGGTGCAGTTTAATAAAGACAAAATACAACAAATGAAGCAAATGAAAAGACATATATAGCAGAATGCAAGCCAATGAACATATAAAAATACATGGAAAGCAAAACAATGTTACACACTACTAAGCATGCGCACATGGACATACAGTTAAAACATATAAGTGCACAAAGGATATAAGACACCTCTGGTCAGTGGTAACAGAACAACAAAGACCTTGACAAAGCAGCTTAACAGCATTTGTTATGCTGAAATGGAATTAATGTTGGACAAATGTTTATATGCATCAAATCAACAGAGCAGATGGAGTCACTGGTAGGTAAACAATGTAATTTTAAAGTTTGCTTTTGTTCCAATTAGAGGAAGTGAAAAAAAGTGCTTCATGCTTCATGATATTTAGAGTAGGTGATGTGATATTTGTCTCATCCTGAAACAGGGGAAAATTTTAACTTTATGAGTCAGTTGCAGAGGTGATGTGAAAAGGTTTGTGTGCCTGCATGTGTATCTGTGACTCACGCCTAGTGTTGTACTCTGTCTGTTGTAGCCTGCAAAGTGCAGTATGCTCTCTGTGGCCATGGCAAGGCCGGTGTGTTGAGAGAGTCCCGACACCCAGTTCTGATGCTTGTTCAGGTACTCCTACATAAATATGAGAGAAAAGAGTTCATAGGAAAATGAGGAGAAACAGAGCAAAAGAGATGGCAAATACCGTCTTTAGAAACAGTCAAATAAAATCGAAATGTTTTCTCTGATGAAAATACATGGCTTCGATTAAATTTGTGTCAATCCTCTATTAAATTAGAGGAATAGGAACTTACCTGAAGGTGGGACTTTGTGACTGAAGGGGCCCATTTCATTGCCTCCTTCAGGATCTCACCACAGCGAGCAGCAAAGTCCTTCACTATACTCTGAAAGGAATTACGGGTACAACAGCATTGAATGAAGTAGAGAAGCGTTGGTGGATATTAAATGAAATACATTCGTAAGGAAAATGGTCAACTCAGCAAGGCAAACCAGAGAGTGATCACAGCTGTTTACAACCAATGCTGTGCTGCCTCTTAGTGGACAAACTCTAAGCTCACCTCTCGGGCCTCATATGTGTCAGGAACAGTGATCCTGTAGGGGGTGTCTGGGATGTCATAGTACGGCTGATCCTTGTGAATGTCCTAAATACATAGACACAATTTGTTGCTGTTGAAGCTCATAACTCTATTCCTCCACCATAAAACACGTGTTTATGAAGGTTCCAACTAAGAGCTGAACCAGAGGAGAATATTCAAAATTATTTCATTTGCTACCTTTTGATGTTCATGTTCATTGTAAGTATTCACATATACAACTTGGTACCACACACTCTCCCTTTCCTGATACTTACAGCACTCAGTGACAGAGAGAGTGTCTGCAAAATGTCCAACATGGTCTTCAACACCCGACCACTCCAAAGCAGATGGGGGAATCTGGTTGAGAGACAAAGACATAAAAATATATCTGTAAAGTGATGAAAAAAGTGGAATAATCAAACAATGTAACAGAAGGATTTCCACTCACGTCTCAGCCAAACCAGAAAGATATTTGTCTGCCACTCTGCGGATCCTCTTGTGCGTGTGATTAAAGTTGACCAGCAAGAATTGGGCATGTCGCTCCAATTCCTCTTCGTGCTCTTTGATCTTTGGCTACAAACAGAAGAAATACAGTTAATTAAGAACAAAATCTGTGATCAGTAAATTATCCAGCTCTATAGACATTGGAATTACTCAAAATTTTAAGAGATACCATGCTGCCTACCTTGTCAGCCATCATCTGGAGAAAGACATCAAATACCTTATCACCAACACAAATAATGCACTGCATCATGCCTGTGTAGGTAAAATTGCATTAAAGAAAACAAGTTACAAAACTTGTAACGTACAGTAACGTACACTTGTAACGTAATGAAAAGTACAGCAAACAATATGAAGCATAAATCCCTCACCAGATTTATCTTTCTGGATGGCTTTGTCTTCAAAGTATCGAAACATGACCTGGAACCTGTCGGGGTCATTGGATCGCAGCATCCTAAAAATAAGCAAAAGGTATACAATATATTACAAAGCTGCAACATTGGACCTCACTCTACTAGAGGATAGATTCTCCCCAAGTCTATCTAAAAACGTTCTAAATGCAGGAGAAAATTTCCACATTATCTCCTAGTTTGAGTAAGCCAAATCAACTGAGTATTATCATAATTTACAGAATTGATTTAACTCAGACCACTAAATAGTCAAAAAAAAAAAAAAAGGGTTAGAAAAAGTCTTAATGATCTGATAATTGTCTTGACAGATTACCAAGATTACCTCATGTATTCAAGTCTGTAGACTGAGAGTAGATACGTGGACATGGCAAAGTCTAGCTTGTTAATGAGGGCAGCTCCTTCAGGAGAGGGGTCGAGGAGATTGCTGATGGTTGCCCGCAGCTCACTCAACTCAGCCTGAAGGAGAGAAAGTGATAATGTAAATATTAAGTCTGGCTCTGCTGTTTTGAAACGTCTATTCACGTCATTAATGCTAGAAAAACCATTTAGATTTTGAACACTGTACCGGTGTCACTGTGTCATTTTTTAGAGCTGAGTTGTATTGCAATTCAGAACGAAGAGGTTCTCCACTGGGGAAGGTTAGAAGAGGCGACTTGGTAGCAATCTCACACACACCTTCATACCACTCCTCTGGCCAAAGCCCTGAAAGAATGAAAGATATCCAAAAATAAAGCAGTACTGACTGTGGGTATGATGGTATCCTAATATCTACGGTTGTTCACACAATGAAAGGCGATGTATATGATTGATAATTAATACAAATGATAGGAATAAATCCCAACATCTATATTTATCTTATTAAATATATTTTTTCCAAATAGATTAAATATTCCTTAATCGACATGATTACTTTCAGGCACATGAAGAGATTATTACAGTCTTCTTTTTAACCGGGCAAAGAAACCTGAGAAAAAGGTCCATGACCTATAAATGAAGTCAGTGGGCAGATAGATGGTAAAGATGTGCAGAACTTTTCACTTAAAACTATTCTTGCTCACCTGATCCTTCTACAGCAAAACCCATGACCACAGAGTACAACCAGAAGTCCCTGAACAGCTTCTGCAGGCGGGGCTTGGCCTCTTTGATTGGGGGAAGTCGCCTGGTCAACTGTGAGTATGAAAAAGCAGCACAAGAAAAGGATGAAAATGTAACACAGTTCAGGCTGCATGATATAAAAGTTCACATTCAGTTAAACTAATCCTAAAGATAAGTTCAAATGGAAACTCCTTCAGACACAAAGCCAAAATCTTTTTAGGCATTCACCAGACTAATAAAACAAAAACACACATAACAGCAGACAACTGCAACTCATACCAAGGCACCACCCCAGTGATAAGCTAATTACATTTAAATAACCTTAAAAACCGAATTGTGAAGAGTTGAAGAATTTAGTCAATCACAGCACTTTTTGGTCTGTTTGATCTGGTCTATTTGTTCAGGAGGAGCCCACATCAAAGTTCAGGTTTCTATTCAATTCTTTGCTCTTAGCCCTGAAAACAGACAGAGCAAAGCACTTCCCACCAGCACACAGAGACGGTAAGACATCTCACTATGATTTATATTTAGGCAACTTCATGTAAAAGACTTTTATATGTTTAGCCTGCGAATACTTCATTTTATTTACTACAAATTTTGGAAACATATTTTCATCAAATCTACTTTTTGCCAATCAGACCACTAATGAAGCTACAT